>NC_137195.1:28241120-28585170 GCF_960531495.2 Zeus faber
TGTGCGTGTGTGTGCGTGTGCATGTGTGTGGCAAACTGGATAGTGGGAACTGTGCACAATGGAAACTGTGGATGGTGGTTGTGTGGGGGGCGTGGGGTTGGGGGTTGGGGGTGGGCGACACCAGCATCAAAAACTACCTGCAGCATCAGCATCATAGCCAGCATCAAATGAGGACGATGGAAATCCACCAGTGATCCCGTAATGTTGAGGATGTTGATGTGAAAAAAATTCTAACTGAAATACCCAAGATTATAAATCCGGGGAGATCGGCGGAGTTATCAGGAGGAGTGATACCGGTTTTTCGGCATTTGCAATGCAAAGGTGATGATGATGGGGGTGGGGGGTGTAAAGAAGCCCAGCTGCAGTGGGACTCTTCTGCCATCTAGCTACGGGAGAGTCACCGACCTCTACCCTGAAGTGAGGCGCTGTGATGGAGCATCAACTTTATTCTATTCCCTCCTTCCACTAGTTATTAATGTGTACGAGTCTGTTATAAATCACGCACACACACACACTAGTGAAATATTACCAGATTACAGACAGACATAGATAGATAGATAGATAGATAGATAGATAGATAGATAGATAGATAGATAGATAGATAGATAGATAGATAGACAGACAGACAGTCATACAGACAGACAGACAGACAGACAGATAGACAGATAGACAGATAGATATGTAGATAGATAGATAGATAGATAGATAGATAGATAGATAGATCGATCATCGATCATCGATCCATCTATAGTATAAATACAGTTTATTGTATGTATATATATATATATATATCAACGATCAGCCACAACATTAAAACCACATGCCATATATCATGTAGCTGCCCCTCGTGGCACTGAAGGTGTCCTGTGGTATCTGGCACCGAGACATTTGCAGCAGATCCTTTAAGTCCTGTAAGTTGCGAGGTGGGGCCCCCACGGATCAGGTCTGTTGTTCCAGCACATCCTACAGATTCTTGATCAGATTGAGATCTTGGCAATTTGGAGGCCAAGTCAACACCTTAAAATGTTGTCATGTTCTTCAAACAATTCCTGAACCATTTTTGCTATGTATCAGGGCACATTATCCTGGTAAAAGAGACCACTGCCATCAGGGAATTCTGTTGCCATGAAGGGGTGTAATTGGTCTGCAACAGTGTTTTGGTAGGTGCTACGTGTCAAAGCAACATCCAGGACCCAAGGTTTCCCAGCATTGATAGATAGATAGACAGATTGATAGACAAATTGGGGTGTTTACAGCTTCTCACATCAAAATAGGCAATAATTTTAAATGTATGAAATAAATGAAGAAGAAGAAGAAGAAGAAGAAGAAGAAGAAGAAAAATAAGAAGAATGGTAATCGAATTTGTAGTAATAATTATAATAATAATATTGGTGGATATAAATTGGCGGATATACAATCAACCTTCAAACAACCAAAACCTCTATATCAACAGCTCACACACTGCCAAAAATCGGAAATTGTACAAGTTTGCACACATATACTGTGTACATATTTAAAACAAAATATGTGCATGATAGCCTGTGTTTGTGTTTTCAGTCAAGTATTGGCAACATCCGTTTGAATTGGGATGTAATAATTTATAATCTTAGATGTGATGGCCTCTCAAGTCTCTAAATCAATATCTGCCCAAGCATTTTATGAGATTTATTAAGGTGAAGTCAGCACAGCGGGAGAAATGACGCTCTTCAAATGAAGTAGACTGCAGCAGTCCGTGGTGCTGAACTCTGCAACTGGAGCGCATCTCCTGCGCCGCTTTTTTAAAGCGTAGGTTGGCTCTTTTCCCACCAAGGCCTTATTAAAATGTTGATTCCCATCATCATCAATACTTCTCATTGCGCTTAAAGGCAATCCAACGGGTCAAATGTTCAAGCCTAAAAAAACCCCTTTAAACAACTAACATTATATTCACACGTCTTAATGTGACATGTTTTCATGTATCAAATATGGTTAATGCTTTCATCTTGGCTGAAACAAAATATTACATTTCCTCACACATTTATTCCTGTTTCAATTGCCACAAGTCAAACAGCAATCATACTATTTGTGAAAATGCGATAATTGTATAGTCTTTGCAGTTTCAGTCGAGAATAACCCGCTCCTTTCCTGATTATCATCTTTTTCCATGATCTACCTTATTTGTGTCTCGTTAGGTAAACACACTCGTGTTCCCCCGTTAAGCCTTTCCCTTTTGAGGATACAATACAACTCCACGGGCAAAATGAGTATAAACAGGATGAATACACATTCAATGGTAAATTACCAACATAGCAAAATGGCACTTCCTTGGTAGAGATTACTTACTATACCTACTATACTTATTAAAGTCAAGTCAAGTCAAGTAACACTTTATTTATAGAGCGCATTTCATACCAGGGCAACACAATGCACTTTACAAAGAAATACAAAAAAGAAAGAGAGAACGTAGTTGTCAGCCGGTCATTACAAAAGAATGCCCCTGAAACAACAGCAATAACAAAAGCAACAACAAAGACAACAAAAACAACAATAAAAGCGACTCCAACCACAGCGGCAGCAACAGCAACAGAAAACAACAACAACAGCAACAACAGCCACAGAAACAACAACAACGGCAGCAGCAATATCGACACAAGCAGAAACAACAACAGCAGCAATGTAACACGCAAAGACGTCACTGGAACAGGAAGTGGTAGCTCTCTCGGAACTGGAAATGTCACTCAGGTTAGAGATGGTTAAGTCAAGGTATAAGGATACGTTAAGTTGAGGTATAAGGTGAGCGAGAGTTAAGTTTAGGTATAAGATTAGCAGCAGCAACCACAACACCAGTTAATGTATAAGGTTAGCGGCACCAACAACAGCACCAGCAGCAGCAGCAACGACAACACCAGCAGTGACATTACCAGCAGCAGACAACATCAGCAACAAAAACAGCAACAGCGCACGAAGACGTCACCGGGACTGGAAGTGTTAGTTCTCACCGGAACCAGAAATCTCCTCATCTGTATTGAGTCAACAGTGTGTACCATCTCATCTCAACAAAGTAAAGCACAGCAAAGACGTCACCGGAACCGGAAGTGGTAGCCCTCACCGGAAATGGAAATTTCAACTGTGTGCACCATCTCATCTTAATCCAGTCACGTTCCTTTAATTTGCGTCCCTAAGTTACGGGTCAAGTTTTCAATAAGACCTCGGGAGGGAGATCCTTTTGACTCTCTCTCTCTCCGAAAACACGACCTTCTTATGAACCTCTAACTGTAATATCACAACAGAAACAACCGCAGCAACAGAAATAGCAGCAACATGAACACCAGCACCAACAACAGCAAAACCAAAGCAGGAGCAACAACAGCAATGCACATGCAAAGAGCTCACCGGGACCGGAAGTGGTGGCTCTCAGCGGAATCGGAGAAGTCACATTCAGGTTAGAGATGTAAGAGATGTTGAGTTGAGGTACAAAGTTAGAAATATCTAAATTAGGGTATAAGGTTAGAGATGGTTAAGTTTAGGTACAAGTTTAGGGATTGTTATGTTTAGCTATAATGTTTGAGATGATTAGGTTTAGGAATAAGGTCAGAGATGGTTAAGTTTAGGTATAAGGTTAGCAGCGGCAACAACACCACCAGTTAAGGTATAAGGTTAGCAGCGACAACAACACCACCAGTTAAGGTATAAGGTTAGCAGCGGCAACAACACCACCAGTTAAGGTATAAGGTTAGCAGCGGCAACAACACCACCAGTTAAGGTATAAGGTTAGCAGCGACAACAACACCACCAGTTAAGGTATAAGGTTAGCAGCGACAACAACACCACCAGTTAAGGTATAAGGTTAGCAGCGACAACAACACCACCAGCAGCAATTACAACACTAGCGGCTACTGTACAAGCAGCAACAATAGCAGCAGCAAAAACAGCAGCAACAGCAGCGGCGACAGCGCACAAGCGAAGACGTCACTGGAACCGGGAGTGGTAGCTCTCACCGGAACCAGAAATCTCATCTGAATTGAGTCAACAGTTCTCAGGGAAGCAACGCACAGCAAAGACGTCACCGGAACCGGAAATGGCAGCCCTCAGCAGACACTGAGATTTCAACTGTGTGCACATATACATATACTGTGTCTCATATTAATCCAGTCACGGTGGATGGTTAAGTTTAGGTATAAGGTTAGCCTCTCTCTCTGACGTGTCGCCCTTTTCCAGATAAAGAAGAACTGCAGCGCTTTACCTCATTTCATTCGACATTGTGCCATAAACAGTATATTGATCTTATCAGTTTCATTCTAACCATGAAGACTGTATTGTCTCTACTTGAACAATGATTTCACATTTCCCCCCAGACTCGTCTGGAGATGCGTTTATCTCTGTAGTATATGCTGCAGAGGTAAACCCCAGTCTGGTAGAGAATAGGATGGTCCCTTATTCCCTTCCAGCATCGGAATTCTTCAGGTGTCTACGAGCTCAGTGGAGGTTGTGGGGGAATGGATTGAAGCACCAGGCAGCTTGTCTTTACCAATGTAATCGACAGGTGGGCCCGAGAGAATGGACTTCTGTTGTATTGATGCTTCTCAACAGCCCTCACTTGCTGGTTAATGAGTAGTTGGACTGCCACATGCCTGTTTGTCTGATTATTTCTGTGTGTGTGTGTGTGTGTGTGTGTGTGTGTGTGTGTGTGTGTGTGTGTGTGTGTGTGTGTGTGTGTGTGTGTGTGTGTGTGTGTGTGTGTGTGTGTGTGTGTTTGTGTGGCAGTGTGCATATGCATGTTCGCGATACATCTGTGCATTCCAGCTCATATCGAACCTGATGTGTTAAATGTTGTGATATAAACGGTTGGGTGGGAATGGGATGGACCGCTGGGAATGTTGCGTCAACACTGCCGCATTACAAAATGGTCAGTTGGCCGTACAGCAAGACGGTTTGCGTCAACCGGTCAAGCCTCGGTTACTGCATTGATACCACCAACACCACCACCACCACTGCCCCCACCTCCACCCCCTACTCCCAACCAACCCTTTGAGGCAGGCAGTTATTCGATATTATCAGTGTGTTCTAATTATCAGTGACCATTTCTTGGTCATGATCTTCTATGTTCAAGACTGTTAATGGGAGCAGTCCACATGGATAAGTTTCTATTTGTGTGTGTGTGTGTGTGTGTGTGTGTGTGTGTGTGTGTGTGTGTGTGTGTGTGTGTGTGTGTGTGTGTGTGTGTGTGTGTGTGTGTGTGTGTGTGTGAGTAGCTATGTATTACATTTACGCAGAGTATACAATAGATGTGTGCCTGGGGGCAAAGGACACCTTGATGGCGATGCGGGCAGGTGGGGTGAGTGGAGGAGGGGCTGAGTTTATATGGAAGGAGCCGGGAGTGTGATTTAACAGTCTGACAGCCCCCTCCAGGGAAGTGGGGGGGTGGGGGTGTCCAGACTCACCGTACTGCTAATCCGCTGTTGGGTTCTGCTCTAACGCCCCGCTCTTCTGCTTTCGGGCTTTTGGCTGGCTATACCGCTACAGAGGGGCAGCCGAGATGGAGAGAGAGAGAGAGAGAGAGAGAGAGAGAGCTAGAGAGAGAGAGAAAGACAGATAAGAGAGTAAGCAAATAAAACTACTCTAGTTACAATGCTGAGGTGGGTATCATCCTTTAACAGTACTGAATGAAAACAACATTCAGTGCCCCTACTTCAGCTCAAGTGTATTTCCAGGAAAGCATTTTTGATGTTGACAACCATACCAGAGCGGACTGGAAGAAATTTCAGGTGCATTTGAGAAATTATCAAATTTGATTGCCTGTTACAGAGAAGCACTTCCATGCCCTCAAATATACCAGTATTAAAAAAAAAAATCTTTCCTGTTTCAAGAATATACATTTTTCCTGACGTGAATTACCTGTGGTGGAGCACCACTCAGTCTCAATAAGGATTGCTCAGCACTGTGTGTCAATGACGTGTGAGAATGAATCGTGTGGGTTTAGTTACGGGGATATTTTTCGGGGGGTCTAATGAGTTTATCATATTATATATTTGTATGCACACTAAGTTTAATCAGAAGTCTATTACTTTGTCATTTTTCATGGTTGCATATGGTCTAATATGTGGGTGTGTGAATATAGGAATATGTGTACAAGCTTTAAAGCAGAAATGGGATATTTGAGGCCAAATGCAATGCTTATATAAGATTTCCATTCAAACTTAGTTGCATCAGATGTGTGTGTGTGTGTGTGTGTGTGTGTGTGTGTGTGTGTGTTATTTTTGTGCAGTATTCAGTAAGTATGCCTGGGTGGATAATCACAGCTCTGTTCCAGTGCCTAGAGATGAAGGCCTGTTGAGAAATGTCAATTTATAACACACAGAAAGTGGAAGCAAGAGAGAGGGAGAGAGAGAGAGATAGAGCAAGAGAGAGCGGGAGAGAGAGAGAGACAGAAGGAATAGATAAGGACAGTCAGTGAGGGAGTGAAAAACCCCCTATGCGATCTTATCTCCCCTCACAGTTCCCTCAGGTAGGTGGAGCATGTCCCAGGTTCCCCCATTTCTCCGCTATTGGTCAATCTGCCACTACCCCCCAGAATAGTGCACCAATCCCACCCAGAGATGCCGGCACCTCATGCTCACACAGGAAAAGTACCAGGGTAAAGAAGAAAATAAAAAAAACAAAAAAAAAAACCTGTGAATAGCTTTCTATTCCCTCTATTTATTTCTATCGATAATAGGAGAGTTTCATGCCCATGCAAACGTTGGAAATGAACAGCCAGTAATGTAACCATGTCTATGGGAAGTGAAAGGCTTTTTTTTTTAGCTCTGGAAAACTTGCAGTCCAAAATAACTCTGCCTACTTCTCTTCTTAATAGATGGGTCTTGAATGGCATACTAGCTGTTTTAGTAGGTGTGTCTGAAAATCATAGTAAAATAAGTATCAGGAAGGCATACTACATCCGGTGAAATAGCATAGTATGCAAACAGTGCGCACTACACTGGTGAGTGTATCCCCCAATCCATTGTCTGAGAAGCCATTGTTATTTTTGCTCACAAATTAAAGGAAGTGCATATAGTATGCAACATGTACAGTAGCACTAGCATGACTTTTCAGATACAGGGTGTGTGTGTGTGTATGCCTCTAAGGGGCCGTCTGTAAACGCACTAAAAGTAGAAGCATCTGTCTGGTCTATTACAGGAGCAGGCTCCCTGCAGAGCAATTCATCTACATTCTGTCGGGAGCCAGATTTGCAACCTGTTACTGGCTTAGCGGCCAGACAAATTGCAGGTTTCCCTGTTCAAATAGTGGAGCTACGCTAAACAATTAAAAAGGAAAACAATTAACAAGGAAAATGCACCAACACCCTCATATGTTTTGCAACTAATATATTTTGGGATATTTTCTGAAACAGTTTTTTACACATATACCACTTCTGCATACTCTTATTGTTTTTTTAATTACTTTCTGCCTTGAACAGACATTTCTCACATTAATCTTAATATGAACAATCATCACAGTTATGTCCTGTAACTTAAAAAAAATAATACAGCAGTTTGGCGGAACATGACTCATGACGCAAATCTTGATTGGTGGAGACCACGATGGTTGAGACCAACAAGGAAAATGGCCTTTTTTTCATTTTATTGAATGATTTTAGTGTCACATTTAGTTGAGAACCAATGGCCCAATTATGTGGGGATTTTTTTCGGCTTCATTAACCTTTTGCTAACCAGGCCACATTTTTCCCATGGGTCTCATCTGCTACAGAGGATCGAAACAATAGTAACTCGAAAGACTTTGAAGAAAGGATACAAACTTGGGTGTAGTTTGCCATAGTTCGCATTTGCATTCGAATTACGTTTGCACAAGTGTTGACATAAATATACATTGACAGTTTCAATCGTACACCTTGCACCTTGTCAACACCAAGCCAGCGCTTCACTCGCTCAGGACAACAGTAAGTGGATTCATGCATGATATGGAAAATATCAGTCCTAATTAAATTAGTTTTATCTTTTTGTCTAATTGAGGCTGAGCTTAAAAAGCAGTACAATTTGTGGTTATGTACAGGGTGACCGGATGTGGGAAATACATGATGTGTTAACTATATATGTATATTATGTCTTGAGACATTCCTATTTTGATTTAATGATATGCAAGAATATACTATGATTGTGGTGTGCGGGTAGTGTAGTTTAAGCAGCCACACCTGTCTTGGGTCTAGGTAATTGGGTCTGGAATCAGAAGTGGCTGAACACCTGTGGCTTGTAAGAGCAATCAATGAGCGACAGGTAAATCACCCAGCGCCACACACACACACAGACACACGAGGATCCGTCTGCTTCTGGTTTATCCCATCTTGCCCACTCTATACAATAAACTGGAGTGTTTGCAACATCTCTGCCTGTGTCTCCGTGTCGGAGGGCCTGATAACGCCACTGGCGTGTGGCAGGCGGAGCTGCCACAATAAAATTTAAATTTAACACCAGCAGTGTTAAGATATTGGTTAAACTTAATTATTTAATATAAATTTTCATACTGATTTACTTCAGTTTTTGTAAAATCGCACTAATTCATATTTTGTAAAATTTAATATTTATTACGTGTTGTGTGAAAACTCTAGAACCCTCAAAGTTGGCAATAACAGGTTTATGGAGTATGGACAACAAGTGCAACCAGTTTAATTTTAGTTTTTTAGTGAATACATTCCCACATCAAAAGTTAATGACCCTGCAACAGACTCGGGTTTTAATCGGCTCTGCCTCCAATCAGCTCTGATGTGAGCAGGACACCCGTTCGACCCGCTAATTTTGGCCCCTTTACATGCGCGATTTGACACTAGTGAAGTTCCGGATGGTGGTGCATAAATAGACAGGAATATCCATGGTTCATTCCATCATTTCATATCCCATTTAGAATCCAAATTTAAAATCAAAGGGTATTGACTTTTTTTCCGCATGGGGGATCATGAAATGTTTTGAGGGTGGTGATCACACCGTGGGGATCACATCGTGGGGAGCACAGCGGAGAACCCCCACGCTCCCAGCCAGGCTCCGAGTCACTCCAGCACCGCCCCAAGTCGGTCCCAGCTCCCTGCTGCTGAAGGACTGATGAGCGCACCGGCCGGCGCTCACTCCATGGAGTATCCGTGCTGCCAGTGCTCCATGTTGCTTCTACTGTAGTGCTGGGTCGTTCATGAACGATCCGATTATTTTGAACGGCTCAAAATACTTTTCTTTCAAGTTTTACAGTTTTGTGTCGTATGCTGTTTAGGTTGCTGTCTCCTCTAGTTTTGTTCACAATCACATTGGAACCCTGACGCGCTCCTTTTCCGACGTGTGTGTGATGTTGAATGTGACACACCAGACTAAAACAGCATTTCTCCTGGCAATGGGAAAGATGTCAGTCACCTATTTTTAGTGGGTTGACCCGGTCTTAAAAATCCTGAAAACGGTGAAAACAGTTAAAGAGGCCTCACAGTTCGGTAAGGGATTTACAAAGCAATTCATAAATGTTAGCAGTACCTTCATAGAGAAATTCAGCTTAACTTAAAAGGGAACAAACTGTGCCCTTCGCTCTATTCACCAGAACATTTTTTATTTTTTTTATTTTTTCAAAATAAGGAGAGAAATACAGATACCCTTCAAAGTAATGATAGCAGCAGTCTCTCCCCAACAGACGGTCAGAGGGAGCACTTATTGGAAAAGGAGGAAGGCGACATTTTGTGAGGCCTCTCTGACATCACACAAGCTAGAAAATTGCAGAGAACATTCTGAAAGCTAGAACATTGTTTAACCATCTTGTGACAATGCTGTTGGCCGCACATCCATCGAGAGGCACGTTTGTGTGTCACACAAGCTGGAGTAAATGAGCAAAAACATGAGGGAAATGCAGCAGCTTGTTTATGAAAATATGAGAGAAAATTATGATCCATTGGTTATATAAAACATATGACATATCAATTATTGCATTTTTCTATCACAACAGCAAACACAAAATAAACAGATAATACCTGTTGCTTGTTGTTTGGTCTAACGAGCAACAGGTAAAACCCCCATCCCCACATACACTCAGGAGAGGAGCCCTTGTCATGACACAAGTCCATCTGCTCCAGGCTTATTCCACCTAGCCCTCTCTATACAATAAACTGTGTTTGAAACCCCGTCCTCTATGTCTCTGTGCCGGAGGTCCCTGAAAACGCAACTTGGGTGGCGTGTGGTAGGTGAAACTGCCATACTGGCACCTGAACAGGGACTCTCCGGCACAGGGAAGGGACACAGCAGCAGCCCTCTGCCGGCTGGCAGCAGCGGCATACATGGTGTCTGGCGGAGGACCGGGGGAGAAGCAGCTGCAGCAACCACCACAGGTAATGGCTGGCAGCTAGCTACTCTGTCCAACAGACACTGCTGAGACCATTAAGCAGCCCAGCAGCCAGGCCACCCCTCCAAGCAGTCCCCACAACAGCCAAGGCCGGCCACGCCTTCACCAGCCAGCACAGCAGCCCGAGGCCCCAGCCTCCGGACTGTGACTCTGTGTCAGAGGTCCCTGACAACGGCACTTGGGTGGCGCGTGGTAGGCGAAACTGCCACAATCACACATTAAGACTGTTTTTCCCTTCTTAGTAGTGTACACACTACAGGATTTAGCAAGGTAGCACGAACTCAGGGAGCCCAGATATAGCCCCTATTCTAGGATCCATCACAAGAGTTTCTGACCGTCTCAAACGACTGTCGGCGTCTGGAGCGTGTCCTTAACGACCTATGGGACGAGAGATTTCCTTTGGTATCCAGGTATAACTTGTGAAATAATAAACCGAGGACGTATTGTGAATTCTTAAAATTGCGACGGTTAACAGCAGAGAAACTAGGATGTTGGAGAGAGCCATTAGGATATGACCTAATGTCTGTCTCTCTCTCTCTCTCTCTCTCTCTATGTGTGTGTGTGTGTGTGTGTGTGTGTGTGTGTGTGTGTGTGTGTGTGTGTGTGTGTGTGTGTGTGTGTGTGTGTGTGTGTGTGTGTGTGTGTGTGTGAGTGTGTGTGTGTGTGTTGATGTCACAGATTACATTAAACATCCTGTCAATCTTCTTTCAGCCTCACCGGTGGAATGAAATAAAGGCCCACAATTATGAGAGAAAGAGAGAGAGAGAGAGAGAGAGAGAGAGAGAGAGAGAGAGAGAGAGAGAGAGAGAGAGAGAGAGAGAGAAGAGAGAGACAGAGAGAGAGAAGTGAGAAAAGGTGACAGAGACAAATAGGAGTTGTCGGTGCTAGAAGAAGGGAGGAAGGGAGCAGGGGAAAAGTTATATGATCAGCAGGTGGAGAGAAAAAAAAAAGGATTTACAGACTAGAGGGAGGAGGTGAGGGAGTGTAAATGAACAGCAGATGTAACAGTGCCTAATACTTGCGATGATGGGCGAGGCAACCGGAGGAGGAGATTGATGGCGAGTTCATGTTTGTGTGCATGTGTGTGTGCGTGCATGCGTGCGTGCGTGCCTGTGTGCATGCGTGTATGTATGCATCCCTCAGACTTTCTCAGCCTTGGGTCCGAGACCCTATGTGGGGCCACTTGATGTCTGATTGAAGTGATTTAGAATATAATTCAATAGGTTTGAAATAATACCATAATTTCTATATAATCCATTTGTAGTTCCCTCTATATGCTAAGGCCGTGTTTATCAAACACTGTGCCAGGTGTGCCGTGAATGTTTTTTTAAATACACACAAAAAAATGAATAATGGAAAACAGCTTTTGTGTTGCAAAATCCATGTTGCAAGGCTGCTCTGATCCATCTTATTCACCAGTTCCAGTCAGAAAAGCAGCTCTGTGTTCACCAGAACTAGTTTGACTATGAAAGTGAGTACTATTCGTAGTGATGAGAGGCTTCTTTTTGAGATTCGGCTCTCGGCAACTCACTCGTAATTAAGAGTCGTTCCATTTTCCGACTCTTTGTTTATTTGATTCAGTTGGTTTAATGCAGATGTTCAATCCTTTGCAAGTCTTGCGTCACCACTACTAGGCCACAAGAATAAGCACAGTTATGCTCTTTTCTGACGTTTATAGTGGTTGTCAGGTTGACAGGAGTGTGCCGTGGGATTATTTTACTGGAGAAAGTGCGAAAAAGTTGGGGAACGCTGCTCTCGGATATAATAAAAGTAGCCTATGCGAGACTCAAATTTCACGTGAAACATTCAGGGCAAAATTCACAATTGTAAGGCTCCAAAATGACAATAAAAATTGTCACACTGTCTAATTGCTGTTTTCGGGATGTCAGATGGGGTCTGGGGTCAAAAAAGGTTGTGAACCCCTTGTATACCTCCAAGGCCTTCCTTGTGTGTGTGTGTGTGTGTGTGTGTCTCTGTGTGTGTGTGTGTGTGTGTGTGCGGTTGGTCAATTAAAGCTCACTTGTCTTTTCAAAAAAAGTGACAAAAAAATGACAGCAGCTCACAACTATTTAGTAAAATCAAACCACAATTGCTGAAAAGACATACAATATTTTTTTTCAGCCATCACTCACACATGAGTGACTGAGTGAGGGGACCCACTGTGGGGCTTTCCCACATCAAAGAGGGTCTTATCACATGTAGCGTGCAGATTGAAACCATCCGGAGCGATACACAGACTGAAACACATGAATAAAAGATCAAAAGGGAAAACTTGCTGATTGCAAGTGAGGAGATAATCGGCAAATATGCTTACATTCTGACTCATCAACACCAGAGGGGAAAAAAATTATACCAGACGTGGACTTTTTTTTTTTTAAGCAGAAACACGGCACATTTGACGGTAAGAACGTAGAGCATAGCGTATGTAGCGCTTACATTTCTAATCTGCTGAGTGAGACCTTTTGGCCGTTTCCCACCCCCCCCCCCCCCCCCCGATGGGCTCGTAATGTAATCTGGTCTCCATGACAGCCGGGGCTAATCGCAAGTGCACTGACTACAGTGTAAACTGTGCTAAAAAATAAATAAATATTAATTTATAACATGTATTTAACTTCGACAGCTATTTATAGAGTGTTAACCTAACCCTAACCACAAACAGAAAAACAGGAGCAGAACTGAAGAAGAAAATAATTTAGGACTGTACCAGAGGTGGAAAAACAATTAAAATAAATAAACAGCTCAGGAGGTAGAGCGGATCGTCCAGTATCCAGAGGGCACCTGGCTCGATCCCTGGCTCCTCCTGGTAGAACGTCAAAGTGCCCTTGTGCAACTGCTCTCGTTGAGCTTGTGTGGTGTGTGGTGCTGACGCCGGCATCGATGCATGAATGTGTGTGTGAATGGGTGAATGTGAGATATGCACTGTAAAGCGCTTTGAGTCGTATGACTAGAAAAACTAAAAAAATCTGCAAATGTAGTGGTGCATTGGAAATCAGTGGCGGAAAATAACTAAGTACAAGTATTTTGTTCCTGTGCTTTAGTACATTTTTGTAGTTTCTGTATAAGTATGTACCATTTTGGAGACTTTCAATTTTTATTCCACTACATTTCAAAGTAATTTCTGTACTTTTTACTCTATTACATTTTCAGAATCAGAATCAGAATCAGCATCAGAGTTACAGTAGTTATGCACCAGGTACATTTACATATATACAAGGAACTGGCTGTAATTGGTCGGATCGGTGCGTTTCTATGCAGACAATAAGCCTTAAAAAAAATTCTTTACAGAAAATGAAAAAATAAAATTATAATTAAATAAAATCGAATTAAAAGTAGGGTAAAGATAAAATTTTTATTCACAAAATGAAAATAAATCGACACAATTTTTGACTTTAGTTAAAAAAAACACCTGGATTTACATTTATTTGTGTATATTTATAAGTTACTATGGCACCACCTATTCTATTTAATGGTCAATTGTAATGAGGATATGCATGAGGACTTCTGCAAAAAAGGGCACAGTAGTTATTTTATGTCGTATTATAGACTAGTGTTATATCAGGGCAATGGATATGACAAGTACTTTTACTTTGAATACTTAATTAAATGTCAATGTGGTACTTTCACTTTTATGAGTGTATTTCTACTTTCACTTCTTCCACCACTGGTGGAAAGATCTGACTGACCTTATCTCTGCACTTTAACTAGAACAACCTGCACATACACACACACGCACACACACTTTTTATCACTCCCTATGCCCTATACCTGAGAGCGGCGGCTATTTCACACAGATTCAGAGACAAAAGGAGAATTGAGAGGATGCGGGTCTGATACGATGAGGGAGGCTGTTGCCATGGGCCGAGACATCGAAAAGCCCCCGATCACTTTTAGGCGGCCACACGGACGGAGGAGGAGAGTGGGAGGTCCTTCATGGACGAGCTCGGGGTCCTCCCTGTTGAAATCAAATTTTTAAAAGTATAAACCCGTCGTCGGAGGCGGCGGGATAAACACGGAGCCGAGTTTGCACCAAAAGATGAACTATAAAAAAATATATATACAAAAAGCAGAAACTATTCAAATTGTCTTATCATTTTACAAAACAAAACAAAACTTTGTTTTTTGGGGTGAGCATTTTTTATTTGTTTTTGCTTTTTTTCGAATAAGGTGTCTCGATTATATCTTCGTTCAGAGCGGAGCATGCCGACAGTCTCTGCTGTCACTCATTCAACCCAAAGAGTAGAATCCCTAGAAGTAGCTATATTTTTTCTTCAAAGTAAGATAATTAAAGTTGGATGGAAAAAAATCTCAGACACACAACTCCAGGCCAGTCAGTTCATTCAAAACAAAAGGGAAAATAATGTTTCTTTTCAAGACTTTCTGGATTGTTAAGCTTTCAGTTGGGGGTTGTTTTTTTATTTCCCTCAGTGCAGCTGCAATTTCGGAGGAATCAAGTCCAGTCTGAAATTAACTGGGAGGTAATGGGGAGGGACAGCGAAGGACATTTGTTGTTGTTTGGATTTTTTAATCAGCTCCACGCTGAGAAAGTGATTTGTTTCACTACGCTCCCTGAGCTTTTAATTAAACTTATCATTCTGATTAAAAGAAAACAACTTTTTTGATGGATATCAGAGGTCTGTAAATGGCATCACCAGGTTTTAAGCCTTTAGAGCACAGGAGTCATTTGGCAACGACTTTTACCTTTTTATTTTTAAATTGCAGACTTATTCCTTACACTGAACTTTACTTTTTTTTTTTTTTTTTTTACAGAGTGGAGTGGAGGGATGAGTCACATCAAGTATCCGCGCAAAGCAGCTTAGCGGGTTTTATAGCAAGTGGCGTTGTTACTGGGGAGTCATAAATATATCTTTCAAACTAGCTCACTAGGCATCTTGAGGGTGGGGGGGTGGGGTGTCACGAACCCTACTTAGCCGAGAATTAAGTCGAGCAATTTATGAGTCTGGGGCAATTTCCACGACGGTCGGTGGACGTCCAGTCCAATGGTAGCGAGCTCTTTGCCCCCTTGTTTAGCCACCACAGACACTTCCATCCCCGAGAGAGTCCAAAAGCATGTCGACAGCTTCGGCGAGTGTACTCCTCCTCCTACTATGAGGTACATTTAAATGTAAGAAATAGAAATGGGTGTGTGGATTGTTTGCTTGGGGGAAGATTGAGTCCCTCTTTGGAACCTTTGGATCTCACAACCTTGGTCCAGCTGTGCCTCATTACCAAATCGCAGCCACCAATACTTGATCCTTGCACTCCCCCTGTGATTGGCCATTAAAAGGTCAATTAGACGTACACTCTTTGGGCATAAATACAAGTGCAGAGCCGGCTGATGTATTTGTTTGGGGCTCATTGCTTCCTTTCGCATCAAGAGTAAAAAAAAAAAAGAAGATAATTCCACCAGCTACTGGAGGGAAATGAAGCGTGACGGAATGTTCTTCAGTGACAGCGTCTCAGAAGGCTTATGCAGTCAAGAGTCTGACTCTTACCACCCGCCCCACCCAGCCCCCTCCACAACCCCCAAACACTAAACCCCCATTCGACTTCCACCGCCTGAAAAATTGCACCGTTTCACTCGCGAGAGCCCGCTCTCCACTCTTTATATACATCTGAAGCCAGAGTGTTAAAAATTGAAACTCCTCCTATTAAAAGGCTTTCCCGGTGAAAACATGCTACCGAATGGAGGTTCTAAGAGCCTTGAGAGATTTGCTACGAAGCACCATGGGCAGGTGGCTCGGGTCGATTTGAAGATCCTACCAGAGTGCAAATCATACAATGATAACAAGGGGGTCAAGTTTTTTTCCAGGCCATAAAGGGAACTTCTTACAATCCTTACAATCTTGCTTGTTTAACGTAATGTCCACAGTCTTTAGTTGAGGATAAATCTGATCCATTGAACCAGCTGATGGGGCACCTACCACACAACTTCTGTTGTCAGGGTTCACCAACAAAGTATTCGATAGGAAAACTGCAAGCAGGTCAGACCCACACACGCAACAACAACAGCAGACCATCATTTTCACTCAAACACAGAACTACACAATACCGTACAAGAACCAAACACACCATCAACATGCCAAGGAGGTAGACAGATATGTTACTACCAGACAGCATCTAGGCCTGTGCCTGACTAACATTAAAGGCATAGACCACCCAATCTAACTAATAATGGAGGGAATCTTTGTCTGTCTATGTATGTATGTCCTTATTTTACCTTGACAACCACTCATCCGATCTATTTCACACTTGGTGGGTTCATTGCTGGGGACCCAAGGACGTGCAGTGTTGAATTTGGTGCAATTTGGACACAGGACACTTGTAATTTTAATAAACACTGAATAAAAAAGCAAACAGCGAGCTGCTCAGCTGGGCGGGGCTTCATGGCTGCGACATAATCACTTACAGTATGTCCACAGTGCTGCCCAAATATGTAGCCGGTGTTTTTTTCCTGTGAGAAAGAGTGCATTTCACCAGTGTATGATTTTAATCAGGAAATAAACTTAATATGTAGTCCCGTGAGAAACAGTGTATTTCTCCAGTGTTTTTCACTGGTCGCCACGACTTGGGTGTATTATTTTCCCGGGAGAAAGAGTGTATTTTCTTGGTGTTTTTCACCAGCAGTTCATGTCAGTGTCAAGTTGTTTGGATGAGCCAACAGGCATGTTTTGAACAGGCAAACCACTAGTAATCTAAATTTGTCATCTGTTTTCCTACTTTGAAAATAGTGAATTGAAAAATAAATCAACATTCCACATCATCTCATTCAACATTCCACATTGTGGATCCTGTACTGGTCCCAATATCAAAATGAATAGATAAGCCAGGACTCAGTCTATACGCTCAAAAGCATAAGCATTAATTCAGGAATGAGAAAAATATGGCTCCGATGCAAAAGATCCTTTAGAATATGAATTTATTTAACAGCTTTAACAGCTGACAAAGTTAGATTTTTGGGTGGTCTATGTCTTTAAGTAGTAGCCAAATGCAAAAGATTCTATCAAATGAGATAAAAAAAATACCAGAGGTTTGGGTTGACTCTCCTGGGCTTCCCTCCCTGTCACCCACAATGTTGAAAGACAATAGCCAGCTTTCACCCAGGCGTCACAAATGGAGTAGGGTCAAAGATCTCCAAAGGTGGTCCATTGATGTCCACAAAAAAAGAGAGGACAGACCCCTTGTGCGGAGCCTGTTGCGAGTTTTCCTGTCTGTGTCATTAACTGCCGAAAATCCCCTCTCACATTTAGCAGAGCTAGCCAAGTAGGTCTTACTGGCAATCAGAAGTCTCTTCAGATTCTCTCCCTCTTGTGTCCCTTGTAGTTTACTTCTCTGGTTTGTTCACCAAGAAGTTTGGCCATGGTGTGCACCACAGTCTCACCAAACAAGACAAGCTCTTCAGACTTTTGTGGCCGGCTGGACTTCACAAGGGGGCCTCAGTAACTGAACAAGGTCATCACTTGGCAGGCGGGCAGTCAACTTTTCAACAACCAAATTGCTCAAATTGAGGGCTATTCATTTTCTCTTCTTTTATCCTCTCTCCTCCTCTTGTGCGGACTGAACCTGCGCAATAGTTCGGTCAATACGCATGCTCAGCGTAAAACGAGGCATTCATCTAAACCCTGTTAGAAAATGTGAAAATAAAACAGAAAGAGCAAAATAGATGTGTGAACTTAAATAATAATAATAATAATGATAATAATAATAAAAATAATAATAATAATAATAATAATAATAATATATATTGCTGCAGGCAGCATTACGCAGGGTCCAGGGTAGTCGGCCCATCATTAAAGTTCGATGAATGAGTGTGCGTCAGCTCTCTGTTTCGGTGTGTTTTGTGACTGCAGAAATTAATTTGTTCCAGCCTCTCTGATTACAGTGTAGTTATTTTTTTTTTTTTTTCCAGTGTAGTTCTATGATCAGGCGGTGTTTGCAGAATGGAATGGAATGGAATGTCTATGAATTCTGACAGTGATGTTATTGGGTTTTTATTTAACTTTATTTAACTTTAACATATTCTGGTCCTCTCCGGGAACCATCACCTTACCGTGGTGGAGAGGTTTGTGCATCCCCGTGATCCTGGGTGCTATGTTGTCTGGAGCCTTGTGCTCTTGGTAGGGTTTCCCAAGGCAAACTGGTCTCAGGCGAGGGTCCTGACGAAGAATGGTTAAGGGCAGGCCAGCAGGCCCTAAAGAGGGCAGCCCCCCCAGCTGGCTATCTGGCAGTGGGCTAACAACCTACTCCAGAGAACCTCTCCTTGTTACGAAACCAATCAGAAATAGCCGGACTGACCCTTGGTATCGCCCATTGCACGCCCCTGACTCACGAACAATCAATTTCCGACATCCCTTCTGTGTTGCCACATGGAATGTGCAAACACTTCGACGCACAGGACACGCTACTCTTCTGTCTCGTGAACTGTCTCGTTACGGTGAGAAGAAAGAGGGAGACCACAGTTACATCAGTTACAAAGTGCTATATAGTCACCCTAGCAATGCCATGCCATGTTAGAAAATCCCTTATAGGATGGACCCCAGTCAGCGAACGGCTGCTAACCGCCCATTTCCACCACCGACACGGCAAGTTAACAGTCATTGTTGCCTATGCACCAACAGAGGTCGCAGACGCCCAGGCAAAGAACACTTTCTTTGATCAACTACATCTGGCCATCCAGCAGATACCCCTTCATGACATCACTATTGTGCTAGAAGACTTCAACGACACCATCTCCTCTGCTTCTCGGGACTTGCAGACCAAAAACATCATGGGCCCAGAATCTCCAGATCCCATCACCAACAACAATGGTGACTGCCTCCAGCATCTATGCTGTGCTGGGGCCCTATCTATTGTAGACACGTGGTTCCCCAAGAAGAACATACACAAATGGACATGGTATAGCAATGATGGCAAAACCTGCAAGGCCTTAGATCACATCATCATCTCCAGTCGCTGGAAATCCAGTGTTACCAACTGCCGTGTGTATCGTGGAGCCCAGCTAGGCAACACGGACCACCGATTATTGGTTGCCCAGTTGAGACTGAAGTTAAAGGCTGTTCCATCATCACGGTCACCACCTCGACTGAGATCCTCTCATCTCCAGGATCCAACCATCTCCTCAGTGTTTACCCGCTCCATCTCCAACTGGTATAATGCCCTGGCCAAAGAAAAACTCACCAACTGGAACTTTTCGTGTTCACCATTAACCAGGCAGGTGCTGACTCCATCCCACGCCCTCACCATACACCTAGGCGCCCCTGGATAACACCAACAACGCTAGAAATCATAGAGCTCCGTAGAGCAGCACGTCTTAGGGGCGACATGACTGAATACCGTAGCCTAAATCGCATACGCAACACCGCGATACAAGAAGACAGGGAGAGATTCTGGCAAGGAGAAGCCGAATGCCTGGAGTCTGCCGCCGAAAATAACAACTTCTCCCAAGTGTATCGAACCCTGAGGTGAGTGAAATCAGGCCCCCAACAGAAGGCAGTCCAGGTAAAGGATGCACAGGGTATCATATTGAACTCCGAGGATGATGCATCAGCTGCTGGAGGGAGCACTTCAGTGACCTTCTGCATCACCCCGCACCCCAAACCGACCCCACTCTCACCATTTCATCTGAAAACACCAGCGCAAATGACAACTGCAGCATAGGTCATGCAAGCTCTGACCAAACTGGGGAATGACAGAGCCCCTGGTATCTGCAACATCACACCTGAAATGATGAAATTGGCCAGTGACAACACCATTGACTGGCTCACCGAAATCATCAATCATGTCTGGATAACGGAGCAACCCCCGGAAGACTGGACCAGGGGTATCATCCTCTCCTTCTGGAAACATAAGGGTGATAAAATGGTCTGCAGCAACCACAGAGGCATCACACTCCTGTCTATCCCAGGCAAGATCTTCACCCGCATACTTCTCACCCGGGCCCTCCCGGCCATTAGAAGTGAAAGACGCCCCCAACAGGCGGGCTTCATGCCAAACCGCTCCACAACGGACCAGATCTCTGCCCTCCGCCTCATCATTGAGAAGGTACACGAGTTCCGCCAAAACAGACACCTCCACATTGCCTTTCTTGATCTTAAGGCAGCTTTTGACACCGTGGACCACCGTGGACACCATCCTCCCTCTGGAAGATCCTCCCCATCCTTGGAGCTCCAAGAAAGATTACCTCTCTCTTCCAAAAGCTCTACAGCGATGCTGAAAGCTGTGTGCGTGTCAATGGCACAAACTCTTCCTGGTTCCCAATCAACAGCGGAGTGAGGCAGGGATGCGTAGCTGCACCAGACCTTTTTAACTGCATCATCGACCACCTGATAGAACGGATATGTGCACGTATTCCTGGGGTTAAACTAGGCAGTTACACCCTCACAGATCTGGAATACGCGGACGACACCACACTATTCTGCTCCACTCTTGACCAGCTAAAAGAAGCCTTGGAAACCTACCAAGAGGAAGCCAACAAACTGGGTCTGAAGGTCAGCTGGCCCAAAACAAAATTAATGCACATTGGAGGTGCCGCCCCCCCTCCGCTGCATATCAGTGGAGAAGAGGTTGAGTTTGTGACCTCCTTCACCTACCTCGGGCCCATCATCACCAATGATGGCAACATTTCACCAGAAATAAACTGGAGATGTGCCCTGGCAGCCAGTGCCATGAAAACACTTTGGAAGCCGCTGTGGAGACAGCACTCCATATCAAGAGCGACCAAACTAAGGATTTATAACATCTCAGTCCTCTCCATCCTCCTCTACGGAGCAGAAACCTGGCCGCTCAATAAGACACTGGCTGCCAGAATAGATGGCTTTGACACCAGAGCACTGCGCTCAATAGAGGGGATAAAATGGCAAGATAGGGTTTCCAACATCATGCTGCGGAAATGCACCCAACAGCCCCCTGCGTCCCACCTGGCAGCAAAGTGTGGGATGCGCTGGTATGGCCATGTCAAAAGGCTCCCCTCGAATCACCCTACTCACACTATCCTCCACTTCCAACCTAAAGCTGCCGGCTGGAAACGCCCCCGCGGTGCCCCCCGCACCCGATGGATTGATGTCACTAGGGACCTACACCAAATGGACCTGTCGCTTGTTGAAGCCGAGTCCCTAGCACTGGACCGACCCAAATGGAGAAGATTGGTGAAACTGATTGGCTCTACGCATGGTGTCGCCCCCGTCGCCGAGCAAGAGACCTGATGATGATGATATTCTGGTGCCTGTCAGTTGTCCTCAGAAGACTGTATACTGTATTTATGATGTTGATGATGTCTGCTGGTAATGCTTTAACTTCATTTTTTTAAAACATAACAAATGTTAATAGAAATAAAATAATACCAGTCACTTTGTAACTTCTTATGGTTAAGAGTTTATATCTTACTGTATATTCCTTTACTTAAAGTCCAATCAAGACTATATCTGTTTGTGGTGTTATCTTGGTGAGATTTCAATTGTTGACTGATCACTACATTGCTATCATGTGATCTGTGTACTCCGTCAACTTGCGCATGCGCACCAGGATTTCTCTGTTGTGGCATATATCTGTGAGTGGTGCCATCTTGGTGGGGTTGCAATTGATCACAAACTTCTTCCACCATACTGACCTGTCGATCTGGATCAACTTGGATGACACGAAGTTGGAACTGCCCCGAATACACATCTTATTCATTTTGTCTGTGGGTTCGTCGGATCCATGACATCAATTAAGTTCGGACATCAGTTACATCTGTACTGTGCCGCCATCTTAGTTAAGTCCTGATTGTTGACCAATTACCAGACTGCAGTGCTATCACTTTGCAGCGATGATAAAATATATCGTTTTTTTACTGAGTTATTCCACAATAATGGACCGGTTTGGATCAATGTCGGACGACCGCATGTTGGAACTGCCCCCAATACACATTTTAGTGATCTTGTCTGTGAGTGCAGCAGATCCATGAGATCCACACACCACTGACGTCAGTTTTTCATTACCAAATGCACTAGGGGCAAGACCCCTGAATAAAGTTGCAGGCAGCAACTTCGCCAGGGTCCAGGGTAGTCGTGCTAGGTACATATTACACTTTTCAGAGTTTCCATAAAACACATTTTTCCTTTCAAAACCAAGTACAAAATTCCCAATTGTTCAATCTCAAATGTTAGACTAGTCAGTCTACTTTTGAAACAAGGATGGAATGGACAGTGGCTGAGAAACGAGCTGAGAGAGCTCGTTAAAAATTGGCAAATGGCAAACTGGCCTTATATCAGCGCATCAGCTGTCATCATTGATTAACCAGTGTCTGTGCTGCCTTCTTGTACTGATGAACTTGATCAACTACCTATTAGATCTGGGGTGATCACCCCCTAAAATCGTCCCTGTTAAAAACTCCAGAGTTTGTCCACAGAAATTGTATATTCTTTTATTTATTTTTAACTATTTATTTTCTAAACATTCAAAAGCTATAGATGTTATATCATTTCTCATCATTCATGAACACATCACATTGATGAAGAAAATTATATAGTTTTTAAACAGTACGTTGCCATCAGTACATAACATGAAGTCAGTAGAATCAACAGTACGTTGTAGAAATCATCAGCTTTACTGTAACTGTGTGCTCTCCCGCAAGGTGCATGCAATTGTCATGGCACATGCAGATTTCAGCATAACATCTGCAGCGAATAAGGATCATGTCCACTGTAACGTTGGGGTGGAGGGACGCTGTTTTTTCTTTACATAGGTTTTGTGTTTTGAAAATAAATTGTGTATAAATAAAGACATTTTTACTTTAAATTAAGTGTCTTATTTTGGCGGTTGTTGTTAATGTTTTAAACAACGTTTTAAGTGTTACCATTGGCTCATGTGTTCAACCAATCACTGTAGACTTACGTCTGGACCAATCACTGTGCACTTACGTCACTGAATGTTCCTCTTGTGTCGTCCAGTCCCTGGCCTGGGGTTGGAGCAAAAAATGTCCCCCAAGAACAACATTTTACAACTATAATCCTTCCTGGATCATGCAGTTCAGACACAAAAAGAAAGAAGCAGTTCCTCCTAAGGTTCTTAGAACGTCCTGCAGTGCAAAAACGGCTTCAGTGAACGATTATAGTAGCCATAGTAGATTATAGCCAGTTTTGTGAGACTCAGCTCTCAGTCCTCTGGGTTTCCATTATATATAGCATCGGCTCGCGATTTTTGTCTACACGTAGCAACCACTATGCAGTCCACTATGCAGTGTATGTGAATGGCAGCCAAGACACTCTTGAAACTGAGGTGTCTGGAATGTTTGGGGTGAAGAAGGGCTCTGGGGTCCCAAGGGAGAGAGCCCATTGCCAGGAGCCCCGGTGATAAGAGAGGTGGAATGTGCTTAGATGTATGTCAGTCAGGCGCTGAACTGTGACCCATAGATTGGAATCAGATGTGCTACGTTATCTCTGTACAAGTATAAAGGACACTCCCTAGGTCCATTCGGGAGAGAACGCGTTGGCTCCCTTCTCTCACAAATACGAGCGGCTGTGTGGTCTGTGAAGTGGTTGTGTTTTGTGCAGGTAGGTTGCACTGACAAGAGCAGATTGTGCGGAAATGAGAGATGATGTGTTGATGTGTGAAGTGAGTTTCCGTCTAAATTGGGGTTTATTGAGTTGAAAACAAAGAAAAAGAGGAATTGAGAATAGAGACAAAATAAATAAGAAATAAGTTAAAAGAGAACTAAGTTGAAGTAAAAAGTAGTAGTAGAATGGTAGAAATAGTAACAAAAGAGTAGCTAAATAAACATGCAAGATTAATGAAGACAGGGCCCGTATCATCTTAACGGTAAGACATGTGTACATTAGCTGCTGTGTGAAAGTTGGCTGTAAGAAAATATAGTATAGTCAAATCTGTGTAAGAAAAACAAAGAGGAAATAACCCTGGCCAGGGGAATTGGCTAAATATGAAATAATATGAAAAAGATTAAAGTGAAATAAGAGTTAAAAGTTAAAGGCTTAAAAGAGGAAATAAGATGAAAAATAAAGTTTGAGATGAAAAAGATGAAAGTGATGAAAGTGACTCATCAGTGTATCTTTTCAAGATACACTGATGAGTATCTTGAAAAGGAGAATGACATTGAGAAAAGTGTGCCACATGTGACTTTATTGGTGGCTGAAGGATTTGAGCAGAAGCATATAGGAGAAATGATGGCAGAAGCTGAGGAAGCCATTTTTGCACCAATAAAAGAGAATCTTGCTATCTGGATGAGTGAAGAACAGAAGTTCATGAGAATCATGATCTCAGCTCAAGGACAAGGATAACCACAAGTGGTACAGATGACACATGAGTCAATGTTCAGCGCTAAATGGACTCAGACAGTATGAGAGAGGAGATGCTGCAACACATTTTAGAATGTTTGTGGTTACGACATAGTACTGACATTGGACTTGTGAAAGTCAGCCCAACCGGTGAGAGTTGAACTTAGACCAGGAACCAAACCTCCTTGGAAGAACCAATACCCACTAAAGGAGGAGGCAATCAAAGGGATTGAACCACAAATTGAAGGACTGTTAAAAGCAGGTGTACTGGAAATATGTTCAGATCCTTTAAGAGCGGTAAATGAAGTGGTGGCGGACTTTCCAGCTGATGTACCAGATCCACATACCTTGTTGGCCCAAATTCCTCCAGAGGCTACATACTTCACAGTGTTGGATTTGTGTGGAGCATTTTTCTTCGCTAAGTGTTCCACTGAGTGAAGAAAGTCAAGAAAGTCTTCGCTTGTTTGGATTCACATACGAAGGACAAACCTTAAAAAAAATACAAGAGGCTCCTTCAAGGATTCAAACATAGCCCTCACATTTTCAATAAAGTGTTGCAGGATGACTTGGCTGGCATTGATCAGATCTTGAAACGTACTGTCATTCAGTATGTGGATGACATCGTCATCTGTTCACCAGATAAGGAAACGTGCCATGAGGACTCAATCAAACTGTTACAGCTACTGGCAGACAAAGGACACAAGGCCTCTCAGAAGAAGCTGCAGTATTGTCAAGAAAAAGTAGTTTATTTGGGTCAAACAATAACCCATGGACACAGAAGCATCTCTGAGAGTCATTTGGAAGCCATTCGAACGGCACCAAAGCCTAGAACAGTCAGAGAGATGATGACGTTTCTTGGTATGGATATCCTTCAGCCTGGGTAGAAGATTATGCCTGCCTAACAGAGCCTTTGAGAGCCATGATAAAAGAGACTGGGAATGCTCAACTCCATTATAACCTCACCTGGACTCAGGAAGGTCTTATGGCATTTGAGACTATCAAACAGGTAACAAGAAGCTCCAGCGCTAGCGTTGCCAGACTATTCTAAGAACTTTTTGCTGTATGTAGCTATGTCCACTGGGGGTAAATATGCATGTTCAGTTCTTTGTCAGCCCACAGGTACAGGGACAACTCCTCAACCTGTTTCGAATTATTCTACTGCCTATTCAGAAGTAGAATTGGGGCTACTCCTGTGCTACAGAGCAATGGTGGGAGTTTATCTAATGTATCATAAAGCATCGTCAGTAACTATCAGTTACCCAGTGACAATTCTTACCCATCATAGTCTCAGAAATCTTTTTGAATTTCTGTAAATGTACATTGACTATGTCTAGGCTAAGAGACTATCATAGGCTCTTCGAGCAGGAAGATGTCACCTTAGTAAGGTGCCTCTCTTTAAATCCAGCTGAGAATTTGCCAACACCAGAGGATGGGGAGCCACATGATTGTGTTCAAGAAGTAGAGAGATATGCAAAGCTCAGATCAGACTTGCAAGCTTTCCCACTGCATGTGTCAGATGTGGAGTATTGGACTGATAGGTCCTGCTATCGAATAGGAGATGCATTGAGTGCTGGATATGTAGTAGTCAAAGCCCAGGGAACTGAATTTGTTGTTGAGAAAGCAGAAGTAATACCACAATCTGCTTCTGCACAGCTTGCTGAGCTTGTGGGCCTGACGGAAGCTTGTCTATTGGCCGAAGGCAAGCGAGTGACAATATATACAGATTCTTCATACACACATAATGTGTGTCATTTATTTGGATCAGTGTGGAAAAATCGAGGATTTAAGAAGACCGATGGTTCTCCGATACAGCATCATGCCCAGATAATGAAATTGTTGCATGCAATGATGAAACCAAAGGAAATAGCTGTAGCTAAGTGTGCAGCACACAAAATGGACACGTCAAGGGTCACACAAGGTAACAAAGCGGCAAGGTTCCTCTGGTCACTCATGAAGTGGACTTGGAAGATAAAATCACGCTCAGAGATGTGGTCTCGATGCAAGAAGCTGCGTCAGCCATAGATAAACAATCATGGTTGGACCGAGGAGCCACTCAAGATTCTACTGGTCTGTGGAGAAATCATGAAGGACTGATGGTAGCACCCCCCGACCTACCAGGTCTGATGATTCAGGAAGCACATGGGTTAGCCCATGTTGCAAGAGGGGAAGTAAGGAGAAAAATCAAGTATGGTTTTTGGGCTCCGTACTTGCTTGAGTAAGCTGATTATGTCATAGGCAGATGTACAATCTGTCTTAAAAACAATGTTTGGAGGGGTGTGATGGGTCCACCCGGTCACATTCCAACTCCGACAGGTCCTATGCGTGAGTTGGTTGTGGATTTTGTTGACATGATAAGACCAGCAGGAGGTAAAAGATACATGTTAGTCGTCGTGGATAGATTTTCACGGTGGCCTGAGGCCTGTCCAACCAAGTGTAAAGATGCTCAGTCAGTTGCCAAGTTTTTGTGTCGTGAGGTCATAAGCAGGTGGGGACTTCCAGATCGCATATCCTCAGATAATGGGAAAGAGTTTGTGGAAAGAACAATACAATTAATTCTGCAAAAATTGGGAGTTAAACAACGTCTAGGAGCTGTTTATCATCCACAAAGCCAAGGTGTTTGTGGAAAAAATGAATGGTGTGCTGAAAAATCGTATTGTTAAAATCTGTCAGCACACAGGTCTGAATTGGGTGAGGCCCTTCCGTTGGCATTAATGGTGTGTCGTTCAAGTGGGCTCTGTGATTTGCGCATTACCCCCCATGAGTTGGCTATGGATAGATAGATGCCAACACCTTTTTCACGCACAAGTGGGAAAACAAGAGGAGGTGCAAGAGAGACTTAATGAGCAAAAGAGGAACACGGTGCAACCTGGAGACAATGCATTCGTGAAGGTGTTTAGGAGGAAGTGGTTTAACGAACGCTGCAAAGGACCATTCGAATTTCGCAGTACCGGAACTGCGGTTCAGGTTAAATGTTCTCCTACATGGTACCATTTATCACATTGTGTTAGAGCGCCAAAAGAAGAAGCGCCACGATCACAGAGCAGAGATGTTGAAAGCTCTAGAGAGCCAACAGAAGCTGCAGACACAGCAGAGGTTCATGAGGACCTCCAATGTCAAGACCCAGAAGAAGGGATTGACGGTGATGTGGGGGTGCATGATGATGTTGAGTACACTTTTGATGATCCCAGGGATGAATTGTCAGTCCCCGAGGAAGAAAGACATTTTGGTGACATTGATTTACAAAATGTCCCTGAAACAACAGAGTCTAATTCCAGAGAGTATGGGTTGTCAAAGACTCCAGAAGGCTGTGATACCTCTCCAGGAAAATACACAGACCCAGTTGGACCAAGGAGTCCAAGGCCAACCTGAAAAAGGATTAGACCAAAGCGATATGAGGGCTAGGGTTGAAGTGACTTTGGGAAAGGCAGTTCAGCTGCCATGTTAGTGTACAAAAGATAATTATGAAAAAGGGGAATTCCGAGTCCAGTGGGAAGATAACCATGGCAAGGTAACTGACTTGTCGGGAACATCATCACTAGAGAAGTATGTGCTGCTAAATGATCAAAGAAGGCTGAAGATTGAGGAGGACTGCAGTCTTTATCTACGTAGATCTCAGATTGAAGATCAAGGAGACTACAAGTGTTATTATTATGAACAAAAATTAGTGAATGTGAGGGAGGATGCAGTGCAAACAAGGCCAGACAATGGATACAAAATTGTGACTCTTGTGGTACTAAATGAAAGAAAAATTGTAGAGCCCGCGGTTGTTAAAGAATTAGGAAAATTTACAACTGAAGTATCAACCCTCCCACCAACTGAAAAAATAAAGCAGACGTCCACCTCTTCGGTTGTGAAAGTTACTAATGTTGCAGAGGTATTGCGGTTAACTACTGCTGCGCCTCAGATAATTTCTACAACTCCAATTTCTGCGAACACTGTGATTAGAACTGAATTAGGAAATGCAGCTCATCGTCCATGTAAATGTAGTAAATGGAATACTGGTGGAAATAATCACCCTAAATGAAATGCGCGTGGTAAAGACATAGTGCTAACAGGACTTGATGTTAGCAGTGTGCCTTGCGATCAAGGAAAGTATATGTTGTATAATGACAGGAGATGGGTTAAAGTTCAAGATGACTGTTAGCTTGTCATAGGTAATGTCATATGGGAAGATCAAGGAGAATATACATGCACATATTTAGATCCAGAGTTTAAATATATCCCAAGGCAAAATTATTGGGAAGCAGGATATAGAACTCATAAGATAATGCTTGTTGTAAAAGGTCTAGTTACTAAAGAAATAAGTACAATTGCTCAAGAAGTTCGAAAGCAACTAGTTACACCAAGGGTCACTGTTGGACCGATGACATCTATTACCTTAGCTCGGGGAATAACTAGTAGTATAAACGTATCATCGTCAGTTACTACTCTAGCTACATCATTGGCAGGAAAGGATGTTACAACAACGATGATGACAACTTCTACGTCTGAAACTCCTAGTAATCATACAAGTGAGGTTGTGAAGATAAGATCCACTACCAATAAAACAATGACGATTTTTTTCGGTGTATATAAGACGCTGACACCTATCACTACATCCCCATCATTTAAGAAGTTGGCAAATATAACACAGAAGTCTATGGTGAAGTTGGAAATTAAGTTGAACAATAGCCAGGAGAGCTCTGTAATTAGAGAGCTGAGGAGATTGATAGGGATTCAGGTGAAATAGTTCAGATGACTATGTCGGATGTGGTCAAGATTCAAGATTCAAGATTTTTTTATTTGTCACATACATATAAATACTTTCATACATATATGCAGTGAAATGTAATTTTCAATCATTTTCTTTATGCTGAGTGGACATCAAAAGACACGACTGAACATCTTCATGCTTTACAGAAGCGAGAAACCCAGTGGAAAGCATATGGGTTGGATGGATTCCTCTGTGCTGCAAATAGCAGACCCGGGGGCAAATAGAAATCTGTGGTTCCAACAGATAACTCACTCCGTTAGAATGACTACTAATTCGAATTGTCCGTGTGTGGTAAGGGTTCCAGCTACGGGCACATGGCTTCAATTCTAGAGATGGTACCGGAACCTTTGATGCCTGAATGTCAAAGTAATGCGTTTTCGTGGCTGCTATTCAAACAACAAGTAGCGAAATATGGATGGCTGTGTCGGTCCATATATTTAGACCTGGACATAGGTGTTCCTGGTTGAAAGAATTATCATATTAAAATCTTCTTGATAAGTATGAAGATATTAGAACAGCAATACCTGATGCTATGGAAGTGACACCTGCGAAAGGTAGAGCTTGTTTTTGTTCAAATGATATTCATGGTTGAGCTGGTATGTTTATGGGAATATCAGAATGTGAAAGCTACATGATGCAATTTGGACAAAGTGTGCAAAGGACGGTTGATGACACATATACAGTGACCTTTCATGCACCACATCGTCGACGGAGTAAAACTTTAAGCGTAGAGAATCAAACTTTACCAGGTAATGTACCTATAGGAACATTCAAAGTTATTTGGTGGGTATGTAATGATAAAGCATACTTATTTCTGCCGTATGGGTGGATTGGATGTTGCTATATGGGACAGTTGAAACTTCCTTATGATGTTTTTGTTATCCGGAAGGGACAAGAGCCAGATGAGGGTAACTCTTCAAAGACTGCTGAAAATTGGAAGAAAAGAGACTTGGCACAGTTTCACAATTTGGAGTCTTGTCATTGGAGGATATCTTTAGGAGAAAAATGGGCCATAGGATTGTTTCCATGGTATGGGGTCACATTCTTAGCTTAGCTTGATAATATAACATATACCCTACAAGGTTTTTCAAATGAGGTAAGAGGTTTTGAATATTTGTCAAACACCCAGAGAAGTCATCGATTGACGTTGCTGAAACACGACATGGCTCTTGATTATATTTTGGCCAAACAAGGTGGCCTTTGCGTGGCTTTAAATCTAACCAGAGATGCCTGTTATACGTTAATCCCTGATGTCGCCGATAAGATGCGTTGAAACTTATAAGGGATGAGTTTGGGCCATCACAAGGAGCTGGGTGGTCAGCTAATACTTGGTTGCAAGATCAATTAGGACCACTAGGAGCTATCGTAGTTCAGGTTCTGGGGGCTGCTTTTTTATCACTGTGTGTGATGTTTTGTTTTTGTACGGTGTTGTTGACCTTTGCTAAGGCCATGATATTGAGATGGGTAGGAGTTGTAATGCCGGGAGAAAATGTTCAGATGCCACTATTGGGTGGTAATGACGTCAGTGAAGATGAGGAGGAAATAGTGATGAAGGAGGAGCTATCACTAGAAGAGAAATATCCATTCTGAATATCTGATCCCGTCATATACGTAATACTAATTTTGACTGGGAAAATATATGGACAAAGGGGGGAAAAGGAAAATGTTAATCATATATTGGAATAATGTTAAAGTATAATGCAAAAGTGAAATAATTATACTGTATTTGATGTTTGTGCAAGATACTGGCTGGTGATTCTTTCTTTCAGGACCAGTCAGAGGGTGGTTGTGTCCAGAGATCCTAACAGCCTAATGGACTTGAACACTCAAACATGGACATTCAAAAATGGAGGATGAAAATGGACGGCGGACCCTGAATGAGGACATCATGATCAGGAGTGTTGAGTGAAATGTTGGTCCACAGACCAACATTTAAAGTTGATGGTGTTGAAAAGAAACAGTTCAATACATACATATGTGTCATGCATGTTTTTATAATATTGGAATTTGTTTATTTCAATGTAACCTGTATTATTGATGAATATTCTGTACTCTATACTAGCTATTTTTAGCAAGACATATTACTTTGATTTAGTATTGTTTTCTTTGGAGTTTTCTGTTACAGGTTGAAGTGAATACATTGGGACCTCAGGTGTTTTTTTTTTTTTGCGGTCTTGAGGGACATTGGTGTTAGGCAGGGAAAGGTCCACTGGAGGGTCCGATGGGTCGACCAGCCTGACTTTGAGAAATTTTTTGATTTATTTCTGAGGTTCTAAATGTATCATGTATATGTATATGATTACATATAAATGTATCATTTATATGTAACATCCTAAACAGTTTTCTAAATCCTTCTCCTTTTTTGATTATTTGATTTGGAGTAAAATAGGTGGTCGCCTGGGGCAGAGGGACCATGAGAGAATTTTCCTGTCTAGATTGTTTGAGGGATGTACTAAGAAAGGAAGCTGCCGGATGGGTTTTTCGCTCTCACACTCCACAAATTTACTGTATTGCTACGAGTAAGCATGGTCAGAAGGGCATGGTCAGTAGGTTTGTTAGTATGTTATTTCTATTAAGCCAATTAACATCATAAGTTCAAAATATGAGGTGTCTGGAATGTTTGGGGTGAAGAAGGGCCCCGGGGTCCCAAGAGAGAGAGCCCATTGCCAGGGGCCCCGGTGATAAGGGAGGTGGAATGCGCTTTGATGTATGTCAGTCAGGTGCTGAACTGTGACCCAAAGATTGGAATCAGATGTGCTACGTTATCTCTGTACAAGTATAAAGGACACTCCATTCGGGAGAGAACGCATTGGCTCCCTTCTCTCCCAGACATCCATGGCAAGTCTGGTTTGATGCTGTTTTTCCTTGTAATAAACTTATTATTATAATCAAGTCAGCGTCAGCGGAGATTCCTTCTTCATCTGCACATCATTGTCAACAAAGAAACTACAAAACGAACCAAATCGCGCCAACGTTCTTAAACTTCCAGTAAATTCATTCATTTCTACTTCAAATGTACATGGATATTTATCAAACTCGAAAATCAAGACATCTGAAACGTTCGATTCAATGAGGCCTCAGCTATGTCTGTGCGTGTCCATGTCTATACTTTTAGCCCTAAAGATGCCAAGAAAATCATAATAATAAAATCCGAGCAAAAACAATAGGGGCCTTACTTAATGAATATATGTGCAAGCAATATGCAGGGTCTAGTTTAGTCATGTTAGCTAGTTACTACATTTTTCCTAGTTTCCATGAAACACACCGTCATTTTATATCCACAGCAATTACAAATTTCTGAATTTCCACTATTCCACAATTATACAATTCCCGACAATTTCACAAATGTATCATTGTAGCGGTATTTTGTTGTAAATGCAGTGAAAACAGGTATCATGCCATAATATGCGCAATACATAAGTCTATTAATATTATTGTTATTATTATCATAATTATAATGAAAATTTTACAGAGGTTTTTCAGTATGAGGGTTGCCGGTGACGCATTGGTTCATTTGTTCGACCAATCACCGTGGAGTTACGTTACCGTTGTATCGGTTAGTCCTTGGTCCTCATGAACGGCGTTTTAAGAACTACGATCTTGCGGTGCAGACATAAAAGAAAGAGTCAGTTCCTCCAAAAGTTCTTAGAACCATGACAAAGTTCCTGTGGTGTGAAAACACTTCCGGCTCCAGCTGCCTCTCTTTTCAAATATGCATAAATATATGGAACTGCAGTCAGTATGCAGTCTACAACATGCAAGTTGCTGGATGCAAATGACCACCCAGAGACGACGCCTGGACATCCTATATAACACTCCTCAAAGTCCACAAACTAATTAAGGTGCGCCAGCGTTCTTCAACTTCTGGTAAATTTGCAAAGGTTTTTCACTAATTCCTACTCCAAATGTACATCAATATTGTTCAAACTTGAACCACAAGACTTCTGAAACATCCCAGTTCCAATGAGACCTCAAACATGTCTGTGCGTACTATGGTTGTCATGTTTCAGATACCTTTAGCCCGAAATATGTCAAGAAGATTAATCATCATTAAAATTCAATCAAAAACAATTCCAGCCCTGTCGTCTGGACCCCTAATAATAATAACAATAATAAATATAGCTGCAAGCAACAATACACGGGGTCAAGTTTACTGGTTTGAGGTATGTCTTACAATTTTCTGGGTTCTTTGAAATGCAGCACAATTTACAAAAGTTACGAACACCGTGGAATTACATCCGGACCAATCGACATGTACTTACAGTATGTCTGCATGGTGCTGTTCTGGCGCTAAGTTTAAATATCACTGAAGAACAGTATTTTAAAAATTAAGGTCGCTCCTGGATGACACAGTGGGGACACAAAAGAAAAGGTTTGTTCCTCCAATGGTTCTTAGAGCTTCCTGTGGTGCAAAAATGTCTTCTTTGAATGATTATAGTTCACAGGGTTTTGTAAAACGCAGCACAAGTTAGAGTTTTTTGAGTTTCCTTTAAACGCAGCCCAGCTCAAGCCATCTGTCTCGAGTTGCAATGCATGCGGTCCAGTTTAGTGGTCTTAGATTTGTATTACAGTACTCTGGACTCTGTGGCACGAGTTACAAATTTTTTGTGGAATGTAGTAAGAGTTACAATTTTTCGTGGAATGTAGCACAAGTTACAATTTTTCAAGCAATGTAGCATGAGTTTCAATTCTTTGATTTTTACGACAACCCAGAGACAAACCTTGGATTCATATGGCATTGGTTACTAATTGTTATTAATTGACTCTGTTCTTAATATAACGTCAGTTTTCTTTAATTTTTTGTGAATTTGTGAAGTTGTATCAATATTTCTTGATACAAATGTAGATTGTTGTGAATCAAACTCGAATGGCAATATGTATGAAACATTCCCATTTAAATGAGACCTCAACCAATGATCATAAGTTCTACTATTACATAATTGGTGATTTTTACGACAAAAAATCTCTGATAGGTAAGTCATACATAACAGCCCTAATTTTGTTCATAATTTGAGAAATAGAGTGCATTTAGAAATTTTGACAAGAAATGTCAGATAACTGTTTCATTATACAGTTGTACAAAACATCTGGACAAAATAATCAAACAAATAACGCAGTATTTATAAAGATCACACAACAATTAATAAGTGTATATTATTAAAATGGCAATCTTAAGTAATGTAAAAAAAAGAAAAATGGACAACTTGTATTGAGTTGTCAAAGTTAACAGTATTTATAAACATTGTGTTGTTGCACAGCTTGACACGTGTGATGTATGTATTACAAAAACTAAGCCAGCTTAACAAAAGTAAATAAAGAAATGATTCATGATTTCATTTTCCTTTTTTACCATTTTCTCTAACTTGGTAACCTGGTCAGTCACCATGTTGTTGGTGTACCTGACACGGAAGTAGCCACCTGTGATAAATTGTCGTTGGATGGCGGAAACGTTTGTCATTAAGTTGATCATTCTGAATTTGACCAGGTAACAGTGCATGGCAGACATTGTAATACTTACTGTAACATCCACATTATGTTGCATGCACCATTGGTGACTTCCAGAGTTCCACTAATGTTGCAGTTGTATTTCTCTGTGAGTCGGAATCTATTACAATTTTGGCAGGTGTGGTGTGGAAATTTTCCTGACTTCCCCACACTTAGTGCATAAATGTTTGTTTGTCAAATTAGCGGATGTTATTATGCACACTATTTCTAAAAGTTCCTCCTCTGGGAGTTTCATGTCAGTTTCGTTTTCTGCGACCTCTGCATCTGATCTTGGTGCAATGATCGTGTTCTTCGTACTTGTGAGATACACACAGTCGTCCTGATGGGGGGTCATCAGCATTTCATTGTGTACAATTATCTTTTGGTGACATGTTTAATTTGGTCTTCCCAAAGACTGAGCTTCATTACCATCATCACGTTGCCAACGTAACACTCCAGTAATTCTCTGTCTTCACCACGAACATTGACTATTTTGGTTGACAATGACGTCTTCATGACTTTTACATGTATTTGTATAAATATTGTCCATAGAAAATATAATCAAAATTGTCGGCAAATCTACCATCAGCATTTTGAATTTGTGCATTCAAATACCTACTTAACATCAATTTTTATTTTCGAGCGTCATAAAAAGTATCAAAAAACATTTTGCTTCATTGGTTTCATCTCCCAATAATAGTATAGGGCTGTTCCCTTCTGCTGGTGCTACAGACAAAATGTCATCAAAGTGCTGCTCTAATACTTCCTGTACAATATCATCTGGGTGTAAATATGTGTCCATAAACATACCATGTTGTTGTTTATCAGTTAATGTTTCATGAATATTCTCATTTTCTGAACTTAAATCTTATCAATGCACATAGATTGGCAATTGTTGTTTGGGGTTTTTGGATCTTCTTCAAATTTGGAAAGAGGATTATTCCATTCATTGTTTAATTCTACATCCTGATAACACTTGTTATGTATTCTAAAATACGGCGATGCTGTTTTTATTTTATCTGTATGAACTTATTGATATTTATAATGGTCTTTGTAAGTGAACTTCCTTCTCAATTTGACTCGAATCAAAAGGTCTTTATCATCAGATCTTGGAAGTACTTTTGTTACAATGATAACAGTCTATCATTTTCTCCGTTATTTTTCTTTTCTTCTCCTTTTCGGAGGTGTAGGAATTAATATCACATAATGATCTTTGTCCTTTTCATTTTTACTATATTTATTTCAGATATGACCACAATCTTCTGAATTTGGATATTTAATACAGGTAACAACTTCATATTGATATTCATTGGTATGTTTGAAGTCAATTCCTGTCTCAATTTTGAATTGTCGCTTTGATGTATAGTATTTTAACCATTTGTCATGACTATATGTGAATATATGTACATCTGCTGCTGCTTGAATGTCAACTTCAGTAGCCTAACTTCCAACACATTTAATTTGTGATAATTGTAAATAATTTTCAACAGATAAGTAGTTATATCTTAAATAATTACTGTACAAATTAAATTATCTTGGCCATAAGTTTTATTTTATGCGATGTCCTTCATTTTCACTCATTGCAAATGATATTGCCCTAAAGAAGCAATTACCATCGACCACAATAAATTTTGTTTCACAAGGGTCACTCGGTATGAAATTGTCATTTGAATGACAGATGTTACTTTAAAAAAAAAAAAAATTATTTAACCTGTGCTGTCAGCATGCTGGGCATACAACACAAAGTATTTGTATGCCATTGCATCCAGGACAGAGATAGTCTGCAAGTGGAGTTTAAGTTCTCAACCTGCAATGCAACTCTATATTAATTCTTAAATCATCAAGAACTGCTGCAATAACTCTGTCCTGTGGATGACCTGTAGAATGACAAGAGCACAGTTTTTGGTTATAGAGAACCACCACCAACCACCCTCTTTGGAGTACTATTTATCATGTTTGGGTCTATAAACAACTGATCACTACTCCAAGAGGGGGAGAATCAACACGGGGAGACAAATAAACATAGAAACAAACAACATTTACACAAAAACATAAACATTGCATGACAACATATATTGAAAAACAATGAATTAGGTCCAGGAAAACTGGAACTACAACTGGTCACGTGGCCTCTTCCTGTCATAATTATGGCAGCAAATGAGGGGGGAAAGGAGAGGTAGGAAACCAGGAGGGTGCTGGGATGATCTCGAAGCAGGAGTGGTGGTGTGTGCGTATGTGATGGGACTGCCTGATGTGTTTGTGTGTGTGTGTGTGTGTGTGTGTGTGTGTGTGTGTGTGTGTGTGTGTGTGTGTGTGTGTGTGTGTGTGTGTGTGTGTGTGTGTGTGTGTGTGTGTGTGTGTGTGTGTGTGTGTGTGTGTCCACCGGTGAGTGTACATGACTTATCCCCATTGGTACTGGTGTAGAAGGTCAGTATTATGTCGCGGCGCCTCGAAGCAACGGAAAGGGCCCCGAAGCCCCCCAAACTCCGCAGCCCTATAGACACCCTACGGCTGCAGGAAAGCCTCGACTACCCTGCCCTGCGGCCACAGAAGACCCCCGGGGCCCCAGAGAAGCCAGAGGGCCGTGGAGCAACCCCCACACCCAGCCCCGAGGAGCATTACCCAGTCCCAGGCAGCAGGAGTAGACCCCGCAGCCCAGGGCTCGCCGCAGAGAAGCCGCGCTGCAGAAGAAAGGCCAACAGCCGCCCCCGACACCCCAACCCACATCCACAATGGAAAGCAGTCCCCCCAGGGGCCCTCGCAGGTACCTGGCGGCGCTCTCCACAGCCCCGCCAGGTCACAGCACATCCTAAGCCACCAGGCGCTTGCCGTGAGGTGGTTGTAGGATGTTGTTCGTCAATTGAATTGAAGAATTGAAGAAAGCCGTGGCCACCAATATTATACCTAGGGTTAAGGTTGGGAACGATTTAAGCAAATTGTTTTCAAAAATGCGTTCCAGATGAGTATTTCCTTGTCTTTTCCGAGACCTAAAGATTATTGGTCTGTTTTTAACCAGGAAATCTGGGTTGTGCCAGATTGGCGTGAATTTGTTTGGAGATAGAGTGTGACCACTGAGTTTGAGGAATTTCCATCAAGCTGACAGAGTTGTTGCGATATATGGGTTTTTAAAGCAATTATGTTTTCTAATTGATTCAGTAAGGAATGGGAGGGATGGAATCAGATAATGATAACTCCTGACATTCAATTTGTTCAATGTCTCGCCATCAATGGGCCAATTGTTGTTCTGGTTGTAACCATTTAATTATAAATTGAAGATGGTTTGCTAGATAGTAGTATCTAAAGTTTGGGGCTGCAAGGCCTCCCCAGTCTTTGTTTTTCTGTAGTGTTGCTAGTTTAATTCTCGGTTTCTACTGAGTCTTGAGTATTAAACCAATGTACTGTTGGTTGCACTGGGGTCATAGAAAAGACTATTACTCATGTTTGGGTCTATAAACAACTGATCACTACTCCAAGAGGGGGAGAATCACCATGGGTGAGACAAAAAAATATGTATTGAAAAACAGTTAATTAGGTCCAGGAAAACTGGAACTACAACTGGTCATGTGGCCTCTTCCTCTCATAGTTATGGCAGTAAATGAGGCTGGAAAGGAGAGGAATGCAACCGGGAGAGTGCTGGGGTGCACTTGAAGCAGGTGTGCTGGTGTGTGTGTGTGTGTGTGTGTGTGTGTGTGTGTGTGTGTGTGTGTGTGTGTGTGTGTGTGTGTGTGTGTGTGTGTGTAAGATATCCACCGGTGAGTGTACATGACTTATCCCCATTGGTATTATGTCACGGAGCCTTCAAGCAGCGGAAAGGGCCCTGAAGCCCCCTGAACCCCGCAGCCTTGTAGATACCCTATGGCTGCAGGAAAGCTCAGAGTACCCTGCCCTGTGGCCACAGAAAACCCCCGGGCCACCAGAGAAGTCAGAGGGCTGTGGAGAAACCCCCACGCCCAGAGGAGCATTACCCAGTCCCAGGGAGCACATACAACCAACCCCCGGGCGCAGGCACAAGACGCAGCCGCAGGCACAGAACCCAGGCTGCGGGCACAAGGCACGGACTGCAGGCCCAGGTCCAGGCCCAGGCCATAGACCGACACCCCGCCCGAGCCGGCAGGGCTCCCATGCCCACCCACACACCACGCAAGGGGGGGCATGCTCAGCGCGGGGTACATCCATGTTACCCCCCCCCCCGATGCCAGCAGGCTGCCAGATATATAGGCCCTCCACCACCCTCAGCACTGGCGCGCCCCCAACCTGAGCGCACAACCACGCCCCGAACCAACACACAGACGCCAGCTGCAGGTACTCCCCAGGAGGACGCCAGATTTGAGCAATGGAGTGAAGTTAAGGGTTAACAAATCTGACAGATTGGTGGAGATATCAGTACCAAGGTATCAAATATTGCCCGTTGTGATGGTTAAGTGAAGTTTCTGGGTTGCAGCATTACAGTCCCCCCCACTGAGTGGTAAGACTGGGGTTTTATTCCAATTAATCGAATAGTTTGAGATAGCTGAGAATTTAGATATTAGATTGAACATCTCCAGTAGCGATGATGTTGGGTTCCGTCTGTACAACAAGATATTGTCTGCATACAAACTGATTTTGTGAACAGAGTCTCCTGTTTGTATGCCTACAATATTACTGTTTTGACGGATGGTCGCCGCGAGGGGTTCAATTAAGATGGCGAATAGTAAAGGGCAGAGCGGACATCCTTTTCTTGTACCGCGTTGTAGAGTGAAACGCTGTGAAGTGTAACCATTGGTGATCACAGAAACAGATGGAGAGTAGAGGATTCTGATCCATTGAATGAGTGACTCTCCAAAGCCAAATTTGTTGAGGATTGAAAAGAGATATGTGTGAAGAGTGAATTAACGACGCATATTGCTGGATGAGTGTCTGATTTTGACAAAGCCTGTTTGGTCTGGGTGAATTATAAATGGAATTACTTTTTCAATTCGGTTGGTTAGTGTTTTACTTTTAATATTAAGATCGCAATTAATAAGGCTTCTAGGTCTATAAATGGAGGTGAGGGTTGGGTCCTTATTGGGTTTCAGCAAAACCGAAATGAGACCAGTATTCATGTGCGGAGGCATGGTGGAGGTTGACTTGACCTCTGTAACCATTCTGATGAATAATGGGGAGATAAGTGACCAGAAGTGTTTATAAAATTCCACTGGGTAGCCATCTGATCCAGGTGATTTATTGTTGGGCATAGAGAAGAGCGCTTTACTGAGTTCTTCAAGAGTAAGTGATTGGTCTTAGGTAGGAGCCTTCTCCGTCAAAAGTTTTGGAATGTCAATATCATCAAGGAATGAGTGAATGTTTGATATATTAGATTCATTATCCGAGTGATATAGGTTATTATAAAAGTCTCTAAATATGTTCTTGATGTATGTTTTTCTATCATGTGGATCTTTGATGGCTGTATTAAGTGATTTTTCTCGATCACATTTCAATTGATTGGCAAGAAATTTACCTGATTTGTCATTGAATTCAAATTAATTAGCTCTTGTTCGTTGCATGAGGAATTGTGTCTTTTGATGGATGATAGTATCAAGTTGAGATGTAGTTGTCTGGATCTCATTCCGGATTCGCTGAGAGGATGACTGGGCTTGTTGGGAGTGCAACTCCTTTAGTCACTGTTCAAGTTTATTTTGGCATTCTTGTCCTTTCTTTTACTTGTGAGGGGAGAATGAAATAATACTTCCTCTTAGAACTGCCTTAGCTGTTTCCCAAAGTAAGGATGGTGATATTTCTGGGGAGTCATTCAGTTCAATGAAGGAAGTCCATTCTCTGGAAAATAAATGGTTAAATTCTTTATCTGTCAAAAGTGAGGTGTTAAACCACCACCTGCCGGGAGGATTCCGGTTTGTTTCATTTATCAGGTTGAACCTTATCGGTCCGTGATCGGAAATTACAATCGGGTGAGTTTTAGGATTAGTGATTGTGGACAGCGCAGAGTTACTTGTTAAGAAAAGGTCGATTCTAGAGAAACTTTGGTGGGGTGGTGAATAATATGTCTTCTCTAGAATGTGGGTTATTTGATCGCCAACAATCCCCAAGAGTAAAATCACTCATATATTGTGTTATAGTGTCCGACGAACGCCAGGATTTGTGAATATTTATGGCTTGAAAACGGTCTAAATTTGAATCCAGTACTGTGTTGAAGTCTCCTCCCAATGTGATAATTGATTCAGAGAATTCCAAGAGTTTTGAAAATATATTGTGAAAGAAATTTGATGTTACATTTCAAACAAAGTTTCTTGTGTTGATATATTGTCAAAGGAAAGAATTGAAAGTTTGAATTTTCAGACTCATTGAATATAATTACATCAGTTGAATTTCAATTTCTATAGTGCTGTCAGCAATATTTGAAGTATTAACACATTTGTGTTGTTGTTTTGTAGCTATTTTATCCATTAGTAAATATGAATTTGTATTCAAATTATGATTTGTTTGTTGTGGTTCTTCATGACACATTGTACTTCTATTGCTATCTTCATTCTGCATTTCTACATTGTCCAAAATATTATCGGTATGGTCAGTAGTGAAACAAAATTAGTCAGTTCTTAAATTGTCCCACATTTTTGGTACAGTTGCACAAAACATAAATATCACGTGTATCTTTCAATTCTGTGGATTGGAATTCATGTCTTTCTTTTATTTTTTTGCATTGGATTGTTAGTGGTACTCACATATTCTGTGTTGTCGCTGGGTGTCAATAACATGTCTGTAGTCCTGTGATTTCAAATATCGGTTGATTTTGACTGGATGAATTATTACTATCACAGAAATGACTAAAGACAGATTCTATGATGTTGTAGGAGCTACAGGGTGAGTCATACTCATGCAGCCCAAATCAGTTGTTTGCATGTGAACCAACCATTGTATACCCTGATCCCTGCTTGATAATTACACATGTACTATCAGAAGTGATTAATTTACATTTACATTTAGTCATTTAGCAGACGCTTTTATCCAAAGCGACTTACAATTGTTCAAACACCGACGGACGCAGCCATCAGGAGCAATTAGGGGTTAAGTGTCTTGCTCAAGGACACTACAGCATGCTAGCAGGAGGAGCCTGGGATCGAACCAGCAACCTTTGGATCACTAGACCACCAGCTCTACCTCCTGAGCTACCATCCGCGATTAATCAGTTGGCATAGCTATATTATGCACTACAACCCAGAGTCAAAGTTATCTACATCAATGCAGCCAGTAAACAGCTCAGCATACGTTATTTGAAATGTTGTATCAAAAATTGTTCCTCTTGTTGGAAATTATGTTATTGCAATATAATGCCTTCCTACAACATTATCATTTATTGAACCAGACTTTTTCATATCCTGGTAAAGATTATTAAATTATTATTTAATGGAATGCAATTTAATGAAAGCATTGTCTAGGTCATTTTTTTCTCTCCATGTGCAGACATTCCGGATTTGATTTTAGGACTGCTGTTAAACTAATAGCAGCACACTGTTTGTTCCTTGAGTCTTCAAACTGTGAATAATCCTGATGAAATGAAGGTCTTAACACTGACATGTATGGCGAATTAACACCTATATTGAAAGTCTTCTCATTTGTGTTTTTTTCACATTCATTTTGTTTTTTGTACTTTTTTTAGAATATTGTGACTGGACTGACTGAGGACTGGATTTTTGGACAATTGCTTCTTTATTGTCTATTGGCTATTTTTCAACATTTGGAACAATAACAAAAACAACTTTGTAATTAATTTACATAACAATAATAATTAATACATGTTATTTCATAAACATAATAAATAAGTGTTTGTTTTAATTAGTACTTTATTATAGGAATTGGAAAATTCTGTTTAATAGAGTACTTGTCCATATTGTAATGCAGACAACATTTATGGAACTTTAACATTAACTTGGCATTATAATTATTGTGGAAGTACTTGTCAATACTTAACACTTTCTGCCTTTTCATTTAAGTTTTCTACATTTAGCTGTAGGAAACTGTATATACTGTACATGAAGTTTCCTTAAAACAACCGTTTATTTTTTACTTTAAACCAAACCTTGTCACTGTTATAACTAACCTTGTTGTGTGTGTAGTTTCTTGATGGGTGTGATGTGTTGAAGAATGAAGGAGTGAACGCTGACGCTGACTTGATTAAAATAATAGTTTTATTACACAAATCAGCATCAAACCAGACTTGCCATGGACGTCCAGGAGAGACCCGAGCCGGATGGGATCTCTGCCAAGTGACCCTCTGCACTCGCTTTTAAAGCTGTCCCGACCTATAGGTGCCCGCTCAGCCTCTGTCTTGTCATAAATCTAAACATTTCCTCCTCTGGTCGAGCTGGAGGAATAAACAAAATTCCTCTCCCATAGGGCCTCTAAACAGACCCGTTGTTCTCGTTCTAAAGCAATAAATCTAATAGTAACATAGTTAATATTATGACCCCACTATAGCTCAGCTTTGGGAGCTCAGTGACCTATTCACCTCAAACCTTCCAGACACCTCATATTTCCCCCTTCGAGACTATACAAAGTCTCGACAGAGAGAAAGGTAATTGAACATACAATGTTAATTGGCTTAATAGAAATCACTTAATAACAAACACAATTGGTTATAATATATCCTTCTGACCATGCTTAGTCGTAGCAATACAGCAAATTTTTGGAGTGTGAGAGCGAAAAACCCATCTGGCAGCTTCCTTTCTGAGAACATCCATCAATCAATCAAGACAGGAAAATTCTCTCACGGTCCCACTGCCCCAGGCAACCACCTAAACCACCACCTCCAAACCAATTAACAGAAAAAGACGAAGGGTTTAGAAAACTGTGTAGGATGTTACATATAAATGAATACATTTAGAGCCTCAGAAATAAATCAAAAAATTTGTCCAAAGTCAGGCTGGTCGACCCATCGGACCTTCCAGTGGACCTTTCCCTGCCTAGCACAAATGTCCGTCAAAAACCGCAAAAAAAGAAAATACCTGAGGTCCCAATGTATTCACTTCATCCTTCTACAGACAACTCAAAGAAAACAATAGCAAATCAAAGTAATATGTCTTGCTAAAAATATCTAGTATAGAGTACAGGATATTCATCAATAATACAGGTTACATTGTAGTAGACAAACTCCAATATTATGAAAACATTCAGGACACATATGTATGTATTGAACTGTCGCTTTTTAAACACCATCAACTTTTAATGATATTTCACTCGACACTCCTGATCATGATGTCCTCATTCAGGGTCCGCCGTCCATTTCCATCCTCCATTTTCGAGCGTCCATGTTGAGTGTTCAAGTCCATTAGATTGTATGGATCTCTGGACACAGCCACCCTCTGACTGGTCCTGAAAGAAAGAATCACCAGCCAGTATCTTGCACAAACATCAAATACAGTATAGTAATTTCACTTTTGCATTTTACTTTAACATTATTCCAATATATGATTAACATTTTCCTTTTCCCCCCTTTGTCCATGCATTTTCCTTGTTAACAATAGTGTTGAGTATATCATGGAATCAGATATTCAGAATAGATCTTTCTCTACTAGTGGTAGCTCCTAACCACACACCTCTACCCAATTCAGACCTGTATGCTGACAGATTTTAACAATGCGATTTTTCAGCACACCATTCATTTTTTCACAAACTCCTTGGCTTTGCGGATGATAAACAGCTCCAAAACGTTGTTTAATTCCCAATTTTTGCAGAACTAATTTTACTGTTCTATCCACGAACTCTTTCCCATTATCTGAGGATATCCAATCTGGAAGTCCCCACCTGCTTATGACCTCACGACACAAGAACGTGGCTTGGCTACTGACTGAGCATCTTTACGCTTGGTTGGACATGCCTCAGTTCCCCGTGAAAATCTATCCACGTCAACTAACATGTATCTTTTCAACCTATTGGTCTTATCATGTCAACAAAATCCACAACCAACTCACGCATAGGACCTGTCGGAGTTGGAATGTGACCAGGTGGACTCAACACACCCCTCCGAACATTATTTTTAAGACAGATTGTGCATCTGCCTATGACATAATCAATTTGCTCAAGCTTGCACAAGAATCAGATTCTCTCATCATGCATGTTCACTAGTTCTCCAGGCCTGTTTTTTCCCCACTTTTCTTCTCAAACTTTATTTTTCATCTTTTGAGCCTTTAACTTGTAACGCTTTTTATTTCACTTTATCTTTTTCATCTGACTTTAGACTTTTGACTTTTATCTCTTTTTCACTTTTCATCTTACTTTAGACTTTTAACTTTTATCTCTTTTTCACTTTTCATATTTTTCATCTTACTTTAGGCTTTTAACTTTTATCTCTTTTTCACTTTTCATCGTTTTTCGTCTTACTTTAGGCTTTTAACTTTTATCTCTTTTTCACTTTTCATCCTTTTTCATCTTACTTTAGGCTTTTAACTTTTATCTCTTTTTCACTTTACTTTCACCTTTTTCATCTTTATTTATATAATTTTATTTTGAGTCAATTCCCCTGGCCAGGGTTATTTCCTCTTGTTTTTCCTACCTAGATTTGACTATATTATATTTTCATTCGGCCAACTTTCACGCAGCATTTAATGTACACATGTCTTACTGATTAACGAGATACGGCCCCTGTCTTTGTTAATCTTGCATGGTTATTTAAATAACTTTTGGTTACTAGTTCTGCCATTCTACAATTACTTTTTATTTCTACTTTCTCCACATCTTTTAAGCCTTAAACTTTTACTTTTAACTTAATTTTTCATTTCTCGTGTCTCTATTCTCTATTTCAACTTAATTCTCTTTTTCTTCATTTCTTATTCTCTTATTCCCCTTATTTACGTCTTTTACATCTTAATTACCCCAATTTAGATGGAAACTCACTTTACACATCAACACATCATCTCCATCTCCGCATAATCTCAGTGCAGTCTCTTTGCCAAAAACACAACTACTCCAGACCACATAACAGCTCAGTTTTGTGAGAGGTCACTCACCCTGAGAGCGGCAGTTCGCTGGAGCAGGCAGCATCGGCAGATGAGGCCCAACAGATCCTGATTCGTGACGCCACTTTGTAGTTTCTTGATGGGTGTGATGTGTTGAAGAATGAAGGAGTGACCGCTGACGCTGACTTGATTAAAATAATAGTTTTATTACACAAATCAGCATCAAACCAGACTTGCCATGGACGTCCAGGAGAGAACCGAGCCGGATGGGATCTGCCAAGTTACGCCCTGCACTCGCTTTTAAAGCTGTCCAGAGATAACATACCATCTCTGGTCCCGACCTATAGGTGCCCGCTCAGCCTCTGTCTTGTCATAAATCGAAACATTTCCTCCTCTGGTCAAGCTGGAGGAATAAACAAAATTCCTCTCCCATAGGGCCTCTAAACAGACCCGTTGTTGTTCTCGTTCTCAAGCAATAAATCTAATAGTAACATAGTTAATATTATGACCGCACTTTTTCTCAGCTTTGGGAGCTCAGTGACCTATTCACCTCAAACCCTCCAGACACCTCATGTGTAAGTACATCTGTGAGTAATTACAATATGACGGCTTCTATTTTTCTATTTTCCTTCCTGGATCTTGAACACATCACTCACTCGCACAGTTGTGTGGACTCAACTCGATGTGATCGATTTTTGTGGACTAGCTTTGTGGACTTCAAACAAAACTCAACCGTGGTCAGAACTCTGTCATTGTTGTGTTTCAAATAATTTTAGCCCTGTTGTAGATACTTTGGCGTTTGATGACTGTTGTTTTTATCTCTTTTGGGGGGGTCCAACTGTTAAGGGAGTCCACACTGATGAAATATAAGGTACCGTTCACCTAACAAAGTGGAAACTAAGTTGCAGTCATGGCTCCTTGATGTAAACTCATCCCAAAGTGCCAGAAATGCCAGTAGTAAGTGACCATCTGCTCAACATACTGTGAGCTGTTGGTTCCCCTTGTTTCTCTATGGAGACGCGAAAGCTGCCTTGAGTGTCACGTGAAAATGGTACGATTTAGCCACTTTTTGTGGCCAGAATGAGGTTAGTGATGTGCTTCATATTAAGTTTTGGGATTGTGGGTTTGTGAAAAACAAAAGAAAATCCAACGCACCCTCGTGTATTTGACTGTGGTCAATCAAGACAGTGAGCCACAAAATGTCAATTAATGTTTCCCTGATTTACTTGGATCTTTGTACTCTATCAAATAGCCCTGCAATCTCACAGATACCTGCCACTGATTCCACTTGGTAAAGCCTTCATATCCATCTCTATTTTGGTTGTTCTAGGTTTGATTTATTTATTATTTTTTTCATTTGCTCTTCTGTCTTTTCTTTTTTTTTATGTATATTTTCATAAATGTGCGATCCAAATGCTTCCTTTGTCTTTTTGCTGCCATTTTAGGATCCAAGCCCACGGTTATTGCTCCGTTTATTCTTCACGTTCTTTTTTTGCCTTTTTGAATCGGCTTATTGGGGGCCTTAAGATACTGGAAAACTCACAAAACTTTGCACACTCCAATTTTCTGGCATTTGAAGTTCTATGGGTCCCGTGCATGGGAGTGGCAAAATGGCTCGCTAGCGCCCTTTAGAATTGTTTCAAAATAACTTCAAAATCAAACCTATTCACTTTTTCTCATGAAAACTCACGAAATTCAGTACACATACTGTCACTAGACTTAAAATATATATATATGTTGGCACCATGCCCTAAATCCAACAGGAAGTCGGCCATATTTAATTAAAAATGCCATTTTAGTCACTTTTTGGTCATTTTTATGCTTTGTATTTTCACAAACTACTCTTAGGCAATTTATCGGATCGACTTCAAACTTGGCAAGTGTCTAAAAGAGATATTCACGGTTAAAATTTGTTAAAAGATTGAGTTTTCGTCACATGTTGTGGGCCTAGCAAACCAATGAATTTCATTTTCCTAAAAAGATAGGTTTTTTTTGCGACTTTTTTGTCACTTTTTGGTCATTTTCATGCTCGGTACTTTTGCGAACTCCTCCTAGGAGATGTATTGGTTCGTCTTAAAACTTGCATTCCACCGATTCTCGCATGTCAAATACATAGTCACTACTGCTTGCAGCTTTAATTTGCTATTTTGTTGGTGTTTCCCATACAAATAGCATTCTAAACCAATTAAGAAATAAGTTTCCATGTAGAGGCATTTTATTTATTTGTATATATATTTTTTTATATATAATTAATTCATCCCTCTGGGGAAAATGGATTCTCTACATTTGACCCATCCTAGTATCTTAGGTATCAAGGAGCCGTGGGACTCCAGATCTTGATCGATGCCTTGCTCAGGGACGTCGGCAGGAGCATCTAACGGCAGCTAGTGTACCCCTTACTCCCCGAAATCAGATTTCCCGACCCCAGGACAGGGGATCGCGGCTGCTGTGTCAGAAGCAACGTGTGCCAGGCCAGTACTGTCAGTAAAGATTTGTTGATGTGTGCGGAGATGAACCAAGACAAGTGTGTGTGTGTGTGTGTGTGTGTGTGTGTGTGTGTGTGTGTGTGTGTGTGTGTGTGTGTGTGTGTGTGTGTGTGTGTGTGTGTGTGTGTGCGTGGGGTTGGGTTAGATGGGAGGATTGGTGACAGTGAGTGCAATGACCATGCCACCTATTACAGTGCTTAAAATGGCTTTTGATTACCACTGCTGGAAGAAACACACACACACACACACACACACACACACACACATAAACCAAAGCCAAAGAATGTGTCGCATCAATAGAGGCTGGTGCTGGTGGGTAACAGAAGCTCATCTGGGTGGGGTGGGTGGGGTGGGGTGGGGTGGGGTGGGGGGGGGGGGGGTCGTAAGTAGTGGCTGTGGCAGTGGGTGATTACTATCAATCATAGTTTATAGAGAAGAACAGGTCCTTTAAAGATTTGCAGTGGTGGTTTGGTATGTTTTTGATGCTTGTTTAAAATGTATCCAAACCACTTAGCCGCACACACAGTGCACGCACACACACACACACACACACGCACACACACACACACACACACACACACACACACACACACACACACACACACACACACACACACACACACACACACACACACACACACACACACACACACACATCATGTTTCCTCTCCTCCCCCTTCCCACCTCTCGACAGTACTGCTTAGCAGGAGATGACTTATTGAACAGCCCTGTGGGGCGGGAAGATATTCGCTCATTTCAAAATGAAACAAGCTCCCTCCATTTCACCTCCCTTTCTTTCTCTCTCTCTGTCTCTGTCTGAACCTCCATGACTTTTCCCTCTTCTTGTTTTCTGATTTGTTCCAGATCTTTTAAATTCTCTCCCTTTGTCTATCTCAGCACCTTACCTCTCTTCCTCCCAATCTCCCCCCTGCCCTCCTTCTCCTCCTCTACAGACCGGGTAATTCCCTCCTGCCTCTTCCTCTGAGCAAGGCAGATGACCTGCTTCAGTCAAATGACCTCCGCACTCTCGTATTGTATTATTCTATTACTATCTGCTATATAATAATCATCCGGGTGGAAATTGGATGTGATAGCTTTGCACTGATGCGCAGCATGAAAGGGGACGTGAGAGCCAATTGAATGGAGCTGGATTTTTCCCAAAGTAGTTCACCAAAGTTCATGCAAAATGGGTGGGGGCCAATTCCGGGAAATGATTAACATGATTTCACTCCAACAAGTGGCAGCCATTCATTTTCCATGGCTGTAAATCCGCCCTTTGTGTGCGTTAGCCATATATCAGAGGTGATTTAAAGGAGGCTACTAAATAAAGTGGCAGAGGTTTTGGATAGTGGAAGCATTTGTCTTGTTAAGACAAATTATGTAACACACCCCATAATGTTAAGGGATAATATTTCCTTACACCTCTACTTATATCAGCCCAAGAGAGTGTCTCAAGAAAATGTAGACTTATGGTGTATCTTACCTACTAAAACCCTGTTATTATACAGGAATAGCCAACATATATTTCCTATGTTTTAATCAACTCTATGCTATTGCGTAAGTATTTTTATAAGTCTGTAATTTTATGCAGCCACGATAAATATGCATTGCACTGCTGCCTCTGTCCTGGGTTCGATTCCTACATGGGGCGCTGTTGGCTCCGTGCTCCTGCGGGTTATCTCCCAAATTTGTTCTCCCCGTGCTCACATGGGGTTTCCTCCACTTACCATCAGTAAGGACCCCCACCAAAAACATGCACACATCATCATCTGACCAGCGATGGACACTTGGTACCAGGTCCATGGGCGCATCGACAAATGCTGCCCACTGCTCCTGGCTGCCCACCTGAAGGAAGGACAAGCCAGGATGGGTTAAATGCAGAGGCCTCATTTCACTGGCCACCATCCAAAGCATGTGCGTGTGTGTGTGTGTGTGTGTGTGTGTGTGTGTGTATGCATGTGTTGTAGTGTGGTGTGTTGTGTGACAATTAAAGATTCTTCTTCTTTTTCTTAAATAACGTTTTATTCGCTGTTCATTGCAGAAATTGAAAAAGAATAGTATCAGAGGTTTCCCTTATGGGAGAAGAACCTCCACACAATAGACAGTCTGTGTGTTCGCAAGTCTATGCTGAGTGCCACCGCTTTCTCCTCACATTTGACTTTTTCACAATTTGAATTGAAATTTTCAGCTTCCTTTCCGAGTTCAGCTGTTTGTTTCATTTTTTAACTTAGTTTACGCTAGCTAAAATAATGTTCAAAACCATTGGACTTGACTACAACAATGACAATGGCAAGGGAAAAGAAGGAGAGGAACAGAATATTTAAATCGTACTTTTTATTGATCGTCATGGGAATGGTAAGATCGCTGGCAAAAAGAAAACTCCTTGCTTTGGTACGTAAGAAGGTCCGCTGCATCCCAACAATAAACCACAAATCAACAAGGAAAGCCTTCCTCAACAAGAAAATTAAGGCTTTCAAAGCAGTAGACAGGGAGGAGGCCGAATCGGTACAGTGGGAGCTGAGGGTAGCAAGAAATCTCGACAGGGAGAGGATAGAAGACAAGCTGAAGGAGAACTTTACAATGGAGCAGTGGAATCAGTGGACATGCCACCTCCAGAAGTTGTCCAATAATTTTCCATCATCAGTTGCATCACATAGGAAGAGGATAGAGAGGTCTGGTAGAGAGCTTTGTCATGTGACAACAACCACCTGCAGCTCAACATCAGGAAAACAAGAGAGCTGGTGGTGGACTTCTGTCTAACCCCCGTTACCATTCAGAGGGAAGTGGTAGAGATGGTGGACTCCTGGGTGTGCAGATAAACAATAGACTTTTGCCACCGGGCTATGAGAAGGCAGGCGGGATTTTTTTCAGAATCTATCTCCGCTCCACTGCGCGATCAGGTCCTTAAACATTTTGTGCGATGAGGTGCAGTCCGGTCCATGATAATAAAAATGTTGGGAACTCCTGCTCTAGAGGAAAGACCAGAACCTGCTGTTCTTTATGACGAGCCTGCAGTCATGTGCAGTAGGCTACTGCAGATGATCTACTATTACTACTGTGTGTTGAAGAGGCAGCATCAAGGCTGATGATAATGGCAATAAACAAATGGGGAAGGCCAGCTCTGTTGTTGGGCTTGAACTAGACCAGTAGTGGCAGAGAGGAGGGTGAGGACAAAGATCAACCCCTTGGTGAGGCTGACGGGAGCACCTTCAGCCACAAGCTCATCCCTCCACAGTACAAGACAGACTCAGACTCTTCAACAGCATCGATGTTGCCTTGGACATTTGGACCAATGCACTACCACTTTGGATGATAAATCTGGATTATATTTTGCACATAGACAAACACAAATGCACATTACACATTTCGCACACACAATACACATTTCAATAAATATAAAGGAGGGGGTAGGAAGGACTGGTAGGTAAAGGGAATGGTAAAGCTAGTTCATGTCTCGCAATCTATGGTCAAACTCAGGGAAGTAATTGGTCCATTGCGCCATTCCTTCGCTCCCCTCCTCTTCAGAATATTGAACATTCCCTTTAGCTTCTGTTAAAGTATTTTTCTTTGTATATATAATTATATATCATTCTTATTAGTAGTAGTAGTTGTACTACCCCTATTACTACTAATGGTATAAGTAATAATTATAGTAGTAGATTATACTAGTATATTGTGCTATAATTGTTAGGATTGCTGTTATTATTATAATACTACATTATTTTGATTACTATACTGCTGCCTGGGGGAGTTTAATCTCATATGATCTATTTTCTCCTGACACACTCCAGCGTTGGAGAATAGGTTGTTTTGCTTTCAGGATAAACTTGTTGCTAGACTCATTAAGGCTTGCTCTTCTTATACGACATTTCCCGAGACATGACGCAATGCAATGCAAACCTCCTAAGGCCTCAACATAAAAGGCAAGCAATCCCATCATATGATATGGAGGAAGGTGACGGTAAGGTTGCCCAACAAAAAGCATCAATAATGAATGTGCTACACATGTTGTATGAGTTAAGAGGCTTTGCTGGAGACCACCAACACAATACGGGTTCAGTAGAGGCTGGCAATCCTCCACAGTGAAACTGTGAAAATTTACAAATAGAGTTTGGATTCCTTTTTGGAAGTAAGGTTATTGGGGTAAAATAAAAATAACAACCAAAAATAAAATTTAAATTAAAACTATGCTGATCATTATATTACAGGAATTCCTTGAAGCCGCAGGAAACAAAATTCAGGCCAAAAGCAAACCTGTTCGAAGAAAAGCCCATGTAGCGCCCTCGATTGGAGAGATGATTCTCCGGGCGATATGTAGTGTGCAGAAAACCCTCCCATAAGAGGGAGTCCTCTGATTCAATTTCATTAGCAGAAATAATGCTTAATGCAGCTTTAACCTTAAGCTCCTCATTCATCCCATTTTGGAGATGAGGAGCTTGCGAAACGAGGAGTCCAGCAAACCTCGACTAGGGACACCGAGAGACACTTTCGCCAATGCCTAAAAAAAAGAAACGATGCAAATCCGTCCATTACGTGCAACACAATGTCCTGCGCACAAGGTCACAAAGAGAAATGAAAATCTATGGGCATCCAATTATACAAGCACAGTTGTGTTATATATATATATATATATATATATATATATATATATATATATATATATACTGTATATACAGTATGCAAGCACAAAGCATGTAGTTCACACAAGTAATTATCGAGTTGTGATTATATTTGGTATAATCATCTCTGGTATAATCATTGTTTTCTAATGTATGTATATATTATTGGGGACTGTGGTTATTGATGCACTGCAAGCGATTAACTATACAAGTAAAACACAAGGTCACACCGAAAGCAGGTGTATGACATGTCCTGGAATTTGTCGAAGAATGAGCTGGGTAAAGAAAGCACAAAAAACCTTCCTCTTCCGGGAAAACAAAAGAGCCCCAAGGCTTTGCAGCTAACACGCAATCTCCTACGTTTCCAGTGAGACTTCAATCATCTTTTGAACAATGGATGAACAAGATTCTTTTGTTGGAATATAGGTTACATTTTGAAAAGGGAGTAAGATCATTTTCCCCTCCCAGTGCATTGGAACAAAAGAATAATTTGCATTTATTTCTTGAGGACAATCTCCATCCTATTATTTTTTTCTTTATTTTATCGCACCTGAAAAGCTCATTATCTTAGGAGCAGTCTGTGGTTCCTCCACAGACTAACTCTGTTTTGTATAAACAGTTGTGTTATTTTATGCTTTATGCTTAGGTGTTGAAGGTTCCTTCCAGAATTGCGGCAGTAGCTTTTATTTATTTATTTTACTCTTTGCCTCACCATCTAATCATGTTTTTCACCATATTGTTTGCAGTTAATTCCTCCTCCTTCCATTGAAAATAGCTTGGCCTGCATATTCTATTTGAGGCCCCGGTCACACAAATTGTCAGTGCAATAAGCAACGGCTGCAAGGGCGTAACTTTGGTTTGAGCAAACTGTCGAGGGGAGGGGGTTAGAGAGTCAAGGCAAAAGTGTCCCTGTAATTGAAAAATACTGAACTTACCCTATGCCTGCTTGTAACCCCATATCTACTTAACTGACAACAAGAACATTTTGTACTGCAGGTCACAGTTGAAAATGTTGTAACCACCTTGTGACCAAAGGGGAAGTTGCCTTTCACTTGTCTGACTTATGCACCCCACATCTCTGGACAGGAAACAAGACTATACCCGCTGCTTTGTGATCTATACAATGTTCTCTCTTCTAAGTAACAGCCCATGTCACGTCATTGATGTGAACCCTCGAGCAAGCAAGTTTGTTCAGGGGAGATGCTCTTTGTTATTCTGTGTGACATGTAAAGTGTTTCTGATTGATCTTCTATACAATAAACTTAGAGTAAGTGACAGTTGTTGTACTTCCTGTTTACCCTGAACTATCTCACCCCACGTATCAACCATCACCTGAGTGGCTTAAATTTCCACCACAATTCTTTGGCGTCACAAACAGGATCTCTAACTCCAGATATCGGATGGCCTATCGCATGGCCTTGGTCTGGGACCAAGGAAGGCTAAACCCATGTCCTAAACCCACGCCCATGTCCTAATTGAAACGAGAAGTGAAGCAGGCGCCTGAGTCAAGCCGATTGGACAGAATCTAGGATACAAGATCTACAAACAAACTACACCGGTAAAGGCGAAAGTACACCAATTTAATATACGTCTGGGATGTAATTAAGGTTTCTGTGTCTGGGACATAAAACGGCTAAAAGGTTGTTCTACATCAGTTGTGGACAAGTTAAACTTCCCCCTGTCAGGGTCCTAAATGTACTTATTTAGGTTGCAATTATAATCAATACAGGGAAGCGCTGTAAGTGCTAAACAGTAAACGTGGTATGAGAATGTCTGGGTCGAAATTAAAGGACCCATCTGAATGGACAAATATTAAGGTTGATAATCATGGTGTGACAGTGGTATTCCAATTGTGCTTCTGGGAAAAACTTGGTTTCCCCGCAAATGATAGTTTTAGCACAAGACAAACAGACTAGTTGAGAACGAAACTAGAGGAATATGATAAGGTAAAAGGGCACAAGAAACCATGCCCTGATTGGAGGATTTTTGGAATGTCGGGGAAAGAAGCAATAACAAGAGAGAAGAAATGTGTGAATAAATCTGCAGAGCAAAATAACCCTGGCTCCAGCCAGTTTCCCAAGGTTGACCCAAGTTAAGATGGGCCGTTGCCGTTGCCCCCGCAGGCTGTAGTGCTGGCCCCACCAGCCCCTATACCCAACACTCTGGTGCTGGATCCGCCATTGATGACCACACAGCCGTCCCCGGCCCCGTCCTACAACACCTACGTCCGTGAACCCGTCCTACTCGAAACCATACAGCCTGGAGATACCAGACGGCTGATCCGGATGACCCGGGCACCCCAATCACCATCCAGATGCCCATGGTCTCCTGCCCTGATCCCACTGGCCCAGCCGGGGCCGTTTTAGACATATTCTGCCCATACAAGATAGTGGAGGTGGGAGCGATCATTAATAGCCTCCCAGAACCAAAAAAGACCACCCAGAAGACTTCATCCAAGACTTTTGTGCCCTGATCCGTATGCATCGACCTAACCTCACAGAAGTGAATCTGGTTCTGTGCTGCAAATTTGGCACAGACTGGGACCGTTGCCCGGGGATTTATGGAGGACGTCCGTGGGTCGATGAGGAAGGACCGGGTGCAAACAACCAAGCCCGATGCAACCAGTATCGGGACCTGGAAGACCGCAACAATGGCCCATTCTGTCGGACCATGAACTGGTCCACCATACTTGACTGCACACAGAGAGACGATGAACTGACGGGAGCATATCTCAGTCGGCTGGAAGTCGTCTTCAGGCAGGCCAGTGGAATGATGACTCCCTAAGGGGGACTCTCACTATGAATAACAATTTAAGTGTTTTATTCCTAGATGGACTAAAACCTGAAATCAGCCGAATGGCTAAAGCCACCTGCATCGGGTGCAAAACAGCCCGGCCGGACAGAATGTGTGCACATGCCATACACACTGAAAAAAAACAGAGGGAGAAGGACAGAACCGATGGGAAGGAATGAACAGCTCAAAGGAATAGCTCCAAATGACCCAGCTGCAATACCGTCAGGGGAAAGGCAGAGGACAAGACAAGGACAGACACTAAAGGGACAAGCGAGACCGAGGACCTGTGAGGGGCCAGGGACCAGGACAGAGTGTCATGAATCCTCACTGGGATCGAGTATTCTTTTGTCTACTCATTCAAAGTAAATCTAGTTTTGCCTTTAGCCTTGTCAGTAACTCTCCTGTCATTTCAGATCCAGCCACTCCCTTTTGCTTTGACATCACCTAGGTTTCCCACTCTTTTCACCTGCAGCTCATTTCCTCATCAGTCACTCAGAACTTATACTAGTCTACTTCATCTGTTCCGTGCCAGATTGTCTTTGCTTAGGCTGAGCTCTCCAGCATGCTGTCCAGTGATCTCTCTAATACCTTGTTGATTCCCAGGTTTTTGATCCTCTGCCTGTCTTACAGATTCTGATTCTCTGCCTGTTACTTGTCTGACTTGGTTGCCCTCGCTGACGGATATCCTGGCTTTCCTGACCCTGGTCTGTTTGTTCTAATAAACCCCTGCTTTGTGAACTTTCACCTACTCTCCTGCGCCATGCTCTTGGGTTCACCTCTGGTCTGAGTCAGTGAACCTAACAGTACAATCTGGCCAGAAATGGACCCAGCCGACTCAGAGTCACTCAGATGGCAGATTGACGCCCAGGCGAGGGCCCTGTGCCAACATGAAAAACAGCTCAGCGCCATGGACGTGGCTGTCCAGGAATTCTCCTTCCGTCATGATCAACACCTGGAGGCTCTCAGTGACTGGATTCAGTAGCTCACCAAGGTCAGTCAGGCGTCCGCTGGCACAGCCTCTACCAGCCCTCCTGCTTGTGCTGGTTTCAGTCCCAAACCTCGCCTCAACCCTCCCGATCGGTTTCCGGGAACCCCAGGTACTGTTCGGTCCTTCCTCACTCTCTGTTCATTGAGTTACAGCCCCTCTCATTTCCCACCGAGAGGTCCCGAGTGGCATTTAAGGTCACCCAGTTCTCGGAACGGGCTCAGGATTGCGACTACCAGATCCACGACTACCAACGTCGCCTTCTTCGTCTGTGTCAGCACCTTCCTTGAGCACCCCTAGCAACACGGTGGAACCCATGCAGCTCGGCAGGACCAGCCTGTCGTCAGCGAATCGACAGCGCCGTCAGAGGGAGAACTGCTGTCTGTACTGTGGCCAAGGGGGACGCAACGTGTCAAGCTGCCGTTAAAAGGAGGGATTCACCAGTCAGACAGAGGGCGCTGGTGAGCCGTGCTATCAGTTCCAAAAGACCTTCTCGTCCGTTACTACAAGCCCAGCTGGGTTTAACCAGGAGTTTCACACTGTTGCAGTACTTATTTACTCTCGAATTGACACCAATTTTCTGGCTCCCACCTGGCAGAACAACTGGGCATTCCCCGGGAGCTATTGTCAGAACCCATTGACGCCAGAGCACTCGATGGTCACCTTCTCTTCTTCGTCACTCATCGAACTGTCCCGGTTCACCTTGGCAAATCAAATAACCAACACGAGACTCTTTCCTTCCACCTCATGCATTCGCCCCAACACCCGGTGATCCTGGGTTTTCCCTGGTGGGAGACACATAATCCACAGATTGACTGGGGAAGGGGGTGCATTGTACAGTCGAGTTTGTACTGTAATCTGTATGCCTTAGACCGGCTCTGCCTTCTGTCTGTAGTTCAGTTTCTCTCTCCAAGGTGCCCCCGGAATACATGCCACTGAGGGAGGTATTCAAAAAGACCTGGGCCGCCCCGCTTCCACCTCACCAGCCCTGTGACTGTGGTATCAAACTTCGCCCTGGTTCCATGCCCCCGAAGGGTGGACTATACTCCCTGTCCATCCCTGAGATGAAAGCCATGGAGTTCTATATCCAGGAGTCGCTGGCGGCGGGTATCATCCGGCCCTCTTCCCCTCCAGCCGGAGCAGGCTTCTTCTTTGTGGGGAAGAAGGACAAGTCACTGTGACCGTGCATCGACTACCGGGGCCTGAATGACATTACGGTTAAGAACGGGTCCCCCTTCCACTCATTTCTTCAGCGTTTGACCTCTTGCAGGGGGCCACTGTGTTCACCAAGCTGGACATCCGGAACGCCTATCACCTGGTCCACATTAAGGAGGGAGCCGAATGGAAGACAGCCTTTAACACTCTCAGGGGACATTGTGAGTACCTAGTCAGGCCATTTAGTCTCACCAATGCCCCTGCTGTCTTCCATGGTGCCATGATGCCATGGTGAATGACGTTCTAAGAGACTTTATTAATGTGTTTGTGCTTGTTTACCTGGATGATATTTAGATTTTCTCCAGATCTGAGCAGGAACATGTCCACCATGTCAAGTGCATTCTCCAGAGGCTTCTGGAGAATAAACTATATGTGAAAGCCGAGAAATGTGAGATTCATGTTCCCAGGGTCCTTTGGGGTTTGTGGTTGAGAAGGGGAGCATACAGATGGACCTAGGCAAGGTTCGGGCAGTCGTCGACTGGCCAGCCCCGGCCTCCAGGAAGAAGCTGTAGCAGTTTTTGGGGTTTGCTAACTTCTACAGGAGGTTCATCAGTAACTACAACCAGGTAGCAGTGCTCCTCCTGGCATTGACCTCCATTAATGCGCCCTTCATCTGGTCACCGGTGGCGGACAAGGCGGTGAGTTAAAGAGTCGGTTCACATCCGCACCCATCCTTAACCTGCCGGTCCCCTTCTGTCAGTTTGTGGTGGAGGTGGCTGACTCAGATTTGGGCATGGGGCCAGTACTCTCTCAGAGAGCGGCCGTTGATCGGAAGCTTCATCCTTGTGCTTTTCTCTCTGGCTGTAGGGAGCGGAGCACCTGTTTATTGTCTGGACGGACCATAAGAACCTGGAATACATTCGGTCAGCCAAGCGCCTGAGCCCCAGGCAGGCCAGGTGGGTGCTTTTTTTCAACCAGTTTGACTTTTCTCTCTCATCCCCCCGGGGTCAAAAAACACCAAACCCGACACTCTGTCACGCGTCTACCAAGCGGAGGACCACCCTTCACAGCCAGAGGAGATTTTGCCGCGATCCTGTATCGTCGACGTGGTGGCCTGGGAAGTGGAGCGGAGGGTAAAAGACGCCCTTTCTAGTAACCCATCCCCAAGCAATTATCCTGATAACCGCCTGTTTGTACCAGCCATTGGACGTTCCCAGGTCCTGCCATGGGGGCATTCCTCCCTGCTAGCCTCCCACCCGGGAGTAGCCAGAACCCTGTCTCTTCTCCGACAACGCTTCTGGTGGCAGTCTATGGATCAGGACACCCGGAAGTTTGTGGCCGCATTTTTTTGTTATGTTCACAGAACAAGAACCCCCATCAAGCCACAGCGGGTCTGCTTCAGCCTCTGCCCATTCTTCGCCGTCTGAACGTAACACTACGATTCTGACAGTGGTGGATAATTCTCCAAGGCTGCTCACTTTATACCCCTGCCTAAACTGCCCACTGCCAGAGAGACTGCCAAGGTCATGTTAAACCAGGTTTTCAGGTTGCACGGCCTTCCTAGAGACATCGTCTCAGATAGGGGGGCCACAATTTACTTTTTGTTTTTTGACTGAGTTTTGCAGACTACTGGGGGCCACAGTCAGCCTCTCTTCGGGGTTCCACCCCCAGTCCAATGGCCAGATGGAGAGAATGAACCAGGAGATGGAGACCGCGCTGCATGGTTTCTAGAAATCCCACATCCTGGTCCAAACTACTGCTATGGGTTGAATATGCTCCGCTACGTCCGCACCTTGGACCGATATCAGGTCAGCCAACCGTCGAAATAAGAAATCGAAGGTCCAAGGTCAGTTACGACAGAGTTATTACGACATGGCCATGTCCAGGAGGAGATGTCATCCCCGCAGAAGATTTATATGTGACAGCATTTTAAAGCTGCCAAAGCAGCCCCCGAGATTGAGCATAAACGGTTTGAGAAAGGGAAAGAGACAACCCTGGCTAGGGCTAAATATCTCTATTGGGATGAGACATGAGAGGCAAGGGCTGGATTGGATGAGGAAGAGTTAAAGTTTCTCAATGTACTAGGAAGCATGCCCCATGTGTCATTATGAAAAGACCATGCCCAGGGAGGACTTGGGGAGATGGATGCATCTGCTGGACAAACTGGGGGATTGGAAGCCCACGGCCCTGGGCGGATCCTCGTGGTCACCCAGGGGCAGGGCCTACCGAGAACCCATGAACTGGGTGTTCCTCGCCTGGTGCCAAGTAAACAGGATTTTGGCTCCACCACGGGGCCAAAACCAGACCAACCATATACTATGACTGTGGATGAGAAGGGGGGTTTATGTCAGCGGCCCTTATGCAACACCATGGAGGCAAATTAAGGCGGATGGCCTATTACTCTCAATGAATGGATGCAGTAGCACGGGCTCAACCTCTCTGCATGCGGTCGGTAGCCACTACAGCAGAAGTGGTTACAATATCTGCTAGCCTTGTGGCTTACAACCCTCTGCGGCTATTTGTTTCGCATGCGGTAGCAACCATACTACTTCAGCAAAAAACAGCCCATCTGCATCCGGCCAGACAGCTACACTTTTCTTGCATATTTTGACTTCCTCATATGACCGTGGAACACTGCATTGTGTTAAATCCAGCCACCCTCCCGCCTACAGAGGAGGATGGACACATGACTGTGCCGCGGTGATATCAGAGCAAACAACGCCCTGGCCAGACTTCCTGGAAACAGCCCTCCCCAACAGCGATCATATCTGGTATGTGGATGGCTTGGCCTCCCGAAACCCAGACACAGGGATGGCGGAAGTAGGCTATGCGATAGTCCATGATAACGGCCAAGTAGAATCAAGCACACTCCCACCTCACTTCTCTGCCCAACAGGCAGAACTGTATGACCTGAAGCGAACCTGCACTATGGCAGCAGGACACTCTCTTACTGTCCACTGTCGACAGCCGATACATCTTCGGGGTCGTTCACGACTTGCCCTGTGGCGGTGCCCTGTGGAAGTTAAGGGGCTTTTTGAAATCCAACACTAACCCAATACTTAACAAAGAACAGGTCAAAGGTCTCCTGGACGCCAAAGCTTTGTCGACCCGATTGGCCAAATGCAAATGCGCGCCGCACACCAGGACAACTGATCCAATTGCGCAAGGGAATGACAGAAAAAGTAGCAGCAAAACATGCTGCACAGAAAAATCAACCACACACACTGCAGGCCCCAGCTGTAGAAACTACCCCCTCGTGGGAAAACCTCAACGAATTCCAGCAAAATGCAGGGAAACAAGAGCGAGCCACATGGAAGAAAAATGGCACTCGGGTTAACAGGATATGGGGAGGGGCAAATTGGCAAGCCCTACGCCCAAAAATCATTGTACCCTTATTATGCAAAATTGACACATGGGAAGGATTATGTGTCAAGGGGGGAATGGTGAGTGAAATACAGAAGTATTGGGACGTAACAGGAAGGGGATTTACAAATTACTCTACAATTCTTTGTAAAAAATGTTTAATTTGTACCACTAGTATTTCTGATTCTGATTCTGATAACAACCTTGGTCGCAGCTAACGAACGAGCTGTTCACGACACCAGTCCTGGATGCGGTTCGAGGCAACATTGCCTAGTAGCGATTGACGTGTTTTCAAAATGGATAGAAATATTCCCGACGGCCAAGGCCGATGCGGCACCAGTAGCTATGGCCCTGATTATGGAGATCTCCTTAGATAATGGCCCACATATCGTGAATGGGGCCATCAAAAAATTAGCGGCCTGCCCACATGTAAATCTCAAAATACACTGCACCTACCACCCCTAGAGCAGAGGAATGGTAGAACGGGCTAATGGTACTTTAAACTACAAACTGACAAAGGCAATGGAGGACACGGACATGGACTGAGTGACGTGTCTACCATTTGTACTAAACGCCATGCGCAGCCGCACTAACCCCTCCACAGGATTATCACCGTATGAGATCCTGCATGGCCCGGCCCATGAACACGGTCCTGGCTGCACCCACTGGTCCCCAAATACTAGAAGGGATAGATGATGTAATGATGACTTACTATCATCACCCTCTCACTGTGCTTAGACAAAACCACCTACAGGTCAAAGCTGCCCTTCCATCTGCTGCAGAGGGACAAATCCATGACCTCCAAGCCAGAGACTGGATAGTGGTCAAGGACTTCTGGAGGAAAATATGGAGCGCCCCCAGGTGGAGAGGCCCATACAAGATCCTGCTTGTCACTGCATCAGCAGTGAAGGCCGCAGAGAGGCCACCTGAATCCACACTAGCCACTGTCGGAGGGCCCCAGGACCCCAGGGGGAGGGGGAGAAGAGCCAGCCATAGGCCGCAGTGCCTGACTGGACAGCAGTATAAGGAAGGTTCAGGTGGAAGGGGGAAGTCTAGAAAGGCGAGGAGATATCCAAGAGATATCCAATATCCATATCCATTTAGTCTGCTAAATGACTAAATGATATCCAATAGGGACTCTTGTCACCTGCAGTCAGCAGAAACCTATCCCTGAGTGCCCTTAGCGAACCGGCATTAGACAATGTAGCCGTGGAATCCACTATGCTAAGCAGGAGGGATGTGGCCAATGGTCACCGTCCTGACGATCGTGGCAGCCTGGCCGTGGCTCCTGCTGCACCATCATCCCCAACAACACGTCCCCCGATGGGGAGTTTAGTTCTCTGGCCGTTGAGATGAAGGACAATGCAGGCCACAGGCAGTTTGAAGGGACTGGGTGGTTGGAGAATCTGTTTGGTAGTTCCAGAGCGATGATAGCCAGATACGCTATGATATGTGTAGCCATTCTCATAGTTTTTGGGTTAATGTTTTGCTGTAATACTCTTGTGTTACATAACCTCATCAGCCGGACCCTGGAGAAACAAATTGTCTGCCAAGGTCTAGTTCAGGGGAGTTGGTTCGGGGGAGATGCTCTTTGTTACTCTGTGTGACATGTAAAGTGCTTCCCGCTGATCAATCTTCTATACAATAACATTAGAGTAAGTGACAGTTGTTGTATTTTCTGTTTAACCCCCATCTCACCCAACGCAGCGACCACCACCTGAGTGGCTGGAATTTCCATGACATCCCCATTACGCAGTTCTTGTTAGCTCCATAGGGAAACCGGTATGCAAATTGGGCATCATCGTATATTATTATTGAGGGTGACATCTTTTTTTTTTTCCCAGGAAGTGGGGGTCCAAACCCAACTATGATTTCTGCCCCTGGGCAGTTGTTAACTACTTAAATACTCTTGTCGCCGTTTCGATGTGAATTACTGCAAATAAATCGGCCAAATAAATAAATAACCTAGGTTTCATACCCTGCAGAAAACTAAAAAAAATATAAGCTTTACTGAATCGGTCACTGTAGGAGTCTCTGCCCACAGGTAGGGTTTTAGGGAGGGAATCTGAGTCTTTCTCGCCCTGGTGCACCAACATGGTGATAGTTTTATTGGACAGAGGAACAAAAAAGGTTCGCTGGCCAGAAGTATAAATATGAGGATGATTTCAGGCGCAGGAGGAATGTAATCTGATCTGGCTCCTAGTTGGCTGACGAGCCTGTGCGCCCATCCCCTCTGCAAGACAGACAAACATTAAGAAAATTCCCTGCCCGGGGTCAGACCGACCAGCGCTGCGGGGGCACTGATTGGCCCGTTTCAAGGCAGCTTGGCGGCCACGGAGAGGGATCCCTGCTGACGTCTGCAGCTGGTGCTTGACCACGCCCATTGATCCACCACAGTCACTCACTGTATTGCTTTACAGTTTCAACTGGATAATAAAAAGAAAGATCTTACGAAATAAGTGATGATTCATTTTAATAATATTATTATTGATTAATTATATTTATAAATATAATCATATATTATAATTATTATTATTATTATTATTATTATTATTATTATTCAAATGAATCACCACTTATTTCATAAGAGTTCTGTTGGCGAGTGTAAAGCACCCAGAAGGGATCCAGCATTGAGAAAAAACACAACCTTAACAAAACAGTAATTACACCATTTACTTAGCTCACACACTTGAACTCGAAGTGCAATCCTGTGATTGAGTTTACTTGGGATTCATCCTCGTGCCCACAGCATTCGGCGACTTCGGATGATCCGTCACCAAAAATATCTTCAGGCACAGCCACATGCCATCTTTAATAATAGGCCATCAGCCTCGCTGTGGTCTTCACCGCCATCACCAATTATAATTACCATTACCGTCATTATCCTTTGATTTCAGCCACACCATCATTATATCCATTTTATCTCAACAGAAAAAAACAGGCTTCCATAAAGTGCCTGTTTGTTTTTGTGGTGTGTATGGGTATATTATATTAATTTCAACAGCATTGAATCCATTTTTTTCGCCTCCAAAGTTATGCTGGTGCTGGCAGACCTTTGTGTGTGTGTTTGTATTGCTATACTCGAGGACCAGCTTTGCGTTTTAGACCTTTAAAGTGAGGACCTTTTTGCGGAAGTAAGGATATTTTGCGATGGGCAGCCTCTATTTTATTTTTAAATAATTCGCACCTCTGAACCTGTTAGCCATGTGTGTGTATGTGTGTGTGTGTGTGTGTGTGTGTGTGTGTGTGTGTGTGTGTGTGTCTCTGTGGGTGTTTGTGCATGTGTGTATGTGTGTGTGTGTGTGTGTGTGTGTGTGTGTGTGTGTGTGTGTCTCTGTGGGTGTGTGTGCATGTGTGTAAGTGTGTGTGTGTGTGTGTGTGTGTGTGTGTCTCTGTGGGTGTGTGTGCATGTGTGTATGTGTGTGTGTGTGTGTGTGTGTGTGTGTGTGTGTGTGTGTGTGTGTGTGTGTGTGTGTGTGTGTGTGTGTGTGTGTGTGTGTGTGTGTTGATTTCAAGCGCACACACTCGCCAGTTCAAATATGTTTCAACACAAATTTGCCTCAGCAAAAACAACGATATGCTTCACAACATGGAGTGAACACATGCCCAGAGAAGTCAGGCAAATGGGATGGAGAGAGAGTCAGAGAGGTGGGGGGTGGGGCTGAGAGATATACCGTTTTTACACACAAATTAGCGAGTATACCTGGGTTTTTTAAACTATTGCTAGGACAAATTTGGCCCTTTTTTTTTTGGTGTGTCATGCTCGATGTCACAAACACGCCGGAAAAGGGGCGTGTCATGGTTCCAGTGTTATTGGGGGAAACGAACCACGACATAAAACTGTAAAACTTGGAGAAAAAAAACGTCTCATCTCAGTTCCCTTCATCCCTAAAAAAGAGCCATTTAAAAGAATCGGATCGTGAACGACCCAACACCGCAGTAGAAGCAGCATGCAGTAGCCGTAGAGTATCCATGTCCACACCCGTGCACTGGTCCTTTGGTAGCAGGGAATGGAGACACTCCTCAGATTGGAAAACAAAATTTCATGTTTCCCCATGAAAAAGTCAGTAACTTCTGATTTTGATTTTGGATTCTAAATCAGATATGACATGATTGAATGATACATGCGGTATTCCTGTCTATTTACGCACCAACGCCTGGAACTTCAACAGGTGTCGCATCGCGCATGTAAAGGGGAAGAAATTTGCATGGCGACCAAGGGTGTCGTGTTTACATCAGAGCCGATCTGAGCTGGAGATGATAAAAACCTGTGTCTACTGTAAGGTCATTTGACCCAGGACTGAAATGTGGGTGTAATCTTTCCCACTTATGACAAATGCTGAAGGTTAGCAGGTGTTACTGGGTTTTTGCCGCAGTGGGAAAGAGATAATAGAGAGAGAAAGAGAGAGAGAGGTATTGGGGGGAAAATGGATGTAAAGAGGATGTGTGGATTGGGAAATGAGATACAAGGAGACAGACAGCGAGAGAGATGGAGGGAGGACAGAGAGATGGAGGAATGGCGGGGGGCAAGGGAGAGCTGTTGCTGCGTTGCCTTCACAATTTGTCCTTGTTTGCACTCAGCCGGGAGTCCCGCAGAGCAGAGCTTTCCTTTTCAAGACACCTTCCTGGCCAGTTGCATTTCACTGTGCTTGGCGGAGATTTTGTTTTATTGTAATATATATTAAAAAAGAAATAATAATAATATATATATATATACACAATGTGCCATAACAAATAAATAACCAAAATAGCTAAAAATATAAAAAATCACAACATTATCTATTTGGCTGACATATCTTGGCAAACCTGCCAACCTGCAGGCATTTTGTGTACCAACTACGCAATTCTTAGTCAAAATACGCAGGTAGGAAATGCAAGCTGAAACTACCCAAAATACAGTATATATATACATACAGATTGCAGTTTTCCAGGTTCTATGAAACGCAGCACAAGTTACAAAAGTTACAAACACTGTGGGCTTACGTCTGGACAAATCAACGTGCACTGACATCACTCCATTTGCTTTCCTGAGGTTTTGTTTAAATATTCCTGAAGAACGATGTTTTTAAGAATTACGATTGTTCCTGTATGATGCAGTGTGGACACAAAAGAAAAGCTTGGTTCCTCCAATGGGGAAGGGGAGCTCCCGTAAGTATTAAAAAAACAATTCTGCTGTGTTAAATTAAGATAAGGTAAGTTTCATTTAGAATGATTTAAGTGTTGATTATGCACATTTTAGTATTTTTGGAGCTTATTGTGCATAATCTCCGGGAGTGTTGCAATGACATTTCACTGCATATATGTATGAACGTATGTATATGTATGTGATAAATAAACCTCTTGAATCTTGAGTATATATTGAAAAAGCTGATGCGAAATTCCTCAGAAACTCTACCTTCGGCTGTTTTTATGTATCGCGACGCAGCAGGATTGAACCCCATATCTGTCTACTGTTACAATATATGATAGATAGATAGATAGATAGATAGATAGATGGATAGATAGATAGATAGATAGATAGATAGATAGATAGATAGATAGATAGATGGATAGATAGATAGATAGATAGATAGATAGATAGATAGATAGATAGATAGATAGATAGATAGATAGATAGATAGATAGATAGATAGATAGATAGATAGATCGATAGATAGATAAATGATTGATCATCTATCCACCTACAGTATATATATACAGTATATATATATATACAGTAAAAAAAGAATATATTGTATATATAGTAAGTATATATATATATATATATATATATATATATATATATATATATATATAAAATATATATATATATATATTAGAAAAAAATAATATATCATATATGTAGTAAGTAAGTATCTGATATATATATATACACACACTGATTAGCCACAACAATAAAACCACCTACCTTATATTGTGTAGCTGTAGCACATCCTACAGATTCTCGATCGGATTGAGGTTGATTGAGTGAAGTTAATACCTTGAAATGTTGTCATGTTCCCCAAACCATTTCTCGACTATTTTTGCAGTGTGGCAGATGCATTATCCTGTTGAAAGAGGCCGCTACCTTCACGGAATACCATTGCCGTGAAGAGATGTACTTTGTCTGCAACGATGTTTAGGTAGGTGGTACATGTCAAAGCAACATCCAGGACTCAACGAGATGATCGTTGTTATTCACTCCACCTGTCAGTGGTTTTAATGTTGTGGCTTATCAGTGTATATTATAATGGAGGGAAAGTTTTCTCCTGAGGTATTTTTATTATCGCGAGAATATGTTCACAAGTGGACTTTCTCCTCCGACTTCCTGCCCATGGAAAAGAGCATTACTCATATCCACCAGCACGCAGGAGAACACACATAATATATATTTTTAAATATATTTTTTCTATTTACCCCTCTCCCAGCGAAGCGAATGCAGGGTGGAAACGTGGAAACGGCATCACCTCTCCTGACCTGAGAAACCCCCGAAAAAAGGTTGCTGAACTGCATACAGACAAAGGCTGACTCTGTGAAATCGTTCTTCGACACAAATATCCCCCAGGTAAAGACAGACTTGCGCACGGGTCAAAGGAGATACATCTTACACCCCCTTGTTTCTCTTGGGGGGGCGGGGGGGCCCCCAAGAGAAACAACCGAGCCCTCTGACAACCGGATACGTCTTTGCGCGGTTCTAAGCTCATCAGAGAAATAGTCAGGGTTTTCCCAAAGCCATTGTAAACAATGATAGAATATAACTGTCTTCGGGGGGGTTAAAAACAAATGACAAATAAGTGCCAGTCATGGAAATTTGAGCAATTTCCAAAAGTGCTACTCATCCTGGTTTCATGCCAACGAGTATTCCCTAGCGAGTGCGACATTAGGGTTTGGCACGCCAGGCTGGGGAGGGGGCGTTCACAGAAATCTTGTTAGCACCAATTTGATGAACCACTTTTAGGGGTGTTTAACACCACTAATGGGCAGTGGAATGTTTTTTTGCAACCTGTCTCCACAAGTAGCTAATGAATCAGTGCTGATATCGCTAAATTGCACATGTTTGCCGGGTGACATTTCACTGCCTGTCTACACCAAAACAAAATCCGTTACGTCTTGAGGAAATCATTTGTCCTCATTTGTTTGTTGAGAAGATCAACCAATTGTGGATGCCTCTAGCAAAATCTGGAAACGTCGAAGGGCTTTCTAGTTTAACAAACAAAGCTTCCTCACCCCTTGGCTGTAGTTCTTTCTGAGCCCAGGCGGCTGTTAGAAGGCTAAACTTAGACTCCTAATTTATCAGCAATTTGTCAACCCAGAGACCCTGGATCGCCTTGTTACTCTGAATTTGGCAATTTTTTTCTTCAGCCTCCCATTGGACTTTTGGCATTGCAGGGGTGGTGAACCATGTCATTGAATATCACACGCATCACACAATCCATAATTGAGGACTACTGACAGTAAGTGGTAAATATTGTCGGACGGTCAAAGGGGAAAGATTATTTGCTGGCCCAACACAACTTAAACTTACGCTAACGTGTTTGAGTCAAGCACATAAATATGTAAACAAGGGTACCAGTTTGGATCGTGCTGTGGACGAATGGACAATGGAGGAAAAGTTGAGTTATCTGTACCAGGAGCATACGTAAAGATTTAAAGAATACAGTGATAACCCGCTACCAGAAATACAAAAAAAAGTTATCAATTTACAGGAACCATTAAGATCCATCCAACGAAGACCACCATGATTTGACCCTTATGTCATATTTCTTTGGCCTCTACAATATAAAAATTTACCCTCTGCTACGAAGAATAGCATTAGGACTTTCGGCCCTGTTTTTCTGTGTACCTGGAATTCTCTCAGTTTCAGCTGTGCCAACGGTTTCACGTGAATGTGTGCTAACATTAAGCACTGTAACAATCACAGAAATCTTAGCTAGAGTTATCGTACACACTGTGTTATTTGCGATGGTCTCGTCTTTACTGGTGATTACCCAATAGGAAAAGAGCCACGCAAACAGGAACGGGAATGGTACTACTCTAGCCCACAAGGGCCGCCGGCACTAAGCAGCACAGCTCTCGGGCTGACGGTGGGGGATGAAGGGTCCGCCACGTTATGTTAAGCCCTTTGTGCATGCACTTGTTGGGGAATAATTGGAGTGGAGTTGACACTGATGAAAAGCGCAGTGGCCATCCTTATGACTCATTCTGCATAGGAGGCTACAGCTGGACAGGTACGGCAGCCCACCCACACCTGGGCTGCCCACTCTGGGATTCCAGCGGCTTGTTGCAAGGAAGACGTTGTGGTTGCAACAACTTTCATGATCAGTCGGCCATTATTTGCGTCTTTCTTTTCAGTCCATATGCCGGCGAAATGGAGAGAATCTTTGCATTTCTCAAAGGCCCGTTTTTTTTCCCCACTAAATGCACTTAATGTAAAAGTGTAAAATGTAATGAAATATTACTTTTTCATTACATTGGATTTATATACAAGCTATAAATACAAATTGTCCAGTATGTGTGTACAGTTTTTGACCAATATTTTTTTCATAGTTGAGAGTAGAGTGACTCTTTAATGTCCCAGAGGGGAAAATTGCTTTACATTATTATTCTTATATAATTACTCTTATTATGATTACTAATGAGAATTATATAAGTAGATACCTAAAAATCATACTTACACCTACTAGGAATGCAACGGTACACGGTATGTTATCGAACCGTTCGGTACGCCCCCTACGGTTCAATACGCACACTTAAACCGCGGTATTACTGTACGGTATCACTGTAGAAGTCCACCGAACGCGTTGGCACAGCATACAGTGGCTGCGCGGCGCAGCGTGCTGTAAATGCTGCTTCCTATTGAATCCACTGCTGCGGCTCCATCGGCCACATCAGTCGTGAGGAGCCGTGCAGCATTTCTCTTTTTTTCTGCAAGAGGTCTATTTTTTTTTTTTTTCAACCGCAACTTTCAACAATGTGTCCTTTTCCATAGAAACATGAGATAAAACTACATAGAAACACGAAACTATCAGGTTCTTTTGAACAGCTCTATTGTAGGAATGAAGGGGAAAAAAAGAACGAACGGGCATCACCAGGTGATGTTTTACAGTTTTATGTCGTGTTGTTTGTTTGAGTTGCTGTCTCCTGCTCCCGGCAAATGTTTCCCCCTCTATGGAAGAAAAAGCCCATTCGATTCCCAACCTATGGGCCGCGGCCCACTGGTGGGCCGTGAGGGTATTGCAAGTGGGCCGCCAAATCTAGGGCAAAACACATAGATTTTAGTGAAAAAATAATAATTATTATTAATTACAAAAACGTTTTTAAATGTAAAAAATAAATAAATAGATAATTTCATGGTATTTTTTCATTAAAATCTTCAAAAGTGCATAATCACTGACAGATAGGAATCTATAGTTGGCCCGTACATAACTCTTCCCTTCAATTTTGTACACCCGCTTTGTATTATCTTTTTGAGTCTTGTTTTATTTTTATTTTATTTTATTGATATGATTCTATTAACTAACTGCATTACGTTTTAGGAATCAGTTAGTTTCAGTTAGTTAGCTAGGTAGAAATTAGGTTAGCTATTATGTTCGGTTTAGTAACTATTGTACATAATCTCCGGGTGCGTTGTAAAGGCATTTCACTGTGTATATGTATGAACGTATGTATGTGCACATGGGAGCAAGTGTTAACAAACATGGCAGAACGTGCCAATTTGCCCGTCTGTTACCGCGCAGGGTCAACGTGAGGTGAGTGAATTCAATTTTACACCTTCAACTTTGTAAACAAGTCACATTTTGATATATATTTAGATATATATATATATATATATATAGTATATATGTCGCTATAAACATAAATATTTAAAGTCATAACACACACCAAGTGTATCAACTTGTAGTCGTAATTCTGGTAGTAAAACCAGAAGAACAACATGCAATAAGTGCACGTTGATTGGTCCAAACGTGCAAGGTGTTCATAACTTTGGTAATTTGTGCTGCATTTCACATAACCAGAAAAACTGTAATACGCACCTCAATGACTAAACGGACCACATGTATTGCTTTTTTTTGTAAATCTTGGCGTTTTTCGGTCTAAAAGTATCTGAAACATGACAATGGCAGTACGCACAGACATGGTTGTAGTCTTGTTAGAACCGGGACGTTTCAGACGTCTTGTCGTTTGAGTTTGATCAATATCGATCTACATTTGGAGCAGAAATTAGTGAAAAGCTGTCGTAAAATGAATTGTTTCAGGAAGGGAGAATGAGGAAGAGGAGAACACAGTGGATAACCGTTACAGCACTGTACAGACCTCACATCACAGTCCAGAAAATCGGCGCTCAGACTCATATAACAGCCTCCAAGAGTTCGGCTGTATTGACACAAGCATCACGGTGAGTTATAGCAACGACAAACTCTGGTGTACAGCCACACAGAGACTGCTTTTTGTAACTTGTGCTGTGTTTCACAGAACCCGGAAAACTGTAATACGTACCTAAAATGACTAAACTGGACCCTGTGTATTGGTGCCTGCAGCTATATATTTCCGTTTAAAATTATTTATTTAGTTATTTGTTTGTTTGTTTGTTTGTTTGTTTGGCTATTTATTTATTTATCTTTTTAGCTATCTATTTATTTATTTATTTATTTATTTTATTTATCTGTTTAGTCTATTTATTTATTCATTCATTCGTTCATTCATTATAAAACGCAACAGCTGTGGAAATGCTGTATAGCAGTGTGGTAATAACATTTATCAAGCACAATATATAGCACAGTAAAGAGAACTCATCATAGTGAAACTTTTTAAACCGCTGTTACTGTGTCATACACCTCTATCTTGAACGCGGCAGCAGTCTGCATTCTAACCGCTGTATAAATGGAGCTCACCTCAATATCTTCATTTGCTCAAATTGTCCCGCCTGCGTCCGCTGAGCGCCAGCAGTGGGGACGCATCTTGACCTACCAGGATTGCCCCTGTGAATAGTGCCATCGCTATCTACGGGAGACAGCTCTATTTATGAAGGCCCAACTCAATCTTCCCGACAAGGAGCAATCAGCCGCTATCTTCCAGGTGCTGGGGTCCAACCGTGTTATCACGACTGTCAATGCGACTGACCCCCCCCCCCCCTTCATACGATTACAGTTGTCGGCCCTCGGCTGTATCACCAATTGCATCATCTCCTGACTAAGCAGAGTGCTAAAAAACAATGTGGAGTGAAAATTTGGATAGAAAAGATGAATAAATCAGTGAATAACATGGCTTTAAATGCTTTTACGTTTCCCGCAAGTAAATATTTTGTTTCGACTCAAGTCTATGTCCAAATGGGTATTGACACCTTGAAAATAGCATAAGGACGTTCAGGAGTCAATTGACATGAGCTGTGGGAAGACTCATGCTGGAACGATTAATATTGGACAAGGGTTGGAACTCCATTATGTTTTAAAAGCGTTCCAAGATCTATCCATCTATCAATCATTCCAGGACCTATCCATCTATCGAAATTCTGATGCTTCACTCTCTTCGACCTCATCTGCTCTGGCAAAATAAATGTGCGTGAGTTGCAGCTCTACAAGATTATCAGCTTGGGTGGCTGCAAGGATCACTGGTCAAAAGAGAGAATGGAAGAATTATAATGACCTGAATAGGATCATAATGGGAATATGCTTTTCAAAGATGCCGTGATACACTAAATATCATTACCAGGCTTGTGGAAAGAACCACTCAATCTCAAGGTTAAATCTTGCCATTGCCTGTTTCACCTTCTAGCCTCGACCAAGGGGTGACACATTCACACATTCAATGGACCGTTTAGATATTAATTGTATCTTCTGACAAGGTATGCGTGCATTGTATAGACTGCAGGAATTTGTTGTAAGAAGCAACAAAAATGTCTGCCAAATGTCACAAGGTCTTCATTACTGGCTGAGCTGGTGCATCGCACCATGACAAATGCTGTAAAGTCAGTAAGCTGCTTCGGCACTGCAGACAACAACGCCGGCTGTCAAATCTTTCAAGGCCAAACCGGTGGGTGATGTTTCCACACTGGTGGCTGTGGGTGGTGGCAGTGGGTTAGTGGGGTGGGTGGGTTGTGTGGGACGCTTAAAGATATTGTCACCCTAGAGCAATGCGATTGCAAGTGACAGCTCTTTAGGGCCAAATGCACTAATGTGTTCCTGTGGCGTCAGGGTGAGTGGAGGTAAGGTACAGGGCACAGGCGCTGACTGGGATCAAAGCTTCCCTGCACAGTGGGCGAACTTGGAGAAATTCCCCGGGTGTTGGCCCCTACCAGACTTAGAAGAACTTCTTACCTGCTATTTTACAGGATGATTGTTCCTTCTGCGAGCCTGAAAAAAGGGGGGATAAAGTAACCGACTAGCACCAAAAAAATACAAAAATAGTGGGGGTTAAGTTTGAAGTCTGGGTTTCTCTGAACACGCTGTGTAAAAAAAGGTAGGGATCATTACAGGAAGAGGGGAAGCATCATGATAGAAGAGAAACTATGAATATCCCTTTTTAATGTATGTTTTTAAATGTAAAAGCCAAACAACATTCACAAATGGAAACACATTTGGCTCCTAGGTAGGCAAATGACAACAGAAACAGAAATGGCAAAAACAATGATAAAACCAGGTACTGTTTTGGGCAAAAGATGGAAAAGAATGACATGATTCCTATGCGAGTCTGGTCATTTTGCAAAGTGAATCGAATTACTTTTTTTTTTTTTTTTCTGAACGTATAACGGTGGGTTAAAACAAGATTTAGTGGGACTTACTAGGATCTGACTAGATAAGCTTATTTCAAGAAACCCCTTCAGTAAAGAGATGGATTGTAGAGGTTATTTGGCTGTAACTGCCAAAATCAGGGTTAAGCTCAGTATCATGAGAAACTTCATATATAGCTGTCATTTTTCATGCTGAACAAATTTGGTTCAAAGTCCACATGGATAGATTTTCCGCCATATTGGAAATTAATATAAATCATCAAAAATCTTCTTCTCATGAACCATAAGTCAAAATAACACATTTGGTATGCAAGTTCCATGGACTTGCCTGAACAAATTTACCAAAAAACTAAGGGAAAAAGACAATATTATTAGACAAAGAAATTCTGATTTCAGGTTGCAATATCTAATCTATATTTTTTCACATTTCCTGTGAATAGCTTTAAAGGCTGCTTGCAGATTTGGACTCACCACAGACTTTAGGTACATTTGGTGGCTTTTAACTTTTTCACATCCTTTGAAAGTGAAGAGTCGGAGCTTCAAAACAAGGTGTCACTTGTGCAAATCAAGCAAATATTTTTAAAGCTATGACTTGTTAATGACAAGGGTGTGGCAAACTGTGATTCTGAAATAATCACCTTCAAAGTTTTCCCAACACTTAGTTTCATTCAGCCAGCTGCCAGAATACAAATTGTCCTGTGTCCACTATCCACCAGACCTGCTCGATCAACCCAGTCGCACCCTTGGCTGACTGACACCCTCCGGACAATGCACACTGACCTCAGAGCAGCCGAGAGGAAATGGCACAAATCCAAAACAATTGAAGATCTTGTAAGCTACCACTGCTGACACTGCTGTCCTCCTTCTCTTCCAGCATTTATACTGCAAAGAAGGCCTTCTTCAACGATAGGATCAACGGTGCCACAGACACACGTAAGTTATTCGCCACCTTCAAGTCTCTGCTTTACCCTCCACCACCTCCCCCAGCTACTAACCTCACTGCTGACTGCCTTCCCTCCTTTTTTACTAACAAAGTGGCAGCCATTAGCAGCCAATTCACTAAAGAACTTACTCACAACCTGTCTTCTCCAGCCCAAGGCTCATCGTTCCCTGGTTTCAGCCCCTTCGCTGAAAGTGAGGTATCTAAACTACTAACATGTAGCCGTCCTACTACCTGTCCGCTAGATCCGATCCCATCTAACCTCCTTCAAGCCATATCACCGACTATCACCCCGGCAATCACACATATGATTAATTCTTCCCTAACTTCTGGCACTTTCCCCTCCGCTTTCAAAGTGGCTAGGGTCGCACCACTGCTCAAAAAACCCTCACTTGATCCCACTCAAGTAGAAAACTATAGGCCGGTCTCTCTCCTCCCATTCCTTTCCAAAACCATAGAGAGGGCGGTCTCTAGACAGGTAACAAAATACCTGTCAAGAAACAACCTACTCGATACACTTCAATCTGGCTTCAAAAGTGATCACTCCACTGAAACAGCCCTGTTGTCTGTGACAGAGGCCTTAAAAACTGCTAGAGCTGCTGCCAAATCCTCGGTTTCATTCTGCTAGACTTATCAGCTGCTTTTGACACTGTCAATCACAGCATACTCCTGTCCATACTCTCAAGCATGGGCATAACGGGCAGTGCACTTTCCTGGTTCGAATCTTACCTTACTGGGCACTCGTTCAGTGTGACATGGCAAGGCCAGCTGTCTGTGCCTCACAACCTCACCACAGGGGTGCCCCAAGGCTCGGTGCTGGGACCCCTCCTCTTTGCCATATACACCACCTCACTGGGCCCGATCATCCGCTCGCATGGCTTTTCATATCACTGCTATGCGGATGATACTCAACTCTATCTGTCCTTCCTGCCCGACGACCCCACTGTCTCGACGCGGATCTCGGATTGTCTCGCTGACATATCCACATGGATGAAGGATTATCATCTTCAACTAAACCTGGCGAAAACAGAACTGCTGGTCTTCCCGGCCAAACAAGGTATTTATCAGAACATTGATATTAAAATTGACTCTCTAGCTCTTGTTCCTACCAAGGCTGCAAGGAATCTTGGTGTCATTATTGATGACCAACTGACATTATCGGACCATGTTGCCGCAAGTCTCCCGGTCCTGCCGCTTCGCACTACTCAACATCCGAAAAGTCAGGCCGTACCTGACCCAATATGCCACTCAACTGCTGGTACAAACCTTGGTGATGTCCCGTCTCGACTACTGCAACGCTCTCTTAACAGGCTTGCTGGCCTGTGCGGTGAAGCCACTGCAGATGATACAGAATGCGGCGGCGCGACTGGTGTTCAACCAGCCAAAGAGGGCATATGTCACTCCGCTGCTCATCAAGCTCCACTGGTTACCTGTAGCCGCTCGCATCAAGTTCAAGTCTCTTACGCTTGCCTACAGAGTGATTGTTGGGAATGCTCCCACCTACTTAAATGCTCTTGTAAAAGCACGTTACCCCCCGGATGCTGCGCTCGTCAAATGAGCGTCGCCTGGCTCTGCCGGCCGTACAACCACGGCAATCCAGGTTATTCTTATTTGTAGTTCCACGTTGGTGGAACGAGCTGCCAAAAATGACCAGAGCAGGGACCTCCCTCTCTGTCTTTAAGAAGCACTTGAAGACCCAGCTCTTCAGAGAGTACCTCCTCTCCTAACTTACAATTACTTAGCACTACCTAGCAGTATTTATTGTTACACTAATGTCTCTGTCGCAATGTAGCTTGAATGTTATTCTCCCTTGTAAGTCGCTTTGGATAAAAGCGTCTGCTAAATGACTAAATGTAAATGTAAATGTAAATGTAATGTACAAATGGTTTGAGGACCAACACAGCCTAGCTACTTGTCACATGGCTACTTGGCACCCTGCTGAATGCGGACTTGACACTCTGCTGAATGGGGAAATCTCTGCATTCTTGTGTTTTGAGGGACTGTTGAACAGCGTCATCATCACACATCTTTTGTTAATAAAAAGGCTTTTATTTAACAGTAAGAATATATAATATAACATACATAATATGTATGTGTACATGTATATTATGTATATAACATAATATACATGTTTTATAAAAGTGGAATTATTTAGGAGTTCAAAAGTGTGGACAACACAGCAAAATGTAAAGTCTATCAATAATATGATTTAGATCTTCCGCCACCCGCTTCTTGTAATCCATAACAACACAGAGACTAAAGTTTTCACAGACAAGTGGAACCGGATCCTCGTCTTGTTAACGGAAGTGACGTCAGCATGACTTCTTCGGTGGTATACCCTGGGGATGCGCCCCCTTCACAATGATGTCTCTGTGTGTGTGTGTAAAAGTAGTAAGATTTAAAAGTTGAACTCGATCAAAACGGTTTCACATTGTGACTTCATATCACATGGAATATGGAGGAATGATCTTCACCTGGACTGTTGCTACAAAGGAAGCGATGGATTGGCGTCTCGGTAAGTGAACTGTGTTTGCCCATGTAATACAACGGGAATATTTAACTCCACGGTTTAACATTAATCTACTCTTTATAAATCAAAATTTTTTTTGAAAATACGTTGAGAGATTAAAAAAAACAAAACATAAAGGAACACAAATCTGGAAAAATCTAATTTTTCTTCTAGAAAGGTTTAACAAACTTATTTGGCTGATCCTGGCAATTTTAGAAATGCAAGATAATGCGGGTTTTGCTGCAGTAAGTCACATTTACTATTGCTAGGATTATTAGGGGTCCAGCTATCTTATCTCTCGATCTTCATTTAGAGCAGAAACTTGCAAAAAACTGTTGTTATTTTGCCAGAAGTAAAATAACACTGACACGATTTAATTTGTTTCAGAAGTGAGGCGCTGTCAGGATCCTGCCCTACCTGATCCTTGTCCTGATTCCCAGCCTGTTCCCTGATCCTGGTTCCTGTCCCTGATTCCCTGCCTAGTTTCCGTTCCTCATTCCTTGCCTGGTTCTTGTTCCTGATTCCCTGCCTAGTTCCTGTTCCTGATTCCTTGTCTGGTTCCTGTTCCAGATTCCCTGCCTGTTCCTGGACCCTGATTCTCTGTCTGACCCTGGACTCTGATCATTTGCCTGTCTCCTTATTAAACCTTGCACCTTCTCCCAAAACTGTTTTAACTGTTTTGTGTTCTGCGTTTGGGCTTTCCGTATCCCTAACAATACGATCTGACCAAACATGAACCAAGCGGACAAGGTTTTTGTCGCGTTTAGGGGGTTCCTCATCAGGGACCAACCTGGAGAATCACCTGCTAGCCACTGGCCTAAGAGCAGTAGGCCTGCTAGTTGTCAGCATGCTTCCCGGCTGGGACGTCCCCTTCAGGCACCCTGGACGGCCCGGCACTCCCCAGTCTCCGTGGTCCAGCACCCCCGAGTCTCCATTGCCCAGTGCCACAGAGTCTCCGCTGCCCTGCTTGCCTTTCTCCTGGCAGGACTTTGGAGTTACTAAGGAGGTGTTTGAAGGGGAAGAGCGGGCTTTCCCAGGCTACTCGCTATCTCCCGGAAGCAGGATCCTGAATTTTGCCAGATGTTAGTGTTCAACAGGTGAAAGTTATATGCCCACCCCTCTCTGCCTCCCTTTTCTCCAAAGCCTGTAATTTCAGACTCCCCTTCTGAGGCTCTGCACATTCCTGAGTCATTGGCCGATCCTCAACCCGTCCCTATTCCAGAGCCATCAGCGCCCTCTCCCAAGATCCAGCCCGTTCCGGAGCCACACCCGGTTCCTGTTCCAGAGCTGTCAGCCTCCCCTGCCGAGGCTCAACACCTTCCTGAGTCGTTGGCTGGTACTGCTGAGGTTCACCTATTTCTGTTCAGGAGGCGTCAGCTCCCTCTCCCAAGGCCCAGTCAGTCCCAGTTTTGGAGCTGTCGGCTGCCTCTCCCGAGGCCCAGTCCGTCCCAGTTCCGTAGGCCGTCCGCCTCCTCTCCCGAAGTCCGTCCCAGTTTCCGAGCAGTTGGACTCCTCTGCCGAGGCTCAACACCTTCCTGAGTCGTTGGCCAGTCCTGCTGAGGCGTTCCTGTTCCTGTTCCCGAGCTGTCAGCCCCGCCCCCAAGGTCCTGCCCGTTCCTAAGCCAGACCCCATTCCTGTTCCAGAGCTATCAGTCTCACCACCCGAGGCTCAGCACTTTCCTGAGTCGTTGGCCAATCCTGCTGAGGCTCGCCCTGTTCCTGTTTCCGAGCCATCAGCCCCCTCTCCCGAGGCCCAGTCCATCCCAGTTGCAGAGCCGTCGGCCGCCTCTCCCGAGGCCCAGTCCGTCCTGGTCCCCAAGCTGTCGGCCGCTTCTCCAGAGGCCCAGTTCGTCCCAGTCCTCGAGCCGTCGGCCACCTCTCCCAAGGCCCAGTTCATCCCAGTTCCAGAGTCGTGGGCCGCCTCTCCCAAGGCTCAGTCGTCTCGGTTCTGGAGCCGTCGGCCGCCTCTCCTGAGGCCTAATCCATCCCAGTCCCCGAGCCGTGGGCCGCCTCTCCCAAGGCCCAGTCTGTCCCAGGTGCGTAGGCCGTCGGCCTCCTCTACCGAGGCCCAGTCTGTCCCATTTTCCAAGCCGTTGGCCCTCCCTGCCGAGGCTCAACACCTTCCTGAGTCAATGGCCGGTCCTGCTGAGGCTCGCCCTGTTCCTGTTCCCAAGCCATAAGACCCCTCTCCCAAGGCTCAGCACTTTCCTGAGTCGTTGGCCGACCCTGCTGAGGTTCAACCTCTTCCTGAGTCAATTGCCGGTCCTGCTGAGGCTCACCGTGTTCCTGTTCCCGAGCTGTTGGTCTCCCCTGCCGAGGTCCAGCACTTTCCTGAGTTGTTGGCCGGTCCTGCTGAGGCTCGCCCTGTTCCTGGGTTCCCGAGCCATCAGCCTCCTCTCCCAAGACACAGCCCGTTCCCGAGCCACACCCCGTTCCTGTTCCAGAGCAGTCAGTCTTCCCAGCCGAGGCTCAGCACTTTCCTGAGTTGTTGGCCGATCCTGCTGAGGCTCGTCCTGTTCCTGTTTCCTGGAGCTGTCAGACCCCCCCCCCTCAGCTTGACCCTGCTGAGGTTCAACCTCTTCCTGAGTCAATTGCCGGTCCTGCTGAGGCTCACCGTGTTCCTGTTCCCGAGCTGTTGGTCTCCCCTGCCGAGGTCCAGCACTTTCCTGAGTTGTTGGCCGGTCCTGCTGAGGCTTGCCCTGTTCCTGGGTTCCCGAGCCATCAGCCTCCTCTCCCAAGACACAGCCCGTTCCCGAGCCACACCCCGTTCCTGTTCCAGAGCAGTCAGTCTTCCCAGCCGAGGCTCAGCACTTTCCTGAGTTGTTGGCCGATCCTGCTGAGGCTCGTCCTGTTCCTGTTTCCTGGAGCTGTCAGACCCCCCCCCCCCCCCCCCCAAGGCCCAGTCCGTCACAGTTACAGAGCCGTCGGCCACCTCTCCCGAGGTCCAGTCCGTTCCAGTTCCTGAGCCATCGGCCGCCCCTCCCAAGACCCAGTCCGTCCTAGTTCCGGAGCTGTCGGTCGCCTCTTCCGAGGCCCAGTCTGTCCCGGTCCCCGAGGTGTTGGCCACCTCTCTGGAGGCCCAGTCCATCCCAGTTCCAGAGCCGTTGGCCGCCTCTCCCGAGGTCCAGTCTGTTCCAGTTCCTGAGCAATCTGCTGCCTCTCCCGATGTCCAGCCCGTTCCTGAGCGGCCCTCCACTTCTACCAAGGCTCGGTCCACTCCTAGTCCCAAACGATGGGTTGCTCCCGCCAACACCCGGCCTCACTGCCGCCCTCCTAAGTGGCCCCGCCTACAGGGTCAACCTTTGGAGCAGACCCACTCATCTGCCTGGGGGTTGGGTCGACCCCTCAAGCGGCCAGTTCCCCAGACTCGGCCCCCTGGTTGCCCTCCACCTACCTGCCCTGTGGCCTTGGGCAGGGTTCCAGCTCCCTTTCCATCCGCCTGATGGGTGCTTTACTCCCTTTACTTCCCTGGAACCTGATTCCCTGTCTGCTTCTGGACCCTGATCCTTTGCCTGTCTCCTCATTAAACCTTGCACATACTCCCAAAAACGTTTTTGTGTCCTGCGTTTGGGTTCACCTGACCTTGTTCTTAACAGGCGATTTGTGACATCATCAGAAGTTATATTAGTCCAAGCTTCGGCTCTCGGAAGTCATTGGCATCAAGCCACTTACGCCCTGTGATCTGTATAGTGTTCACAGACAACCCACGTAGAAAAACAACCCGAGTTGACACTGCATTTAAAGGAAACTTAGAAAACTATAACTCGTGATGCGTTTCACAAAAAACCCATAACTATATTCGGTCACAGAAAGCGGTTTGCACCGCAGGAAGTTTTAAGGATCGAGGAGCATTCATAATTGTCAACACCGTTCTTGAGGGACATTTAAACTAAATGACATAAGAGGAACATCAAGTGACGTATGTGCAATACGATGTGTTTTACGGAATATCAGAAACATGTAATATGTACTATGTCGATTACGCACATTTTAGTATTTTTAGAGCTTATTGTGCATAATCACCGGGTGTCATGACATTTCACTGCATATACAGTATGTATGATCTTATGTATATGTATGTGAAAAATTATCTCTTGAACTGAACTTGAACTTGGACTTGATTAAACTGGACCTGGCTGAACTGGATATAGCAGCCTGCGGCTATATTTTTTTATTGCTATTCTTATCCAGCCAGCTAACCGGTTATATTTTAGGCCTGGATTTAATTAAATTTTTTATTTTTTTGAACAGTGACAGTAAAATATGCTTGAGTCCACAAAACCCGGTAACAATTCAGACACAGGTGGCGCTACAATAGTCAGCATATGACATGAATGTCATTGTTAGAATCTGGGACTCTTGAAGGAGATGGCTTCTATACTCCCAAGCAATAATTTACAGTTTTTGCTTGCTTCTCTGTGAATTAGCTGATTTAATGTAAAGAGAAAGGCTATTTAGATGTAGAAAGCACTATTATGTTATAATTAGATTTCAGTGCAATTCTGTACCCCATAGGAATTACACCGACACGCTTGCCAAAAAAACTGGTTGTGAAATAGCTCTCATATGACTCTTGATATTGATAAAGCAAAGATGTTTGTTTTATTTTTACACAGCTTGTTTTTTTGTTTTTTGGAAAGGCGTGTTTGGCATTTAACCCCTCAGTTCACGCTCTCATTTACCAGTCGTAGCTCTTGCAGGAGCTCTGCGTGGTCGTGTGCACGGCTTCGCCGAGCCAAAGAATTGTTTCTGACGAGGACGAACAAGAAACCTGGCAGAGTGCAGCATTACTCAGGTCAGCTTTCTCTGTGTTTCTTTGGGCGAGAAAACCAAAACAAAATGTGCGATCATGAATATACAAGCCAAAAGGGAGTCCCGCAATTCTTGGAAGCCATGTCTGGTGAAAGATGGAAGGAAGTTCAGATTAAAAAAAAATAATAATAGTGGAAGGATCCTTCACCAGATGTAAGAATTCCTGTGATGCCCATCACTCCATTCCATGGCTTTTTTTCCCCCGGATGTTTTATGCATGGTGTTTTTTGTTGCATGTTTTACGAACGCCTTATTTACATTAACATCAGTGGTTTACTGAAAGCACCAGACTGAGCATGAGGCAGAATATACCAATCCACCCGCAACCAAGTGCTGTTGCCCACTGTATTATAAAAGGTTTATTGAAAACCACCAGAATTTATATACCATTTATATACAGTTTATATATAGAATTTATATAATTTTCATAACATTTTACAAGTTTGTGAAATTGTTCAGTGATTTTAATCCTTATATCAATCTCAAAATGTGTTAAGATGGTTCTCTAAATTATTAATATTCATACTTCTATTTGTACTTAGCAGCCAAATTTAATTGAGTCAATTTAATTTTCTCAAATGTGTTCAGTACTTGCGTGATAAGGACCCTCAAACAGTTGAGTGAATTTGAGTCATGTCAGAGAACACAAAGTAAATATAATTTCCCGCATTAGTGTTTGTATAGCACACACTGAAAACAGGCAAAATGCATTTAATAAAAATAAGTAAATGTTAAAATAAATTTACATTTTGGGTTATCAATTTAGACCCTGATGATGAAAAGATCCCGATCATTGGTCAACGAATGATTTTCAATTATTATTTCTCTGTAATTATTGGTCTCGACTTTTACATTTTTAACTACTCAGAGCAATTAACAAATAATTGTCAAAACAAGAGTTAAGCACCCTTTCAGTGTCCGAACTTTGAGTATAATAAAATATAGCCATAAAAATTTAATAATGAAATATACCTCTTGCACTTCAAATCTTTGACTTTTGCTCTCCATGAATGGCGCTTTAATGATGTTTGGGGTGTTTGGGTTCGGTTTCTCAGGTAGGTACCACAAAGGTTTACCTGTGTTTGGTAAAACTTATAATACCCTACTAATATAAAAAGCGAAAGCAAAACTTCAGTCTCTATTCACGTTGGCTAGACTTTTTCTTTTAAATAACTGACCCAGACAAGTCTTTTGAATGAAAATAAGTACCCTTTTAATTTAGGGGAAAAAACAAACAAAACAAAAAAAAACTTAAATCCCTTTTCTTTACACCTATTTCCCCAATATCAAACAGGTCAATTTAACTACCTAGCACGACATTAACCGTGCCCCCCCCCCACACACACACACTCATTCCCACACACGTGTAGATGGATACCGTTGCAGGCCAGTGAGTCGCTCGGGTGCAGTACTGCCAAAATACAGTCGTCGACAGGGGGGAAAAAACAAGTCCAACCCACAAGTCCAAAGTAAACCCTGTAAAACAGGTTGTGGTCCGAAAAATTAAAACAGTGTGGCAGAGGCGAAATCCTCGTTAGGAATCCCTTGAAAAAAGTCAGTCGACAGAGGCGTCCGCTGCTATAGCGATTGACCGACATTTGTTTAGCAGACACTCGCTCTACACATTCACCCTAATACACTGCGATTAAGCCAGAAATGTACGTGATCTCAAGCTTTCTTTAATCATTCACCCCGCTACCTCTCCATCCTCTCGTCTCTCTCCCGTTCTCACCCTGGCTTCCCTTTACGCCCCCAACTCTCGTTCTCCGTCCTTAACCTCCGGCCAATTACCACAGGTGGCACTGACAGATACCTCCAGTAACCAATTAAACAATATTGCTTCGAACTGTTTATTTTAACTACTTATTCACCTGTTTACATTCCACCCTATTTATGATTCAGTTATCTTACTCTTTCATTTAACCATTTTTCTATCTTTATTAAACAAAATTAATTTCAGTTAAAATGCCATTTAACTTTAAGGAACTAACTTTTTAGGAACTTATTTTAATCCTTTTAATTTACACCGGGCTACAAAAGCGAAAGGTTACTGTGCTTAGTGACAACGCAAACCAACAAAACAAAACACTCCTGCAGCTATTGTTTGACCACTATGCCAAGATTCAAAGATTCAAATGATTTATTTGTCACATACATACATACATTTGTCATGTACAGCATGTAGTGAAATGCTTTTTTTGGGCAAACTCCAGAAACTGTGCTGGTCATATAGTACAAATAGAAAAAATAAACAAAAATAAAAACAAGAATTTAAAAAAAGGCTGCCAGGATTCTGCAAAAAGAACTTAACAAAAGAAAGACAAAACCCCTCCTTATATGATTACCTGTCCGGGTGGCATTAATTGGCTGATTGTTTAACTGAGCAGCTGATGAATTGAGTCAGTAATTGTGACATAGTCATTTATTTACAAAGAACTGCATAGAAATACATCCCATGGCGGCCCTCTCTTTCTGGCTTGTATACGTAGTGGCAGTAAAAATTACAACCTCTCCTCAACTTCTTCTTCTTCTTTCGGCTGCTCCCGATATGGGCTGCCAAAAACCTTACAAGTGCCCCAATGAAGAGCAAGATTGAGAGGAACATAAGGCATCCTAAAGCCGATGTTTTTTTTATTTAAACGTCCAGTGAAACAAAGGAACGGAAGGACGGCTTTTCAGCCTTCCTCCCTCTCCGCTGATGAAAATATGAGAGAGGACCAAACCAAGGAAGAAATCAGAAGTAAACTGGGTTTCATCACGGAATCAAACAGGCTTTGAAGAGCTTGTGACCAAAATCACACCCACCTCCCAGAGGAGCACCCGTAAGAAGCCTGGCACGGTGTGGCTGGTAGCTGTAAAGCCTGAAGACACAAAGGGAAAGGTTTAATGCGAGAACACTCCAGCGCAGACCCACTGATGTCGAATGTAAAACCTTCCAGAAAACTGTTGAAGTACTTTACTTTAATGGACATCCAGCACTTTGGATTTCAACGTTGTGGAACGGTGTGTGTGGCAGTTTCTTCTACCACACGCCACTTAAGTGACGGGGGTTGTAAACACCAGTTTATTTTAAAGAGTGGGCCAGCTGGAATATGCCCAAGAGCAGATAGCCACATGTCATGACACGGGCACATATCCTGAGTGTGTGTGGTGATGGCGGTTTTTACCTGCTGCTAGTTAGACCAACGAGCAACAGGTATGCAGCCACTCTGTTTCCAATCACCTAGATCCAGGTCAGGTGTGGCTGCTCAAACCAGACCATCCCCACACCACAGTGAGCAGTGTGCACTAGTTTTATTTGATGTCAACATCAGAAGCAACAGCAGTATACAAAGGGATTTATTTTCTTCAATTGACCATAGGTGTACATCACCCAGAGAATATTGTTTTATATATCTGCACACTAGTACAAAATGAAACCGTCTTTTCTTGGGTTTTATATTTCCAGTGAACTTTTTAAGGTCTGCTCCAAAATCATCTTGCACGCTGCTGCTGAAATGTCATTCGAAACATATTACTGTCCTCTGGTGCTAAAAAAGATTATTTAATAAAAAAATATTCTGTTGCCCGGTAACATTTTAGATCATTTATGTATATAACTGTGGGAATCTCTGCCCACATGCACGGGTTTATGGAGGGAGACAGTAGTTCTGGCGGTGGGGCACCGACATGGCATGAGTATATTGTGGATCACAAACGAAAAGCTCAGTGGCCATAACCAGGAACCTCAAATAACTAAAGTAATTAATGTCCATCAGACCTGTGACCAAGTCCGTCTTATTCAAGTCTCAAGCAAGTCCAAAGTCATTTTTCCTTGGGCAAGTCAAGTCAAGTCACACCTTATGTCATGTCAAGTTAAGTCGAGCCCTTAGAGATGGCAAGTAAAGTTCCAAATTAAGTCCCTTTTGTTGATACTTTTGTTGATATTTTGTCAAACAGCGCAAAAATCTTTAATCAATTTGATGAACTTTTCGATATTTGAGAACATTTAACTTGTAATAATTAAAAAATAAATAAATAATAATAAATACATGTAAAAGAAGATTATTTTTTTATTTTATTTTGTCCGAGTTCCAGTGACCACATCATCACTTCTGAACTGCTCATTTTCAGAGTTGCCCATGAACGCAGCATGGCACACTGCTTGGAGAGCCATGTCAATGTCTAGATGCGAGTGTAAACAAACAAGTATGGTTTTATAATGCCTAGTCATATTTCTTTGCTTATTTTGGTGAGTAACTTAAAAGTAGTGTAAAACTGGAAAGGATAAATAATCAATGTTTTTTGGTTTATTATATTTATTCAAAAATCACACATTGACATTGACATTGACTGCCGATGCCAATGTGCTCAAAAAAGTAAATAATGACTGATATCGGTCAGGCTTTTATACAGTTTCTATCACTATTGCAAATCAGCGGGAGAAATGCTATACGGCACCATGTGAAATCCCTTTGTGTCACCATGCTTTATGTTATTTGCACGTGGGAGCGAATGTAAACAAACCTGAAGGAGTGTAGCACGTGGACTAATCACGGCGCAAGGAGCTTACCACGGAAGAGAAAAAAATCGTCCCTTGTTGACAACTTACCACTTTCTCAACATCAACTTGTGTTTGATAAGGAAATCTCAAATTGCACGATGGCCCCGTTCTTGGATTACGACAATATATGACAAATTAGGTGAGTTCTTCGGAAGTGGAGAATTCTCTCCTCAGCTTAGGAAAGGAGAAGCCATCTGACTCTAGATGAGACTGATGACAAAACAACCCCTGGTGGAACAGTTTATTTTTATTTTTTCTATCTGTGCTGTCAGCATGCTGGGCATACAACAAAGAGTATTTGTATGCCATTGCATCTAGGACGGAGTTAGTCTGCAAGTGTAGTTCACGTTCTCAACCTGCAATGCAACACTTTTTTCATTCTTAAATCATCAAGAACTGCTGAAATAACTGTTTCCTGTAGATGACCTGTAGAATGACAAGAGCACAGTTTTTGGTTACAGAGAACCACCACGAACCCCCCTCTTTGGAGAATTATTTATCATGTTTGGGTCTATAAGCAACTGATCACTTCTCCAAGAGGGGGAGAATCACCACGGGTGAGACAAATAAACCTAGAACCCAACAACATTTACACAAAAACATGAACATTGGATGACAACATGTATTGAAAAACAGTGAAGGTTGCCCACCTGGCCGCCCCCCGGCCAACCACACCCCCTCACAGACCTGCCAGCGAGTGGCCACCCCGGAAAACCCCAATGCTCAATCTGTGCTGTTGGCAGTTGCAGATAAAATTGCGGTGTCCTTCAGTGCGGGTGCGGGTCCTTCAGACAAGTTGAACCCAAATCACTTGCACCCCTTTTGCCCGCAGACTCTGGTCCGTTGGAGTGTTGTTCGAAGTAGGATTGGTGTGCGAGTGTATGTGTTCTAAGCTAATATAAGTGGGATTAAAATTTCAGGATGGACTAGAAACATTCTGGGGCAGGAGCGTGACAGGCAAGATGGCAGCTGCCCGCCGCATCACCATCCACATAGCTTGCACCCAACCCATCCCGCAGTCCCTTGGCCTATTGTGTCGTGTATGTGCTGAGTATGAGTTTTGGCACTGGGAGAGATAGGCGAATCGCTACCAGATCGATGCAGGGCAGCGCAGCAGGCCGGGGAGCAACCACGCGGATACCCTCCCCCCAGACCAGACCGTGCCGAGCGATCAGCCACAGGCGCAGAGCGGTCCGCCATGTGCCTCCCCTATGCAGCTCCGCGCCCCCATCAGGCCCCTGGTCAGCCCGCAGGCAGACGGCACCCCCACCCACAGCCCGACCCCCCAGCGACAAGCGTCCTGCGCACCGAAAGCGCCAGAGGACAGGTACCCCGCCAGCACAGTGTGACTACAGGAGACCACCTCCCACCGAAGGAGGCCACATGGTGAGCCCTGTACCGAGCACAACCAGACGAAACGCCTAACCAGCCCCCCACGAGACGCAGAAGGACACACAAGCCAAGCCACCCCGCCCACGGGGCAGGCGATGCCATGGGGCGGAGACCCGAACCTGCGACCCGCACCCCCCACCCCAACCCGAGCCCCAAAGCCCACAACCACGCCCCAAACCAACACACGGATGCCAGCTGCAGGTACTCCCCAGGAGCACGCCTCTGGGATGTGGTGAGAACAGTTTAATCTTGAAACCAGGTGTATAGACAAGTATGATATGACACCTGAATAGATAGTAATTATAGTATTATAGTATTTAATTCCCCAGATCTGATGAAGTCGAGGATGATGCCGAATGAGGCATCTTCATCAAGCCCATCCACAGGGATTGTGGCTTCACTGGATGCTACCAAAGATTTCCCCACTGCTCATGTAGAGGAGAAGAGGTCTACAAGAAGCACCAGAGGACCTGCCTTGCATGTGGGAGCACATTCTCATTTGGATCAATTATGTTTTTGATGTTGACCATTAAAAAACAGATATCCTCTTCTTGCATTGTATTGGCAATGCGGGATAGAGATAAATACATTAAAGGATAGCTTCGACAATTACAGGAAATCGCATACACATACACAGCACAGCATGATAGAGACGTCATCAAGACCTGACACACCCACTCTCTTGCTGTGAATTCTCTGCTCTGTTCAATAACCTGCTCTGTTCACATATACCGCTCAGTCCCTGTACAACTCTCTGGGAAGAAAGCGCTCAAATCGGATGTTGCAGAATGAACTCCATACTCCATGAAAGATTCATTGAGAGAAAAAAACAAAGGGGTTATGGAGTCTCTCACACACAACAATACTCATGTACTTAAGTACTTCATTTTTTTTTTTTTCCTCAACAGACAAAGAATGACTAATGGTGGAACACATTATAATTGAACTGGCTGGGTTTTTTATCATTAACATTTGTGTCAGCCGCCTAATGCAAAAAGATACTTTCTTTTTAGTTCTCCCCCTCCTGGCGTACACGACTGCAGAGGCCGGGCAGAGCACAGTAGAGCGTCGATACAAACACTGGATCTTCACTATCCTGAGCAGACATTTCCCGGTGGAGCCATTACAGTTGTTAGCCTTATCTTATCTTTAAACAAGGGGAACTAAATGGTGCTCCCTCCAGCCCAATTCAACCTGAGTGGAGGAAGAAAACTTTCATTGCTAAAGTGGCTTCAGTTGGCTCCAGTGTCAGAATGCTTGAGGCGCCTGGCTGTTCTGGGACCTGGCTGCAGTGACACCAGACGGAACCAAACCAGTCCTCAAATGCATGAGATGACCCTGCATCCCAAAGGCCACACACAACCCCCACCCTCGCCCATGAGTAGGCATAAGAGAAGCCCGTAAGTACAGAACCCAGGACACAGATGGCAGGCACAGACCACAGGCCACAACCAACAGAACTGCTGGCCCAGAGGTAGAGCAGGCGGAACCCAATACCTGCCCATGTAAAGGCGAGGCCCGCCACACCACAGCCGGCAAGATGTCAACATGGCAAAAACTGCATTGCTATAGCAAAGTCGAGCAATAGCTATTGCTCAACTTCGCATGTCAAAGTTCACTGGGATTGTTCCAAATTCACGACACTACCAGAAGTGAATGTACAGATCGCAACAAATGCATTGAAATGAATTTAATTTGGTGTGAAATTTCACAAATGCACGTGGGGAAATATTTGAAATTACCTGGCGCGTACAGACATTTAGCTTCCTACATTCCTACCATTACCTCTTAATTGAAATTGTTGTTACTGAAAATACAGTGAAACTTGTCACTGTATTGTAAGATATTTGCTCCATTGTGTATGGATCAGGCCCAAATCTATACATTTGTCTTTTCTCCGTCATTGCAGAGCTCCCAGGCGAAAGTAAGTATTTATAGACAAAGGTCTAGTGTTGTTACCAAAATAAGATGTTAAAACCCTGACAGCATAACCTTTCGGGCTCTCTGAGAATAGTATCAAATGTCAAGTCTGATCAGATGTTGCAGGGGGGAAACTGCAATAAAATAACAAAAAATACCCCTGACATTTCAACTGGAAACAAATGTTTAGGTGATAGAAGAAAGACAGCTCTCAATCCAGTTTGAGCTACTGGTTGTCAACCTGTTTAGCCTCTCTGGGTTGTTGGTAAGGAGAGGATTAAGATGGATTAAGGATTAATGTAATGTCCCCCTCAGAGCTGTCAGCAGGGGCAATCATGACTCCTTAATCCATACATTGGCAGCAAAACACAAGGTGCTTTACAAGCAGTGGTGTGATTGAGTACAGTATATTTTACACGTAAGGGAAGTAAAAAGTAAGACTGGTGAATCATTTCCCTCTGTTTAATATGCCCACTGAGTGGTCATGAGTGGAAAAATGCCATACTTTTTGTTTTACTCTCAAAGGTTTTCCTATGTCACCTCCCTCAATCCACATCCTCATCAGCATCGTCATTAGAGGCCTCAAGCCTGCTTCCTGTCATATTTGAAACTGCAAAAAAAAACATTGGGTAGCAAATGCATGAGAATGTGTATCATTGCGAAATCAAGTGTTAACAAGCCAGAACTACAGAGAATTTAAAGGACACTTCCACCACCTAAAGGATACCTCTATTTATTTTGGCATTTTTGAGCTATTTGATATATTCCTATGGTACTCCCTGCAGCAATACATCGATTATACAGTCCCTGTGATACTTTTTCGACAAAGAAAACTCAATTAAAATTTTGAGCTCTCGTCAAAATGGTGACTTGGCAAAACAAAGGGACATATAATCATCCAATCTGGCACGCCAACTCACTGTGAAATATAACCATCTCTGCATACGGACTACAGCCTTTTTTTATTTTTTAGTGAGTCAGTTTTAACTTGATAGACAACATTCTCTCTCAAAAACCGCAAAGTGGTCACTTTAAAATTATGTTGTGAATGGATTGCTATGTCAGTCAGTGGCGTGACTACCGACAGTGCAACCAGTGCAGCTGCACTGGGGAGGGGAGGGGGAGGTCCAATAAATAATACAAAAAAATATTTGGACCGGGGCCTATAATCATGTTACGCCAGTGAGGTCAGTCAAACAACTGATTATTAACTACACCTTTATTTTCTATCTGGAGGGAAAAGATGAAAGGCGAGAGTGGTAAAATAGGTTGGAGGCAGCCTTTGAATAATAAAATTAAAAAATCCTGGTCAAAATAACTTGAACAGTTTCAATTTGTAAACAAAATAAAGTTAAATTGAACACATGTACATAAGCGACCTCTCTTTCTTAACGCTTGCGACGGAATGCGACCTTCTCACGAGCAAATGCATTCTGTAATCGCATCACACGTGCAACTATTCACACAAACGTTTGCTTGGTGGGCTTGTAGGTTAGCCACAAGGTGAGGGACAGAGTGAGGCTGATGCAATGAGACATGCTAAATGCAAGCTAAAGCACGAGGCAGAATGCGGCGCAGGAAGCTCTGTACCAAGAAAGCACCGAGCACAAGGCGTGTAATAGAGACTGACGCGGTGTGAACTAACTAAAGCACACATCAATATGGAGCCAATAGACTCTCACTCACTCTGAAGCATTCTATTCTATTCTTTGGCAGCAGGCGGACACAGACCGACAGACTGGGGGGGTGGGGGGGGGGGCGCTGATCACCTTAAATCCCCCCCAAAATGTTTGAGTTAAAGGTTTGTGAGCGCGCTTGGCTCGGCCAGATGCCTCCTCCTCCCCTGGTCTGGTCAGGTCTTTTGCGGGGGCCGGCGCTAACCTGACACGCGGGAAAACACCCGAGGACCCAACCTGCTTACACACAATCTGGTCGGCACAATCCCATTACTCAGGCCATTATTGGCCCCTTTCACGCGGACCACGGTGGATCCAGCCGGCCACAGCCAGCCAGCCAGCCATGCTGCCTCCTCCTCGGGGGGACTGTGGCTGCTTGATTTTCAAAGGTACTGCTAACACACTCTCTCTCTCTCTCTCTCTCTCTCACTCACTCTCACACTCAATCTCCATTGTCCTTGTTCGTTTGCTCTAACCGTCTGTCTTCCACCCCCCCACCACCACCACCACCGCCACGGCCAACCATTCCTCTCCCTCTCTCCCTCTTTCCTTCTCCACATCTTTCTTGCCAATTTTCATCGTTCTCCCTCTGTTGTCCTTGCCTCTCGTTGCCATTTCTCCTTCTCTCGGTCGCCTCCGTTTTTCTCTGTTCCTGCCTCTTTTTCCTTCACGACGGTAAAATCAAGCAGGGCTACATGTGGCGAAGCCGCCAATTAATCTGTTAAGATTGGTGAGGGATTTTTTTTTCCACAACGGGCATGAGCAAAATACACCCGCTACAGAGGCCTTTAGTACATCTTTCAGAGAGCAACGTGGACCACAATTTCACTAACATTAGCTACCTTTTCATGTAAAAATTGCTGCTACCTGACATAGGCTATTGACTTCCTTTGGTGAAAGGATTAAAGCACATTAGAGGCAGAGCTATAAGGAGAACAGGTCTTGTGGTGAAGATTTGATTTGCCTCTTGTGTTGTCACCAATTTACAGCACTATACAGTAGCGTGCTGGGCTTTGAAATAATGCAAGGTGGAAGTGTCGCAATCAAGGAAAGGGGCTGACAAAAGTTAAACGATAATGTCTCGATAGGGTTATGCTGTTATTGTTGCATTAAAGTCCACACAGCTCTTAACCATGTCATGGAACGGAGACACATTTTGAATTAGTTCTGTTTGTCAAGAGAATTCTACCATTTGAAACGTGGTAAAAGACCCTGCTCAATAGCAACAGTGTACTTTTGAGGACAACATTCCTAAGTCTGTTTTAATTTGAAACCATTGCAATCACATACTTTGGTGCGGTTCCCAGAGGTGTGGCGGAGTGACTTGTTTGTCGAACTCAGGCTGATTTTGCATCGACTTGACTGACATCCTCATCTGAGGAGATAAAAGCAATTAATTCACAACTCGTCAATCACGCTGCACAAGGCCATGCCAGGATCTGGTTTAGGGTTTGGAAGGAGGGCAGAGATGGAGTGAAAAGAGATATAATGCAATGTAATAATCATGTAACCTACCTGAGCTGTGTAAATAATTGTTTCATAGTCACACTGGATACCACAGATGAAAAAGGGCTGTCAAACAATTAAAAAAATGAATCCCGATTAATCGCATGATAGTTGTGCAATCACAATTATTCAATTTATACAAATTTGGCCCCAAAGAAAGTTTTTCTATTTAAAAAGCAGTGCATTGAGTTATAGTAACACTATGATTTGATTATTTAGAACAGAAACATAAAATTATCGTTATCAAAATGTATTGAATGTCATTTTCACCAGAATCAAGCCGCTTATCGTTCTCCATTTACTTTCCACTGAACCAGTAGCTAAGACAAACAGAACCTGTTTTAAAATGTGAAAAAGAATAAAATATACCAAATAAAATACAATAATAATAATATTTTTGATGCAGACCCCCTGCAATTCTTAGGGGGACCCCAAGGGGCCTCGCACCTCCGAATTGAAATTCCTTGGATATAAAAAGGCTTATATCCAAGGCAATATAAAGCCTTTCATATTTACGCTTGTAATTTGATTGTTGGTTTAATAGTATTGTTGTCAAAGAATACCGTTGACCACAAAGCAGCAGTGCAATACAAAGTACTCCCTCTCATCCGCCCCAATGCATGTTTATTTTGTGTGTGTGTGTGTGTGCGTGTGTGTGTGTGTGTGTGTGTGTGTGTGTGTGTGTGTGTGTGTGTGTGTGTGTGGTTGTGTGAGTGTGTGAGTGTGTGAGTGTGTGAGTGTGTGTGTGTACACACACACAACACACAGTCGTCTGTTGCAGCTGCAAGTGCTACGGGGACTATCTATATTCCTGTGCATGTTTTGTTGAAGATGTATGTCTCTGTGAGAGTGTGAGTGAGTGAGTGAGTAAGTGAGTAAGTGATTGATTGAGTGAGTGAGTGAGCACGTAGATGAGAGGAAATTCATTTTTCACAGGTCATGGGGGACAAGGTGATGCAGCGTGTGAGGAAAGGTGATTCAAGTTATTTCGGTTTTTAACCTGCGCTGTCAGCATGCTGGGCACACAACACAGAGTATTTGTATGCCATTGCATCAGTCGCAGTCTGCCAGTGGATTTCAACTTCTCAACCTGCGATGTAACTCTATATTCATTCTATAATCGTCAAGACCTGCTGCAATAACTCTGTCCTGTGGACGACCTGTCGGATGACACAGAGCACAGTTTTTTGTTACACAGAACCACCACCAATCCCCCTCAACTATCTTACCATGTATGGCGGACCAAGGGGCACGGTTAAGCCCCGGCTGCAGACGTCAGCATGGTTTTTTTCTCTGCGACCGCACAGCTGCCCGAGTCAGCCGAATCAGCGCATGGAGCTTTCTTAATGTTTGTCTGTCTTGCAAAGGAGATCAGCCCACAAGCCCGACCAGGAACCAGAGCGAAATGCCATTCCTCCTGCGCCCAAAATAATTTTTGTTTATTGTTTGTCATTTTGACCAGTGAGCCTTTTTGTTCAGCGTGTTCTCGCCTTGTCGGCAACCCACAGCACCAAAGACTCTGTCTCCCTGCCTAAATCCCTACCTATAGACACAAACTCCCACACCGTGTTTTTGTCTATAAACAACTAATCACTCCTCCAAGAGGGGGAAAATCACCATGTGTGGGACAGATTTCGACAAATAAACATAAAACCAAACAACAAACATGTCCATGGAAAAACATAAAATATCAAAAAAACAGAGTTAATTAAGTCCAGGAAAACTGGAACACCAATTGGGCACGTGGCCTCTTCCTGTCATAGTTATGGCAATAAATGAGGGAGGCAAGGAGAGGAATGGTGTGTGTGTGTGTGTGTGTGTGTGTGTGTGGGTGTGTGTGTGTGTCTGTGTGTGTGTGAACCAATTGGGACTTGTCCCAATTGGTTTTAGTGTATAAGGTCGGTATTATATCGTAGCGCCTCCAAGCAGCGGAAAAGGCCCCAAAGCCACCCCTGAAGCCCGTGGCCATACAGACGGCCGCAGGAAGGCATGGAACCTGAGTGCAGCCACAGAAGACCCCCCAGCCCCCAGAGAACCCAGAAGCCCACGGAGCATCACCTACACCCGTTCCCGAGGAACGTAACCCAGTCCCAGGGCATGCTTGGAGAACCAGCACCCCTGAGGCACACACAGACAACGCACCCCCATGTGCAAGTACAAGACGCATCCGCAAGCGCAGAACCCAGGCCGGACTCCAGGCACGGACCACAGGCCTGGAGCCAGGTCTTGCGCCAACAGACCGACAACCCATCCAAAACTGCCCGCCCCTGAGGCCACCCACGCCATGCGCAAGGGTGAAGCCCACCCCACCACAATCAGCCAGACACCCCATCCAGCCATCAGCCCCAAGCGCCCATCCACATAACTGAGTGTGCGCAGCGCAGCGAGTCTGTGTGTGTGTGTGTGTGTGGGATGGGATGGGATGGTGATGAACGATGGTCGATGGTGTGACCGGGTGAACATGTCCAGGATGTGTCGAACAGGGAGTGGCTGGTTGTTATTTTGCAATCAACTTCACACACTCCAGCCGCTGGGCATGGCAGACCACGAACAAGCTGACCGGAAGGTCAACAACCCCACCACAGTGCCCCATCACCGCAAATTTCATCGCGTTGCTCGTGCTAAGTAATGGTCGCTTCCCTAATGCAGACAAGGACTTCGCCAGAACAAGATCAGCGAGAGTCCATGAGCCGTCCAGGGCCCCAGGATGCAATTCCAACCTATCCACTGATTTCACAACACCAGAAATCAAACAGGCCATCCAATGCCTGAAGACCGGTAAGGCACCAGGTGTAGACAGCATCCACCCAGAGTACATAAAACATCGAGGCAAGAAGGCAACCAACTTGCTGCGCTCCTTCCTCTATACATGTCTCCAAAATTCAAAGCTGCCAAAGATATGGCACCATGCCAAGGTGATCGCCCTGCTGAAGCCAAACAAGCCAAGCGACAACCCAAAGGGATACTGGCCCATCTCATTGCTCTATGTTCCTTAAAAGCTCCTCAAATGTCTTATCCTGGCGCGTCTCAACCCAGTGATCGACCCCCAGCTGCCCAAAGAACAAGCTGGCTTTCGAAGCGGTAGGTCAACGGCAGACCAGGTGACCCTCCTGTGCCAAGACATAGAGGACAGCTTCCAGGCAGGAGAGAAGGCCGGCACCGCTTTCCTGGACCTCACAGCCGCATATGACACTGTCTGGCTATGTGAACTACACATGAAGCTTCTGGAAACCATCCCAGACAAGCACATTGTGAGCTTCGTAATGGAGATGCTGAGCAACCGCAGCTTCCGGCTACACACCAGCAACGGCCAAAGCAGTAGGGTGAGAAAGCTCAAGAACAGTGTCCCACAAGGCTCAGTGCTGGCACCTATGCTGTTTAACATATACATCCACGACCTACCTGCCACACTATCAAGAAGTACGGCTATGCATATGACCTGGCCATCCTACTGAGCAAGCCATCCTGGGAAGCAGTAGAGGAGGGCTTCTCTGAAGACATGAATATCCTGTCTTTATACCTGAACAACTTGTGCCTCAAGCTCAGTGCTGACAAGACCGTATCATCAATGTTCCACTTCTACAACAAAGAAGCGTCCCATGAAATGAACATCTGGTTGACAACACCCGGCTACAGTACCAGCCCTCCCCCACATACTTTGGCGTGAAGCTTGACAGAACACTGTCATTCACAAAACACCTGGATAAGGTGAAAGCAAAGACAACCTCCCGCACCGCGCTGATACGTCGTCTAGCCGGCACCACATAGGGAGCCTCCACAAAGACACTGCGCATTTCCACCGAGTCCCTGGTGTTCTCCAGTACTGAGTACTGTGCTCTCCGATCTGGTGCCGTAGCCCCCACGTCAACAAGCTGGACACTGCCCTTAACACCACCCTACAAGTGGAGTGCCTATGAGCCACTCCAACAAACCAACTGCCCGTCCTCGGAGGAATCTCTCCAGCAGAGGTCAGGCGAGAAGGAGCCATGCTGGCTCTTGCTCGAAAGGCACAGGCGAGTGAATCCCACCTCATCCACAAAATTGCCATGGAGACACCACAGCGCATGCGCCTCAAGTCCCGGCGCCCCTTTGCCATACATGCCCAAGAACTGCTGCGCACAACACCAAGGCCTCATGGGTCAAGGCAAGATGGAGGGACCAGTGGAAGTCAGCAGAACCATCTAGGCTTCACCACGACATTGAAGATCCCACGGACGTTCCTGGCCAGCACCTGTCCCGAAAGCAGTGGACAACCCTCAACCGCCTGAGGACAGGTGTGGGACGCTTCGGGCAGCAATGCAGAAGTGGGGCATCACGGACAGTGCACAATGCGAGTGCGGAGACCCACTACAAACTGTGGAACACATTCTAACTAGCTGCCCCAAGCACCCGCCCCCGAACGGCATACGTGGTCTAATGGACCTTGATGCTAGGACACCGGACTGGCTCACCTCAACGGAGCTGAAGGTCTAAGGACATACGCCAGAAGAAGAAGAAGGCCTTAGTCGTCAAGTGCTTTGAGTCAACCGTAGGGGTAAAAAATAGCAATATAAATGCAATACATACTGATAGCTTTTCTCTGCTTGAGAGTTCTACCACATAGCTGGGGGAACAACAAAAAAAAACTGAGCGTATTAAAGATATTTACTCAGCAGAATAAAGAGTAAGATACAATCATGCTTCAAAGCAGTGTTCTGATCAGTCTATTTCCGCTTCTGACGAAGAGGGCTTTATACCGATGAGAGGTTGTGTGTCATTGGTCAGGTGTCATTCACAAGACTGTGCCCCTCAATCATATCCCGGGGCGTTACCCTCATACAGTGATTTAACAGTCAAATTCTTGTCACAGATACAATCTTACTATGCCATAAAAAAACACACAATGCTCTTTCAAGCACCCTGAGGTTATCCTAATCTCCACACGAGGTTGAGTGAGGATGAAATGTGATCTGATTTTTCAATACTAAAATAGACATTTTTCAGAAAGAACAGTCTCTTCATGAAAACCCAGAGGCAATGTGTTTTAAAAGCTACATAACATACAAAAGGCTATTCTCCTATATAAAACATGTAAAACATTGTTCAAATGTGAGAACACAGCTTTGAGGTTACAGGTGTAGAAATTAGTCATTAGCTCTTCTGTATGGTTATCTTAAAGAATAGAAAAAAAGTAATTATCCAATCCACTGTAATGGAGATATAATAATAATTGATTTATTTATATTGCATCTTTTAAATTGTAGCTTACAAAGTGCTTTGACAGATTAAATAAAAGCAGAGTGCTCAGATCATGAATTTAAAACGCAAAGGAACATCAATAAACAGCAATAAAATTAATTAATTTAATTGAAAAAGTGGATAAAGAAAAAATTGAAAAACTAATAAAAAAATAGAATTAGATAATAAGAAATATAAATTAAAAACCAAAAAAATGAAAAAATTAAAATAATTAAATAAAAATAAAAATATATTTTTTTTCATACTTATCAAAAAATAAACTTTTTGTAGCTTGGAGTCACACCGAGACATGTTTTAAAATAGATTGGGGCTAAAATAAATAATAAAATCGATTCTGAAGCAAACAGGGAGCCAATGGAGAGAAGCCAGGAGGACAGGGAGTTACAGTCTAGTCGTGAGAAAATTAGGGTATGGATTACTTTTTCCAGGTGTGTGTGTGTGTGTGCTTGCACACAGGGTGCGTGTGATGCGTCTTGTGCAGTAGTGCATGCGTAGTAGTAGTAGTGTCTGTAGCTTGTGCATGTGTTTGTGCATGCTGCATGTCGCTTCTGCTTGCTGTGCTTTGCTTTCAACTACTGCCGCCGGCTAGCCCTCCTTACGGGGGGCGAAAAGAGGAGCCGAGTGCATAAGCCTCCTCCTGCTGGTATACAGCCTCTCCACCACCAAGACCCATGCAGTGCCTCCCAGCGGCCACACACGGTAACTGGGACTATGCAGTCCCAGGCTAAACTGCAGGGGATCGGGGAGCAGCAGTGGGCCCCATAGATGCGGTGCACAGGCCCACCGGCGAGTGGACACGCCCTGGTGCCCGTCAAACACTGTCCCAGCTATGGGTAAAATAGTGGGCAGATGGGGCTCCGCCATGGTAGGCAACCTATCTAGGAGAAGGTCACTCCGAACAAAAACCACAGGCGTTGCTCGCGCCTGGCTCCGCACCGTATACCATCTGAAGGTGTGCAGCAAGGGCGGATGAAGGCTTTAAGCCTGAAACAGCCAGAGTATGGCTACGTGGAGCTGCACCCCACAGTCATTATTAATGCGCAATGTATATGAGACACAAGACACCGATAATCCTATACTTCCAGCGGCGGGAGTCCGCAGGAGCCACACAGCGGACGGTGGTGCTGGTCCTCCCTCGGGAGGGCACTATGACGACTGGACCCCAAACCCTCTCCTTCGGGGAGGGAGGGTTCAGTCTGACCACAGCCCACTGTCCAATGGACTCTTGCGCTGTAGGAGGCCATGTATTATGGCAACCTACAAGTGGGGGGGTGCACGTTCATCACCTCATTTGCATGGCGTAATGATGCCCAAGCAGCAACAGGTGGCGTGGAACTCATGGTGAGCCCCCGAGCACGAAAGGTCCTCCGTAGAGTGCAACCACACACCAACAGGATCCTTAGTGCCGATTTCGAGGGAAATCCGGTAACAACGGTCATGAGTGTGTACTCTCCCACCAACGTGGCACTGATTGAAGAAGTGGAAAGGCTCTACGATGACCTAACAACAGCGATCCACCATGTGCCTGCTCACAACTTCCTAATAATCCTGGGGGACTTCAATGCGAGACTTTGACCGGAAGACGCACCCTTCACGTACCACGGCAATACCAATCGCAACGGAGAACATCTAGCTGCCCTCCTCACGGAACATGACCTACTGGCCGCGAACACCCTGTTCCGTAAGAGGATGGGCAAGAGATGGACGTTCCAGGACCGAGCCACCAGTATGCGGCGCCAACTGGACTATAAACTGGTAAGGAGGAAGTGGAGGAAGTCCATCTTGAACGCAGAGTCCTACAGCACATTCGACTCTGTATGCTCTGATCATCGTGTGGTCACTACAAGGCTGCACCTGAGCTTGAGGGTCCCTAAGAGCTCCCCAAGGACCCGGCCCGACTAGGAGGCCTTTGCGGGAAGTCCTGAACTCCAGGCCAACTACACAGCGGAGGTGAGAGCCCACCTACATCTGCTGGCCAAGGAGGGGGAGCCAACAACCTACGAGCTGTTCCTCTCTGCTAACGAAGAGGCAACCAGGAAATGGGTGCCGACAAAGGGGAGACTCAGAGCCTCCACTAGATCTTAACACCTAGAAGTTGTCCGAGCGCGGGCGCAGGTGGCAGAGGCACCCAGAAACTATGAGAGAGAGGGGACCGCAGAGAGTCGGGAGGAGCTGAACAGCACCAAACAACAGCTGTTCAACACCTACGACAGGATCAAAGGGGAGGAGATGTTGGAGAAGGTGAAGAGGGTGGAGGCAGAACATGGCGAACAGAGATAAAAGGAGTCATGGAAGGTCATAAACGAGATGAGTGGGCGCAAGAGGGCGAGTGAGGGACAGCTGGCAGGCTGCAGCCCAGAAGAGAGAGTAACCTCCTGGTTCACCCACTTCAGGGATCTCCTGGGCACCCACCCAGCAGTGGACAGAGCTGAGAAAGAGATACCTGCAGTCCTCACAAATCTCGAAATTGACGATGGCCCCTTTACAGCTACGGAGTTTGCCACAGTGAAGTCCACCCTGAAGCAAGGAAAAAGTGCTGGGCCGGACGGTATCCCCCCAGAAGCCCCTAAAAACTGTGATCTCGACATAATATCAAGCCCGACATACGGTCCCTGTCTAACATCATCCCGGTTCCCAAATCTGGAGATCTGTCTAAGCCAGACAATTATCGTGGCTTTAGCCTGAACTGTGTCATAGCGAAGATGTACCACCGCATTATACTAAACCGGATTAGGGACGCCATTGACCCACACATGAGGTACAACCAAAATGGCTTCAGAACGGAAGGACCACCGTAGGCCAGATCCTGGCCTTAAGGAGAATCATTGAGGAGGTGAAGAAGAACAACTTGACAGCAGTACTGTGTTTTATTGACTTCAAAAAGGCGTTTGATTCAATAGACAGAGGCATAATGCTGAAAATCCTCAAGGCTTATGGGGTCCCCCGAATCTACTCCGGGCCATAGAGGCCATGTACAAGGGCACAAGAGCCAAGGTGGTAACCCCAGATGGCATCAGCGAGGAGTTCGAAATCCTAGCAGGGGTGCAGCAGGGAGACACTCTTGCCCCCTTCCTCTTATCATAGCTCTGGACTACGCACTCAGGAAAGCCATCAACGGGTGGGAGCAGGAGCTTGGCTTCACAATTACACCAAGAAAGTCTAGAAGAAGCTCTGCTGTAGCCTTGACAGACCTAGACTACGCAGATGACATCTGCCTGGTGTCTGACCGCGTGGAGCAGGCACAGGAACTCCTAAACAGAGTGGAGGTGGAATGTGCTAAGGTTGGCCTCAGACTGAATGCAAAGAAGACTGAGGTAATCACCTATAACTTCCACATGGACCATCCACCGATTACAACATCAGATGGCAACGCTCTGCGAGAGGTCAATGACTTCAAATACTTGGGTTCCTGGGTGAACTCCACAGAACAGGACCTTAAGGTCAGGAAGGCACTAGCGTGGAGGGCCCTGAACGGTATGTCAAGAGTGTGGGGCTCGAATCTCCCTCGACACATAAAGCTGAACCTATTCCACGCCACTGTGGAGTCTGTCCTCCTGTATGGCTGCGAAAGCTGGACCCTGACACCCACCCTGCAGAAGTCCCTGGATGGGTGCTACACCAGAATGCTACGAGCTGTTCTGAATGTGGACCAGAACATCCACATTACCAACAAGGACCTGTACGGGCAACTGCCAAGGCTCAACAAGAAGGTAGCATTTAAGGAGGATGAGGCTGGCCGGCCACTGCCACAGACATCGGGAGCTCCCGGCCAGCAGGCTGGTCCTATGGGAACCAACGCACGGGCATCGATCGCGAGGACGTTCAGCGCTAACATATGTGGACGTCTTGAAGAAGGATGTGGGAGCTGAAAACTCTTCGGAGCTGGCCGGGTGTATGGAGAACTGGAAGGATTGGAGACTCTGATGGAAGCTCGTCTGAGGACGCCCAAGAGAGAGAAAGCAGCACGACTGAAAAGCTCAGAAAATGTGCTCGCTGACATAGAGTTAAAAACGCGGCAGCTGAAGGGATCGTTGTGAGTAAGAGTAAATTGTGATAAGACCAGAGTGAATAAAACCACTTTATGATTGCACACAGATATCCTTTGTCCCAATGTTGTCAGGTCTGAGACTACTGTACAGTTCTTTTCTTAAATTCTTAAATCATCAAGAACGGCTGCAATAACTCTGTCCTGAGGATGACCTGTAGAATGACAAGAGCCTAGTTTTCGGTTATAGAGAACCACCACCAACCCCCCTCTCTGGAGAACTATTAATCATGTTTGGGTCCATAACGTCTGGTCACTACTCCAAGAGGGGGAGAATCACCACGGGTGAGACAAAAAAACATGTATTGAAAAATAGTTAATTAGGTCCAGGAAAACTGGAACTACAACTGGTCACGTGGCCTCTTCCTCTCATAGTTATGGCAGTAAATGAGGCTGGAAAGGAGAGGAATGCAACCAGGAGTGCTGTGGTGCACTCGAAGCAGGTGTGGTGGTGTGTGCGTGTGTGAGGGCTGTGGAGAAACCCCCACGCCTATCCCCGAGGAGCATTACCCAGTCCCAGGGAGCACAAGAAGACCCTGCACCCTAGGGGCTCACACATACAACCAAGACCCAGGTGCAGGCACAAGACGCAGCCGCAGGCACAGAACCCAGGCCGCGGGCACAAGGCACGGACTGCAGGCTCGGATCCCAAGCCCACTGCAATAGATCAACACCCCGCCCGAGCCGCCAGCCCTGTGGGCAGGCCGGCGGGACTCCAATACCCACCCATGCCCCGCGCAAGGGGGGAGGCCCGCCCCACCGCAGCCAACCAACTCCAACCGGCGTGAGCACCAAGTGCCCATACACATAGCAGCATGTGCTCAGTGTGGGGTACATCGATGTTACCCCCCCCCCCCCCCCCCGCGCCGATTCCAGAAGGCTGCCAGATATACAGGCCCTCCACCACCCCCAGCACTGGGACGCAGCGGAGAGAAGCAGCAGAGAAGCTGCCCAGAGAAACGAAAGGCCAACAGCCGCCCCCCACACAACAACCCACACCCACAATGGCAAGCAGCCCCCCCCTGAAGGCACCCAGCGGCGCTCTCCACAGCCCCACCAGGTCGCAGCACGTCTTAAGCCACCAGGCGCAAGCCACCAGGACTCCAGCCCAGCCGGCAGGGGGGCCCACCCGACCACCCCCCGGCTAACCACGCCCCCACACCGACCCGCCATGGACCCAGAAAAACCCAGTGCTCAATGTGTGCTGTTGGAGCGAGTCCTTCAGGCAAGTTGACCCCGAATCATTCGCACCCCTCCTGCCCCACAGACCCTGGTCCAATGGAGTGTTGTTTAGAGTAGGATTGGTGTGCAAGTGTATGTGTTCCAAGCTAATATGAGTGGGATTCAAATTTCGGGACGGACGAGAAGCACGCTTGGGCAGAAGCGTGACAGGCAAGCTGGCAGCCGCCCGCCGCATCCCTACCCACATAGCTTGCACCCTGCCCATCGCGCAAGCCCTCGGCCTATTGTGTGGTGTATGTGCTGAGTATGAGTCTTGGCACTGGGGGAGATAGGTGAATCACGACCGGATTGATCCAGGGGCGCAGCAGGCCGGGAGCCGACCATTCGGACCTGCCCCCCACCCCTGGCCGTGCCCTAGGTGGCAGCCAACCTACAGGGATCAGCCACAGGCGCAGAGCAATCTGCCATGCTCCTCTGCCAGGTCAGCTCCCAGCCATCGAGCATGTGGACCACAGAACAGAGGCTGGCAGACGGCACCCCCACCCACAGCCCGAGCCCCAAGCGACGAGCATCCCGTGTACCAACAGCGCCAGAGGACAGGTTCCCGGGCAGCCCAGTGGGATGACAGGAGACCGGCCCCCACTGAAGGAGGCCACATGGTGAGCCCCGCGCCTAGCACAGCCAGCAAGGTTCAGGACCCTGGTTGACAGGCGGAACGCCTAAATAGCCCCGGCACGACAGGGCACCAACCCCCCCAAGGGATGCAGAAGAACACACAAGCCCAGCCACCTGGCAACCCCAGCAGTGCACAGACCCACCGACCACGGGGCCGAGACCAGAACCAGCGACCCACACCCCCTGCCCCCAACCCGAGCTCCAGAACGCACAACCCCGCCCCAAACCAACACACAGACACCAGCTGCAGGTACTCCCGAGGGTCACGCCCCCCCCCCCCCCCCCACCCCTGGAGACAGGCCAGCTCAACTCAGGTAAAGTAGCGGATGCCACCACCCAGACCCCCCAACTCCCCCGGGGGGGCCCCGTGGCATCCACCCAACCGCAGAGCCTCGGCAGACCAGGAGGACCCCCACATGCCCCAAAGAACCACAACATTGCCATGACTTTTGAAGACTCAAGTACTAAATGATGGAGTAGTGTTAGGGGTAAAAGTAGCCCATATATCATCAAATGAATCAACATTGTTTTTGGATATTGCCAATCATTTTTCCATTGAGATGTAATCTATTAATAACTGCAACCATTGGGATGTGGTGAGATTATCCCTCTTTTTTCAATTGAGTAATATTTTTTTCTTGGCAATTGTTTAGGCGATCAAAATGGGTTGGTGGTGTTTAAGTGGTGGGTCAAATGAGGAGAGGTCACCGAGGAGACATATAGTTGGGGAGACTGAAATGCTGCAAACAAGAAGGGTTGATAGCTTCTTGGTGAAATTGGTCCAGAATGCTAGGATAGGTGGGCAGAGCCAAAAGGCATGAAAGTAGTCATCTCTGGTATCAAGGGAACATTGAGAGCAAATATCTTCATCCACAAAACCCATTTTGAACATTTTGTGTTCCGTGATATGGGCTCTGTGCAAAATCTTATATTGGATGAGTTGCATTTTGGACTTTCCGGGTCATCGGAGAGGTGTTGTTGCAAATAAGCTTCCACAGGTTGATATTGGTGGGAACAGCAAGGTCTCTTTCCCATTCCAATGTCGGTAAAGATAAGGTGTCATCTGTTTTTAATAATAGTTTGTATATTCTGGAAAAGGGATTTTTCAAGTGACCGATATGGGTGGATTTATTGTTGGGCATAGAGAAGAGAGCTTTCCTGAGTTCTTCTAGAGTAAGTGGTTGATCTAAGGTGGTAGCCTGCTCCGTCGAAGGTTTAGGAAGGTCAATATCATCAAGGAATGAGTGAATGTCTAATATATTAGATTATTTTTCTGAGTGATATAGGTTATCATAAAAGTCTCTCCACTTTACAGAGAAATACAATCAAAGAAAATATATAAAATGTCTGTGTAATCATAAGAACAGTGCAGAATAAACAGATCTCACAGCATACAGAGCACACACACAAAATTCCAGCGGATCCGGTTGAAAAGGTTGAAGTGCCAGTGGGCCCGGTCGAACAGGTTGAGGTTCCAGCAGGTGTGGTAGGACGAGTTAGGATTCCAGTTGTTTCAGGAGAATGGATTGTGGTTCCAGTTATTTTAACACAACAAGTGATCACCTCCAATTTGGAAACTGACTTTGTTAGAGATAAAAAGGACTGTAGAGTCGACGGTGGTTAGTATTCTTATACCAACTCCACCTCCAGTGCACAAGGAGACAGAAGACAGACACACAGAAGATAAACGTTGCTATTGGGTGATCAATCAACTAAGATAGACCAATTAAATACAGTTGGAGCCGATGTCATAAATGTCAAGCCTGGCGCCAGAAGCTGAACAGGTCGGACATTGTGGCTAGCCTACCCCCTGAAGTCACAGGGCATGGGTTAAATCACCCTGTGATTTGGAATGTATAGATGATGACAGCAGGACAGGGCACGACTTATGGAGACTGTCCAGGTGGGCTAAAAGACTATGAAGGAATGGTGTGCGGATAATAGGTTTATTATATCTATGGAAATGTCAGATAGGACAATTCCTCTGATAAAGAACATGAAAGTCTATGGACTGCATGAATGCTATTCGCAAAAAGGACAGATCGCAGTGGGTTGTTTCAATAAATGTAAAATAACAATCGATGTAGAGAAGGTTCAGGGGATCACAGACGCAGCAGGTAGTATATCCCAGAATGGTAAGTGGCATAGTGCATTGTTATTTTCAAGAACCACCGGAGAAGACCGACGATACGTCCGTTGTTTTTACAATGGAAGAAGACGATGACGTGATGAAGTCCGTTGAAGTTGGTGACGGATTTTCCGATTTCTGATTTTCATAGACAGAGACTCATAGACTATACATTTTGTTGTGTTGTCTGTACTTTTAAACTCCAAAATAATTCCACAAAACATGAATATTCTCACTGTTAAATGCTTTTTTGTCTGCTCATTCAGCAGTATGTTTACATACATTACATTTAGCAGACGCTTTTATCCAAAGCGACTTACAATTGTTCAATCACCGACGGACGCAGCCTTCAGGAGCTAAGTATCTCGCTCAAGGACACTACAGCATGCTAGCAGGAGGAGCCTGGGATGGAACCAGCAACCTTTAGATCACTAGACCACCAGCTCTACCGCCTGAGCTACCATCCCCGTTGTTAATGTTATCTAGCCATGAGGCTTTGTTTGTCCACCAAACCATTTGCATTCTAGGAAGTGGCTGAATGAACCTGGTGTGGGGAAAACTTTGGAGGTGATTATCTCAGAAACACGGTTTGCCACACCCTTGTCATTAACAAGTCATAGCTTTAAAAAATATTTGCTTGATTTGCACAAGTGACACCTTGTTTGGAAGCTCTAATTCTCCACTTTCAAATGATGCAAAAGAAAACAACTCAAAAGCCACCAAATGATCCTAAAGTACGCGGTGGGTCACATATTTGGTAATCTTTTTCTGTATATGCCACAGAGTAGAGGTTTTGCATATTTTTATCCATTGTGAATATCATTGAGTATAAACAGATTATTTTGATATTCAAATACAACCATGCAGGACAATGGATTTTTTTTTTGTGTGCAATGCATGTAAGCACATGGCCCCTAATAGATTAGCCATAGGAGATGTTTACTCAATTGCTTGCACTAATTTTGTGTTTGGGGCTTTGTAGCACCAAAGGGGGATATATCGAGTGATTTTAAGCTTATAATTTTAAGGAGAATCAACCGATAAGTAAACATGTTTTTGCGTTGGGTATGCCACAATTAGAAGCAGATATGGAAGGCTCTCAGAAGGGGCCCCACCATCAATCACCAATAGAAAGGATGCTGGGGGTTTGTGCTATAAAGTCAACATCATGAACTATATATTTGCATGAAAACAAGATATATCTTATTAAGACATAATATGAATAAGATAAAATGTATTTAGAATGAACAACGTATTCAAACAATATGAATAAGAGTGAAAGCATGTCTCCCCAGAGGGGCCTCTTAGAAGCCGGAGGCGTGTGGGTCACTTTGGGTGACCTGAAGCCTTTCTCAGAGGTGGACAGGCTTCTATCAAAATATTTTGAACCTGGAAGTAATTGTCTCCATTTGTTGGGTCGTAAGGTCAGAAAAATAGGAGTGAATAACACAAAATGAGAGGTACAGATGTCAAAGTCATTATGAAAACTAGGAGGAGTCGAATGCTTTGAAAATAATATATTTCTTTGCAAGCCAAAGATTTTCTTTAATGTATTCTGCAGACCTCACTGAGACTTTTTTTAATTTTTATGAAAGTCTTATCTATGAAGTCAACTTTTCCTCAAGTGGTGCCTTTTCATGAAAGAACCATTTTTTTTCTCTATGACACTGGATATTCTAATTGGCTAGCTGACGGCTAATATGCTAGCAGAGATCACATGATAGCAATGTAATAGCTACGCTTCAGTGAATGTTTAGAAAATTCCTCTGTAAGTTAAACAGCTTAAAACCTTCAAGGTCAATGGACTGTGCAAGCTATATTTTGTGTTTGTAAGATATGTGTTTTCATGGTTATTCTCTATGAAAATGCTCTGTCATGCAATGGACTCATTTCATGATTTTCTGTATTTTGTTTTATTTAGTTCTCATGGCATGTTTGATGGCATGGATGTGCAAAATAAATGCCCAAAACAAACAGAATGCCTTTGTGTTTTTCATTCTAACCAGAGGGGAGCTACACTCCCACTGAAGTGGTGATTTAGAACTCAAAAACAAAGTTCCTAAAAATTGTTATATTTTTTTGTGGGTTTGGAACATTTACAATTTAAGCATGCTTTCCTGTTTTTTTATTTGTTTTTATTTTCTATGATTAATCATTTTATAACTACATTTTGATTTTGATTGCTGTAAAAATTGTAGACCCTTGTTTTCTCAGTTAAGGTAATAAATTAAGTGTTGACTATAATATTTATCTGTCTGTTCCAAATGTAGTTCCGGTCTGTTGTTAATTATGTAGTGTACAAAGGCAGGACTGTCTGTGTAGGACTTTCTTCTTCAGAGTCACAGGGTGGGCTCGGAAACCCCGCCTTGGATAAGAAGATAACACTTTTCACTTTTCATCAAATTATCATTACTAGTCCAAGAAGGGGAGAATCACCATGGGTGAGACAAATAATAGAAACAAAAACATGTACAAGGAAAAACATGTACGTAGTAAACATAGAAACATCAGACGACAACATGTATCGAAAAAAAAAAAAAAAAAAAAAGTTAATTAGATCCAGGGAAATTGGAACGGCAATTTGGCACGTAGCCTCTTCCTGTGATAGCAATGGTAAATTACAATGTTGAATGAGGGAGAAAAGGAGAGGGATGAAATCAGGAGGGTACTTGGGGATGGGTTCAATGCAGATGCTGGTTGTGTGTGTGTGCCTGTGATGGTTCCACCTGTGTGTGTGTGTGTGTGTGTGTGTGTGTGTGTGTGTGTGTGTGTGTGTGTGTGTGTGTGTGTGTGTGTGTGTGTGTGTGTGTGTGTGTGTGTGTGTGTGTGTGTGTGCTTGTGTGTGTGTCCACAGTTGAGTGCACAGGACTTCTCCCATTTAGTTCTGGTGGAATTATATTGTAGTGCATCCAAGCTGCGGAAAAGGCCCCGCAGCTGTAGAAAAATACCACGACTGCAGGAAAGCACCATGCCATACAGCCAAAGAAGACCCCCCCACACACACACTCCCAGCCCCCAGAGAAGCCGGTAGCCTGTGAAGCAACACCCATGCACAGCCCCAAGGAGCATAATCCAGAGAGCGCGATGAGATCCTGCACCGACTTCCAGGTAAGCATGTGAGCGGCGAGGACATGGCCTGAGAGGCTCCCAAGACTTTTTCTACTTTTTTGACTATATCAGACCTTCATTTTATTCTAAATATCACCTAATTTTCTGAACTTTGCTGACTTTGGACGCAGGTGTATATTTCTGCTCTTGACCACCATGATGAGCAGTTCCAAACACGAGTCTGGGGAAAGTTTGGCTGGCGAAGAAGGAGCCACGCCACCGGACTGTGATGGCGCCGATCTGGACCTGGACAAACTCTGCTCAATATTGATTGTCGACCTGACTAATACTCAAAATTTCACACTTAAAACAAATATCGACGAGGTGCTGAAACCCATTTTCGCCATTTTGGAGGAGATTAATGGCTGGCCGACATGGATGCAGCGATGTTGGATCACAGTGACCAGATTGTAGCCCTAGAGGATTTTTGTGCTCGCCTGCAGTCAGACAACACGCAGCTTAAGGCCAAGGCAGAGGATTTGGAATCCCGTTCAAGGCATAACAAAGTGCTGGTTTTTGAAATTTCTGAGAAAATGGAAGGAGCAGACACAGTCACATTCATGAGTGACTTTGTTACGGAGGTCCTAGGCCCTAACTTTTTCGCCTTTCCCTCAACCCTCGACAGAGCACACTGCATTGCCCCACTCCATGTTACAAGCGGAGAGACCGAAGTCAGTCCAAGATGCTCATTGTCAGGTTTCACTATTTCTGTGAAAAAGAGCATGTTCTAAGATGAGAGAGGGACCAATGCCATCTCCAAAAGCACAGGCACAACATTTTTTTTTCCCTGATATGACTACCAGTGTTGCGAAGAAACAAGCTTCCTTTGCGGCTGTGAAACGCAGTTTGTATGAGAAGCACGTCAAGTTTTCTCTCCTTTTCCCCGCTCACCTGCATGTGGACTACAATGGGTTGAGGAGGGTTTTCGACTGCCCAAACAGAAGTTCTACAACCTCCACTTCTCTGACTTCTCAGCAAAACGCGGCTAAACTCGGAACACAGCTGTTGGTCAGACCAGAGCATGGCCAGGCTGATCACCCTCATTGGAGTTTGACCAGAACAGGACTGTGTTTATTATGGCATGGCCTATGTTACAAACAGTGCTCTTTATACAAGGCCATCGCAGGACCACGGCCTACATGGCTCCATTCCCGGGCTACTAATTTTATTCCTGGATTAACTCCAAACCGTATTCCTGGGCAGAAGCTAGTTGCTAGGCTAGCCACTTTAATAGTCCATGCCATGCCATATGTTGCAGAACAATGGCTCCAGCCCTGGACGGGTAGATCAGGGATGGTCACTGAAAATGCAAATGTTTTTTTATTTTATTTTTGCCTCTGTATTCAAATGTTTTTCTCTTTGTTGAAGTTTTAGTTCGAAAGTGATTCCACGATACCGCCTTGATTGTTCTGTTAAAAGTGCCATAACACATATTGTGGGGTGGCCCCAATTGGTCCCCTGTTGTTGTCCTCATTGGGTTCTATGCAAAGCGGGCTTTGTGTTGATCCCGATGGGAGTGGGGGCTGTGCGGGGCTAGTTGTGACTCAACTTGGGAGCCTCTCTGCTACAGAAAACGATTCGTCCCCAAATGATCAAGACCGCAGATTAATCTGCGGTCTTGATCATTTGGGGATGGAGCCATTGGGGTGGGGGTTTATATTCTTGCTGTTTTGTTTTTGCTTGTATGTATGTGTTTTCACTCAGTGATTGGTTTACCCACTTCTTTATTTTCTTTTGTATCTTTTCTACTTCCTTGGGACATTTCATTTTTATATTCTCTCTGTTTCTGTCTATTCTGAGGTATTTAATTAGTGCAAGTTTGTTGTTTCAGACATCAATTTTAATAGTGAATGTGTACGCCCCAAATTTTGATGATGTGGGTTTTGCAAACAAACTACTGAGTAGCCTTCCCTGTCTGAATACTAATCTCTTAATTATTGGAGGTGACCTTAATTGTGTCAAAGATCCACAGTTAGACCATTCTAACCCGAAGACAGCATCTCCCTCAGCGATGTCGAGGTCATTTTCAGATTTTATGTTACAGAATGGCTGTGCCGGCCCATGGAGATTTCACAATCCACATGGAAAAGGGTTCTCCTTTTTTCTCACATGTACACCACTTCTACTACTGTATTGATTATTTTTTTGTTAAGAGCAGTCTTCTTCCCAGGGTCACCTCCACAGAATATCTAGATATTCTAAGTCATAAGTGATCACGCCCCTGGCTCTTGATATATCCTTTGCCGCTCATAGTAAAATTCGGTCCCCTTGGAGGTTCCACTCTCTCCTCCTTTCAGACAAAGCCTTTTGTGATTATATTTCCTACTCTATTGACACATTTCTTAACATCAACAAAACTGATTCAATATCACACTCACTGATATAAGTGAGTGTATAAAAAATCTGGCTCGCTGACTCTATTCTTATTGTAGCCCACCGATACGCCACAAATCCTAGCCCCAAGCCATTTAAGGAACACATCATTTTGCAAACTGAATTTGATTTGCACTCAACTACACGAGCTGAGCAAATACTTTTACAGTCTCATGGGAACTTTTAGGAATATGGCGAGAAGGTTGGTCGTCGTTTGCCCACCAGTTGAAGCGTCAAGCTGCCTCATATCTGATTCCTAAAATTAGAGACACCTCTGGTAACCTGCTCTCTGACCCTGCTGATGTCAATGCAACATTTAAATCATTCTACTCTACTTTTTACAAATCAGATTTCCTACTGACACCACTAATATGGATCGATTTCTCGACAATTTGGAAACACCCACTATTGACCCTGCCACTGCAGGTGATTTCGACTCATCATTGAAGCTAGATGAAGTAATAACAGCAATTAAATTAATGCAAAGTAATTAAGTCCGAGGCCTGGATGGCTCCCGACTGAGTTTTTTAAGAAATTTTGTGATAAACTAGCCCCACTTCTGTTGGAGGTGTACAATGAGTCAATAGAACGTGGTATTTTACCACCTACTCTCACCCAAGCATCAACCTCTCTATTACTTAAAAAAGAGAAGGACCCCACTTCTTGTATATCCTATAGACCCTTGTGTCTTCTAGATGTCGATGTCAAGATGTTAGCAAAATTATTGGCAGGTCGTCTGGAGGTGATTCTCTCCGACATTGTATCGGAGGAACAGACGGGATTTATCAGAGGTCGCTACTCTTTCTTTAACATACGCACCCTTATGAATATCATTTACTTCAAGCAAATCTCAAAACACCCTGAAGTTGTGATATCATTAGACGCAGTGAAGGCGTTCGATAGAATAGGGTCGGAATATCTGATTGCTGCTCTGAGGAAATTTGGCTTTGGTGACCGCTTCATTTCATGGATTTGCCTTCTGTGTACTAATCCACATGCGAGTATCTGCACTAATGATATGCGATCTGATTATTTTGTACTGTCACCTACTGTCACTACTGCCCTTTAAGCACCCTTTGGCAAGAGAGCCCCTTTCAGTAGCCCTGCATTTCACCACCCTATTCCATGAAATTTGCCGGGAGTATATAGAACATCAGATGTCATTATATGCAGACGACCTGTTACTTTATGGTACAAACTGCTGCTATCCCCATAATACTTTTACATTTTACATTTTTAGAGTAATTTGGCTCTTTTTCTGGTTATAAGTTGAACTTTCAGAAAAGCCCATGTTTTCCATTAATATAACTGCTTCACAGCTCCAACAATCAAATTTGCCATTCCATATAAGCCAAACAACTTCAAATTTTTGGGGTTAATCGATCCATTGTACTTTTACAAGGCAGCAAATATCCAAAAGTTGCTATTCTGGTTCCATGCAGTTGACACCCCCTGGTGTTCAATCGAAGCCAAGTCATGCACATCACCATCTCTCATCGCTCTACTTTGCTCTTCTTACCCAATTTCTCTATCCCATTACACAAGAAATCCAGTTGTGTTGGCTTCTCTGAAAATCTGGAATCAATTTCGCCACCACTTCAAATTCACTTCTGCCTCAACTTTATGTCCCATCGCTAATAATCACTTATTCCCCCCTCCTGCTTTGGACTCTTTTTTTTGCTTCCAAGAACTTTATCATGACAATTATTTCTCTAGCTTTGTCTCCCTATTGAGCAAATATGACTTGCCACACTCTCATCTCTCCGTTACTTTCAAGTACGACATTATGCATCCACTTCACCACCAACTCTGTTGCCTTGGGAGGAACTACTTAAACTTAATCCCGATCAGAAATTGCTCATATTTCTGATTTATCTTTGTCTTATGTCATTAAATAATAAATCTGTTGTCAAAGCTAAAGCTGCTTGGGAGAAAGGAATTAATGTTAGCTTTCAGACGACTGGTGGGATAAGGCAATTGAATGGGTAAGCTCTACCACATCATGTGCACAACTGGGTCTCATTCAGTTTAAAGTCCTTTACAGGATCCACTATTCCAAAGCCAAATTAGCAGAAATATACCCAATTTTGGACAACAGATGTGACCGGTGTAACCACGTCCCTGCCAACCTTAGCCATATGTTATATTTTTGCCCAAACTAAAGAAAATTTTGGGGCATCATTTTCAAAACTCTATCAGATGTTCCAGAAATGGATCTGCAACCATGTCCCCTAATCGCCATCTTTGGGGTCCCTTTAGACATGCCAAGCATGCCTGCCAAACAGGCAGATGTAATCTCATTGTCTTCCCTCTTGGCACTGAGGTGTCTGGAAGGTTTGAGGGGAATAGGTCACTGAGCTCCCAAAGCTGAGATATAGTGCATCAATAATATTAACGTATGTTACTGTAGATTTATTGCTTCCATGTCATACGGAGAATGAAAATAACAACGGGTCTATTCAGAGGCCCTATGGGAGAGGAATTGTGTTGATTCCTCCAGCTTGGCCAGGGAGGAAATGTTTCGATTTATGGCAAGACAGAGGCTGAGCGAACACCTATGGGTTGGAACCAGATGTGGTATGTTATCTCTGTACAGCTTTTAAAGCGAGTGCGAGTAAAGATGAAAAGTGAAAAAGAGATAAAAAATTAAAAGCCTAGAGTAAGATGAAAAAGATGAAAAGTGAAAAAGAGATAAAAGTTAAAAGCCTAAAGTAAGATGAAAAAGATGAAAAGTGAAAAAGAGTTAAAAGTTAAAAGCTTAAAAGAAGAAATAAGCTTAAAAGAGGAAAAAGATGAAAAGTGAAATAAAGAGTTACAAGTTAAAGGCTTAAAAGATGAAAAATAAAGTTTGAAAAGAAAAGTGGAAAAACAGGGCTAAAACCTAGAACTAGTGAACATGCACGACGAGAGAATCTGATTAAAAAGATAATTTGTTAAATGTTTGGCCAAAGTGAAAATTTTGAACAAATTACAAAAGTATAAATGAGTTGACGTTAAAACATAAAGCTAACCGTGTTGAAGTTTTTGGAGGATCAGATGTGCTGCTGGACAGACATGTCTTTTTCTTTTTTTTCTTTTGTGGGTGTGTGAGTGTGAAAGTGCCTTGGCTAGAGATGTGTGAAGAGCTTTGTGTAAGTTTTGTGTATGTGTAAGTGATATATAGAATATATGTGTTACTATATAGGTATACATATGTGGTGAGCATTTGAATAATACATAAAGAGTAACATTTCTTGCCCCTTTAGTGATAAACATATATGAGCCTGTATACGGACTTTGTAAAGTTGATAAAAATATATGAGCCTTTCTTTAAGGACGTTTCATAAATATCTATGAGCCTTTTTCTTTAAGGACGTTTGATAAATATATGAGCCTTTTTTCCAAGGACATTTGTACATTTGATAAAGGATATGAACCTTTGTAGGACTTTATATATTTGATTTAAAAAAATGAGCCTTCTGAAGGACTAGAGCAACAGTCTGCCTCCACATGCATGTACACATTCAGGAAAGAAAAGAAAATCTCCTGCTCTGAGTTGGAAGTAGGATTTGTTAATTGTTTGATTAGTTGTGGGTTTTTTCTTTTTCTTTTTATGCTTGGGGTGTGTGTAGCGGTAATTTCTGTGAGTCCTGTCTAGTTAAAAAAGCGGATGGTCTTGTTGGGGTGAAGGGAGACGCTGGTTCTTGATGCAAGAAAAGAGGTTTTGTGTTTCGACTGCTGAGAGAAAACAGCTTTGATTTACGACTGTGCGTAACTGCATTGAGCTGGGCTGTTCCTACGGGAGCCAAAACAGGATGTTCACTCGCTAACGACCAGTCCATACTGGAAATCTTTGCTAAATTTAAGAGGGGGAGCAAGGGGTGGTGCTTCACACAGAGTGGAACTTAGTTAACTCCTCTTGACAAGAGGGGCTGGGTTGAGCCCCCCCTCTTCTCTTTTCTCTCAGTAGTTAGAAGAAAAAATAATAAGATAAAATAAAATTAAATAGATAAATAGAATAAAAATAATAAAATAAAATACAAATAAATAGATAAATAGAATAAAAATAACTAATTAAAGATGATATCAGATTGACTAATATACTCTTTGGACTTTAAATGCATTGCATGATTAAAAGTAACCATTGCTTTATTTCAAGTGCGCGCGAAATAAAAAAGCTGATAATGTATGTCACACTGAATTTTATTACAGTGTGTATAAGAATTTAGAGTGAGCCAAAGACACTGAACTCTTCTGTTGTTCTTTTTCCTTTTTCTTTCTTCCTCTCTTTTACTATGCTGAGTGAAAGCTGGGGGAAAGACAGAGAAGATGGAATGAGTCTGAATTGGATCTTCCAAAGGGCAGATGACAAGACATCTGGTAGATCTTCACAGACACTGAGGCTTGGGGATGACAATGTTTTGGAATCCTGAATCCATCTAAACCAGTTAAAGCCAAGTACGGTTTTAACCACAAACTCTTTCAACAGACCTCACCTGCATTTACCTATATGTCTATACATTTAGTTATAATATACGTGTTTAGCTTGTTTTCACATATAGGTTTGTAGTAGTTCTTTTTCATATATTGCATTTGCAATTATGTAGTGAGAGACTTGGGAACGGACTGACTAATTAAGGCATTTGTCTAATTAATGGAGTATTATTGATCGATTGATCACATGTGGAAAAGCTGATTTGATTTAAATACTGTTGAGTTCTGTGAATATTGGTTTCATTATCTGAGTATGGTTTATCTATGCTGTTTTGAGAATGAACACTGATATAATTTTGATAATTTAACATAAATGAGTGTGATCAGATGCATCAGAAAGTGAATTGGCTTTCTCAAGTGTGTACAGGTGGTTAAGTGTGATTACACAGTGCTTTATAAACTAATTTAAAAATAATTCAATTCAATTTACAATAAAATAAAAATTAGAGGATCATTAGGATGTCAAAAATGGATACTAAAATTACAAAAGTAATCACTCCTATTGATGTAGTGCAAAAGAATAATCCCTTTATTAAAGATATTGCAAAAATATCAGGAAAATAGAGCAAGTGTTGGCCTGACATTGAACAACCGTGGCCAGTTGAAGGAACTCCCAACCTGGCTGTGATCAAAACAATGCAGGTGCTTGTGTCCACATATAAAGTAAATCAAAAGAAAGGCAAGAAAGGACGCAAGGAGAAAAGACAAACAGAACCTCGCATTCTGCAGCTGTTCGCAAAGGAGGGACAGATATGGTTCGAAGCTGCAAAGGAAAAAAGAGAACAAAGTAGACAAGAAATAAAGAAAAATGAAAAGGAAACAGAAAAATTGATGACCGCAACCTTCTCACATACAGCATCTGTAAAGAAGCCCCCACCTTATGAGAAGGAGCTGAAGTTCACTGATGTTTATCCCCAGCTCTCAGTGATTACACAGGAGGGCAACTATCTCTTCAAAGATGAAGATGAGCAAATAATAGAGATGGGCAAGGATAAAACAACCATCAAGATGTATCCGAGCTCCAACAGTACCAAGAGAAGAACCATCTGGGAAGTAGACAACAAGTCAGAAGTCTGGAAATAGGAGAAGAGATTGGAAGTGACTCTGACGAAGCTATTGGAGGATACGACCCAGCAGTCAGACGGATGTTGGCTAAAGCGAAGAAAAAAGGAGATCGACCCGTGAGGAAAATGGCACCAGGAACGGACGACACGGATGACAGTGACCAGGGTAGTAAGACCAGCAAGTAGAGGTGGGATGTGGAGAGCATTGAAAGATCCATTTCCAACAAACGTACACCCGGACAACATCTTTTTCGAGACATTGGGCCCACAGGAAAATCCAAGAGCTTGTGTCAAGAACTCATCAAGTGTGGAGAAATGTCACAGGAAAATATCCAGATTTGAATCAAATGGCGAAATCAATTCTCTGAGCCAAAATACAGAAGGGGCTGCCTCTACAAGTGAGGAGCAAATTGGCAGAAGTGGTTGGTCTTGGAAGCATGACCAAAGGTGTTTATATGGACCACATAGCGCATCAAGTGGAGCTATATCGGAAAAAGGAGCATGACCAGAAGGAACAGGACCAGGAGACTCTCAGAAAACTCAACCAAATACAGTTGGTGGATAGTAAGAAGAAGGAAAAGAAACAACCTGTGGTTATGCAGAGCCAGTCACAACCAAATCAATTACCACCACAACCACAGCAAGGACAGATTCAAGTTCTACCACCTGTGGTCCCCACTGTCTTCTTTCCACAGCCAGTTTTTGACCAACCACAAACATGGCGAGGAAGAGGTCAAGGAAATTTAGGAAGAGGAAGAGGAGGAAATTTCCAACAGTTTCAAGGAACATGTCATAATTGTGGACAACGAGGTCATTTTGCACGTGACTGCTACAGGTTCAGAGGAGGCTTCAGAGGACAGCCTGATGTCTACCACCAATTATTTATCGCACCAGAGACCGAGACTTTTTCAGTATATTGGATTGGAAATCTTAGGCCTGATGCTCCCCTGAGTATCCATATCGCTGCACGCTGGAATATTTCAAGAAAGCTGGCCAACTGGATCTGGAATAATGGTTGAGTAGTCAACCCAAGCATGTTCAGCTGACCCCATGCTGCATAATTGTGGGACCACAAGGAGCAGCTATGAAGATTACATTTAGCAGATGCTTTTATCCAAAGCGACTTACAATTTTTCAAACACCAATGGATGCAGCCATGAGGAGCAATTAGGGGTTAAGTGTCTTGCTCAAGGACACTACAGCATGCTAGCAGGAAGAGCCTGGGATCAAACCAGCAACCTTTAGATTACTGGACGACCAGCTCTACCTCCTGAGCTACCATCCCCGATAAGATAAACATGAATGAGTATCTTGAGAAAGAGAATGACATTGAGAAAAGTGTGCCACATGTGACTTTAATGGTGGCTGAAGGATTTGAGCAGAAGCATATAGGAGAAATGATGGCAGAAGCTGAGGAAGCCATTTTTTCACCGATAAAGGAGAATCTTGCTATCTGGATAAGTGAAGATCAGAAGTTCATGAAAATCATGATTTCAGCTCAAGGACAAGGACAACCACAAGTGATACAGATGACACATGAGTCAATGTTCAGCGCTAAATTGGACTCAGACAGTATGAGAGAGGAGATGCTGCAACAAATTCCAGAATGTTTGTGGTCACAACATAGTACTGACATTGGACTTGTGAAGTCAGCCCAACCGGTGAGAGTTGAACTGAGACCAGGAACCAAACCTCATTGGAAGAACCAATACCCACTAAAGGAGGAGGCAATCAAAGGGATTGAACCACAAATTGAAGGACTGTTAAAAGCAGTTGTAGTGGAAATATGTTTGGATCATCAGAGCAATACACCTATATTGCCTTTAAAGAAACCAGATGAGTCGTATCGCTTGGTACATGATTTATGAGCGATAAATTAAGTGGTGCAGGATTTTCCAGCAGATGTACCAGATCCACATACCTTGCTAGTTCAAATTCCTCCAGAGGCTACACACTTCACAGTGTTGGATTTGTGTTGAGCATTTTTCAGTGTTCCACTGAGCGGAGAAAGTCAAGGGTTGTTTTGATTCACATTGATTCGACAAACCTTTAAGTACAAGAGGCTCCCTCAAAGATTCAAACATAGCCCGACTTTTTCAATAAAGTGTTGCAGGATGTATTGGCTGGGATTGATCAGATCTTGAAAAGTACTGTCATTCAGTATGTGGACGACATCGTCATCTGTTCACCAGATAAGGAAACGTCCCATGAGGAGTCAAACAAACTGTTACAGCTACTGGCAGACAAAGAACACAAGGCCTCTCAGAGGAAGCTACGGCATTGTCAAGAAAAAGTCATTTATTTGGGTCAAACAATAACCCATGGACACAGACGCATCTCTGAGAGTCATTTGGAGCCATTCGAACGGCACCAAAGCCTAGAACAGTCAGAGAGATGATGACATTTCTTGGCATTGCGGGATATTCTTCAGCCTGGGTAGAAGATTATGCCTGCCTAACAGGGCCTTTGAGAGCCATGGTAAAAGAGACTGGGAATGCTCAAATCCATTGTAACCTCACCTGGACACAGGAAGGTCTTATGGCATTTGAAGCAATCAAACAGAGGCTACAAGAAGCTCCAGCGCTAGCGCTGCCAGACTACTCTAAGAACTTTTTGCTGTATGTGGCTAAGTCCACTGGAGGCAAATATGCATGTGCAGTTCTTTGTCAGCCCACAGGTACAGGGACAAGTCCTCAACCTGTTTCATATTATTCTACTGCCTATTCAGAAGTAGAATTGGGGCTACCACAATGCTACAGAGCAATGGTGGGAGTTAATCTAATGTATGAGAAAGCATTATCAGTAACTATGGGTTACCCAGTGACAATTCTTACCCATCATAGTCTCAGAAATCTTTTGACCTTTGGTAAATGTACATTGACTATGTCTAGGCTAAGAGACTATCATAGGCTCTTAGAACAGAAAGATGTCACCTTAGTAAGGTGCATCACGGTAAATCCCGCTGAGAATTTGCCAACACCAGAGGATGGAGAGCCACATGATTGTGTTCAGGAAGAAGAGAGATATGCAAAGCTCAGATCAGACTTGCAAGCTTTCCCACTGCATGTGTCAGATGTGGAGTATTGGACTGATGGGTCCTGCTATCGAATAGGAGACACATTGAGTGCTGGTTACGCAGTAGTCAAAGCCCAGGGAACTGAATTTATCGTTGAGAAAGCAGAAGTAATACCACAACCTGCTTCTGCACAGCTTGTTGAGCTCGTGGGCCTGACTGAAGCTTGTCTATTGGCCGAAGGCAAGCGAGTGACAATATTTACTGATTCTGCACTTGCACATAATGTCATTTATTTGGATCGGTGTGGAAAAATCGAGGATTAAAGAAAACCGATGGTTCTCCGATGCAGCATCATGCCCAGATAATGAAATTGTTGCATGCAATGATGAAACCAAAGGAAATAGCTGTAGCTAAGTGTGCAGCACACAAAATGAACACGTCAAGGGTCACACAAGGTAACAAAGCGGCTGATGAGGCTGCTAAAGCAGTTACAGGAGCAAACAAAGCAGGCAAGGTTCCTCTGGTCACTCATGAAGTGGACTTGGAAGATAAAATCATGCTCAGAGACGTGATCACGATGCAAGAAGCGGCGTCAGCCATAGATAAACAATAATGGTTGGACCGAGGGGCCACACAAGATTCTGCTGGTCTGTGGAGAAATCATGAAGGACTGATGGTATCACCTCCTGACCTACCAGGTCTGATGATTCAGGAAGCACATGGGTTAGCCCATGTTGCAAGGGGGGAGGTAAGGAGAAAAATCACGAAAGAGTATGGTTTTTGGGCGCCGTACTTGCTTGAGCAAACTGATTATGTCATAGGCAGATGCACAATCTGTCTTGAAAATAATGTTTGGAGGGGTCTTATGAGTCCACACGGTCACATTCCAACTCCAAAAGGTCCTATGCGTGAGTTGGTTGTGGATTTTGTTGACATGATAAGACCAATAGGAGGTAAAAGATACATGTTAGTCGTCGTGGATAGAATTTCACGGCAGGTGGGGACTTCCAGATCGCATATCTTCAGATAATGGGAAAGAGTTTATGGATAGAACAGTAAAATTAATTCTGCAGACATTGGGAATCAAACAACGTTTAGGAGCTGTTTATCATCTGTAAAGCCAAGGTGTTGAAAAATGAATGGTATGCTGAAAAATCTCATTATTAAAATCTGTCAGCACACAGGTCTGAACTGGTTAATCATATATTGGAATAATGTTAAAGTATAATGCAAAAGTGAAATAATTATACTGTATTTGATGTTTGCGCAAGATACTGGCTGGTGATTCTTTCTTTCAGGGCCATCAAAGGGTGGCTGTGACAAGAGATCCTTACAGCCTGATGGACTTGAACACTCAAACATGGACACTCGAAAATGGAGGATGAAAATGGACGGCGGACCCTGGATGAGGACATCATGATCAGAAGTGTCGAGGGAAATATCATTAAAAGTTGATGGTGTTAAAAAAGCAACAGTTCAATACATACATATGTGTCCTGAATGTTTTTATAATATTGGAGTTTGTTTATTACAATGTAACCTGTATTATTGATGAATATCCTGTACTCTACACTAGATATTTTTAACAAGACATATTACTTTGATTTGCTATTGGTTTCTTTGAGTTGTCTGTAATAGGATGAAGTGAATACATGAAGACCTCAGGTATTTTCTTTTTTTGCGGTTTTTGAAGGACATAGGTGATAGGCAGGGAAAGGTCCACTGGAAGGTCCGATGGGTCGACCAGGTCGACCTGACTTTGGACAATTTCTTTGATTTATTTCTGAGGTTCTAAATGTATGCATTTATATGTAACATCCTATACAGTTTTCCAAACCCCCTCTTCTTTTTCTCTTAATTGATTTGGAGTACCTTAGGTGGTTGCCTGGGGCAGAGGGACCGTGAGAGAATTTTCCTGTCTTGATTGATTGCTGGACGTACTCAGAAAGGAAGCTGCCGGATGGGTTTTTCGCTCTCACACTCCACAAATTTGCTGTATTGCTACGACTAAGCATGGTCAGAAGGATATATTATAATCAATTTTGTTTGTTATTTAGTGAATTCTATTAAGCCAATTAACATTGTATGTTCAATTACTCTTCTCTCTGTTGAGACTTTGTATAGTCTCGAAGGGAGGAATATGAGGTGTCTGGAAGGTTTGAGGTGAATGGGTCACTGAGCTCCCAAAGCTGAGATATAGTGCGGTAATATTATTAACGTATGTTACTGTAGATTTATTGTTTCCATGTCATACGGAGAACGAAATTAACAACGGGTCTATTCAGAGGCCCTATGGGAGAGGAATTGTGTTGATTCCTCCAGCTTGGCCAGAGGAGGAAATGTTTAGATTTATGGCAAGACAGAGGCTGAGCGGACACCTATGGGTTTTAACCAGATGTGGTATGTTATCTCTGTACAGCTTTTTAAGCGAGTGCCGAGCGCCGCTTGCCAGAGAATCCATCCAGCTCGGTTCTCTCCTGGACGTCCTAGGCAAGTCTGGTTTGATGCTGATTTGTGTAATAAAACTATTATTTTAATCAAGTCAGCGTCAGCGGTCACTCCTTCTTCATCAACACATCAAAATCATCCAGAAACTACAGCACGAAGGAGGATTCTACTCTCATGGAAATCTCTACCCCTTAATCATTGTCTTACTAGTTGGGGGTCATGATGTTTTTTCTCAAACTTGAGAGTTTACACTGAGAGGTTAAGTCGAGAAATATAATGTCAGATGGTAACCACCAATATCACATTTCAGCGAGTTGAAAAGGCTTCCGCTTGATCAGCCATATTTACCTTTCTTTAATGTATTAATTTTTTTCCTCTAAATGTCCCAAGGATTACATTTTACTCCAAGCAACTTATTCACTTACTTATTCCCCCTGTTTTTATTTTAATTTATTTTATTCTTTATTTTATTTATGCCCATCTATCAAGTCATATAAAGACCGGGAATATGCTTGTGTGCAAAATGGTTGTATCCTACATGTAAACTAATTGAGAATGGGCCTGTGTTTGTGCACTGACTTATTTATTTCAATTTTTACTTTTATTTGACATATCTCTTGTCTATCGCTCTGTTTTTGTTATATTAACGCAAGTCAATTTTGCCAATGGCTATTTAATTCAAGTTATTCCTTGTAAGCTATTTGTATTCAGTTTGTCATTATCTTTGTTGATGTGTTTTTTATTTTTATTTTTTATTTTTTTATTTAACTTTTTTTTTTTTTACCCAAGGATTGTTGGGGTGGGTGGGGTATGTTCTGTGTACGTTACGGAGGGAGGGAGGGTTAGAAAGGGTGCTGGGAATGTAGAAATAATAATATGTATAAAAATGGAAAATGTAATAATAAAAAAAAAAATCCCGCACCCCCAAAGCATACACATACAACCCACCCCAAGTGCCCTGCCGGCACCTGTAGACAGCAAAGATATGTTAATTTTGTGTGTAAGGAGTTACGTTCCCTAGTTAGAACTTATTAGTAGCCAGTTGAAAGAAAGGTGGCATTAAAACTATGCCTCCTCCGCCATTTTAGGAGCAGGAGAGACATCCAAACTCTTCCTCCCCTGGCGTGTGTTTAAAAGAAGCCGTTGACTACTGTGTCTTCCAGCTGGCCCTCCTTGAGTATATCTGATTTTTAAGTTTTAAATGTATTTTCTTTAAGTTTTTGTTTCTGCTAAAGTTTGCTTCCAATTTATATTTTATCAAACAAGCCTGCTCCAGCCACTCAGTTGAAGAATTGTGTTTTTTTATTTTCTTTCTTTAATTGTTATAACCTTGCGATTTCTGCAATGACACATTATTTTTCTTGTTTCTGTTTTCAACTGATCCACAAAATATTCAAGCCTAACTGATTAAGTTGGTATAGTCAGATTCACTTGGTTCGACGAACAACCACAACCAGAGAAGCACACGGAAGTCATCGCCAACCGGAGAGTCGAACCAGTTCGCTCGGACCAACTCCGCGAGAGTGAAATCCCGGCCCTTGAAGCGTTCAGCCTCAAAGCATCCCCACCCTCACAAACTGTTCCGGTCCGCCCGGAAACTTTGGGACTTTCCCCCGGCATCGTTGAAACCGCCAAAGGCTATCTCCCACACGACGGAGCTGAAAATCACCCACAGACAATTCTAACAGACACCGCTTTGTGCAACTTAGACACATAAACAGTGATGTGGCCTGGGATCATCGGGTGTTTCGGGTCTTCCAGGCGACCCAGCCAAGGTGATCAGGTCCAGGCTTGTGTCTAAGCAGCATGTGTCCACGGATCACCCCGCTTGATCCACAGCCATCTGGACGCCTTTTGTGCAGTTTCTGTGATGTTTCTGATGGCTCTTCTGTTGTGCAGTCCCTTCACTCCCAGCATCTTCAGTGCTCTGATGAGTAACTGGCCGACGAAACCTCTGCACCCAACCAACCCAGAGTGTCCGCCATCCCCTGCTTCGGCACTCGCCTGCCTGCTCCTCATTCTTGGCCCTCTTCCTCTCAAAGGCCTCTTCCATCAGGTGTTCCCAGGGGACAGTCAACTTCAGCAGGACCACTTGCCTTGTGGTTTCTGACACCAGGACCATGTCTGGCCTGAGTGTGGTCGCTGCAATGTTTTCCAGGAACTTGAGCTGTCTCCCTAGGTCAACCTTCAGGGTCCAGTCCGTGCTGTTGCCAGCAGACCTCCAGCTTGGCTGGGGCTCTGCTGCGGCTTCTCCCCAGCTTTAACAAAGGCGATAGCACGCCTATCTGGTTTCTGCTGCCTGCCACACAAAATGGCCGTGCTGATGACCTCTGCGATGACCCTCAACACCTGGTAATGGCGTCATCGATAGTGCCCCTCTCCCAGGGCTCTTGGGCAGCAGCTCAAGATGTGCGCCAGCGATCCTCCTCTCTGGTAGAGTGGACACAGTGGAGTATCTGCCAAGCCTCAACAGAAGAGATTGGACGGGCTGGGCAGGACATCGAAAGACCGACTGGACAAGGAACTTTATGCGGTGTGGCTCAGACTTCCAGAGGTCTAACCACGAGATCTTCCGGTCCGCTGCCTGCTCCCATCGGGTCCAGGCCCCCTACTGTCCTATTGCAGCGAGCTTCCTTCACCCCTGCTAGGACCTCCTCCTGGATCATCTGGCATCTCTTTTTCCCCTGGACCTTGTTGTATCGAGGACTCGGGTTGTCTGCCGAGCCCTGCTCATCCGGATGCCACTGCTCCAACAAGCTTGTTGTGTCACTGTTGTGACTCAGCCTGGTTGACAGCCTCATGAGCCTTCCACTTCCTACCGGTTCTCTCTTCGATGCCAGCTGAGGAGACTTTGCTGTCATTGGAGTCTCTGTATAGCAGCACCCCTCTTGCCTGGGTCACCATAAACTCTTCTGCCAGACTACTGAAGGGCAGTTTCAGCTTGTTTCTCCTCCTGTACAAGGCGATGCTGCTGAGGCTTCGTGGAAGGGCCCAACCACTTCTGCAGAAAACGGCTGACCTTCCTCTCGAAGTCCTCAACAGTGGTCAGTGGCAGATCATAGACCAGCAGTGGCAAGAGAAGTCGTGGCAAGATGCCATGCTGGTGGATCCAGGCTTTAAACCTTCCTGGCAGACCTGACTTGTCCACTGCCGTCAGCCATGTTCCCAAATGATCAGTGGTTTCTCTGAGTGCCGCTGTGTCCCTCAAGGTGCAGTCATAGATCTTACCCAAGTTCTTGACTGGCTCCTCGCCGACCGATGGGTTCTGGGTGTCTCCTATGAAGAAGTGGAACCGATCAGTGACCTGGACTTGGCTGGCATGAAGTCCATCTGGCCCCAGCTGATGAGACTCTCAAGCCTTTGGAGGATCCATCTACAGCCCGGGACAGATGTTGTGGTCACCGTCAGATCAGACCTCTGACGGGGGGCTGCCACATACCTGACTTGGTGATTGGGCCTCTGCACTCCACCTCTGCTGACTTCACCAGCATGTTCATGGCAGAGGCGAACAGTATCACAGAGATGGTGTATCCGGTGATAATGCCCTTCTCGAGCCAATAAAATGCAGATATTTTTGCTCTGGAGGTGACTCTCAAACTGAAGCAGCTGTTATAGTCCAGTATGAGGTCCTTGATCTTGCCTGGAAGGTGGTGTCGGTCAAGTAAGGTTTCCACCAGCTTGTGAGGGAGGACAAGCCAGAGGACTGCTAGATCTCCTTTGCCTCCACATGATTCTCGGACCAGCTGGGTGACGACCCCTGTATGCTCGATGCATCCTGGCACCTTATGGATTCCTCCCTTCTGCACAGAGGTGTCGATGTAGGTATTTATCAGGATGAACTCCATCATGCGTCAGGCAACAATACTGAAGAATACCTTGCCCTCGACACTAAGGAGTGAGATGACCCTGAACTGCTCGATGGTGCTTGAGCTCTCCTCCTTTGGAATCCATACACCCTCTGCATGTCGCCACTGCTGTGTAACCTCTCCCCTCCTCCAGATGGCCTCGATGAGCTTCCACAGTCGCTTCAAGAGTCTGGGGCACCTTTTGTACATGACGTATGGCACTCCACTAAGGCCTGGCGCTGAGCTGGTTCGAGCAGCTTTGACAACCTCCTCGACTTCTTTCAAAGTTGGTTCCTTGATGTTAAATGCCAAGCTGGGTTCCGGCTTATCAAAGTCCTACATGGCCCAAGATCTTGTTCTCTTGCACTGTGTCACTGTAGGTGGCACTGAGGTAGTTGCTTACCTCATCTTTAGTGCAGGCAAGTTGGCCACTTCTCTTCTGCCCGAGGATCTTCTCGGTGAATCCAAAGGGATTCGTGAGGAATGCAACACGTCTCCTTGCTCTCTCCTTGCCCCTTCTCCTATTCCACTCAGCGCAGCGGAGGATAGTAAGCTTCTTCCGGGGGATATTACGGAGTTCAGCCAGACCAGCCTTTTCCTCCTCTCCTGCCTGCTTGAACTGCCGTCCGAGGAGTCTGAGCTCACACCGTAGCTGGCTGGTCTTGGCTTCCCTGAGGTTTGGTTCGCCTGAACCTTTGGTTGACCGTTGTTCCTTTGTGCCGAACCTTTCAGCACCAATGTTGACAATCATTGTAGACATTGTCCACAACTTCTGGTCTGAATCCCCCTTCGCAGTAGATTCAAGAACTTGGTGGACGTCCTCATGAAACTGGAACCACTCTCCTTTTTGGCGGCAGGCACTCGACCCGGCGTTGTTCTGAGTGCTTAACTTGGGGTAGGATTAGTGGGGCATGGAGCATCTGGGCACTGTGGGGTGACTCCGAGCCTGGCTCCTCCTGCGTCTCACCAGGTGCTGGACCTGTGCGTTGCACCACCTGCTTCCCTATCAAGCATTTCATTTTGGCCTGGTTGATCTTCAGGCCATGCTGGTTCTTGCAGACTTTGCCACATACATATACAAACTGCACTCGTTCTTGTTCCGTTAGCATGGGTTGTTGCCTGAATATCAGTCCTATTGGGGTGCTCATCCTCCCCTCCTCACCCCTGGGATTATACTTCATTAGGGTTTTACGTAGCTTGTTTGTGGGTGCTCCCTCTCGGCAGCAGTTTGGGCTACTAACCCTCCCTGCCCCGGTTACTGTCTTTCCAGTCGTCCGCTGTCTCTCCAGCTGTTGCCATTCTGTTCATGGTAGTTAGCCTGTTCCCGGAAGTCACTGGCTTAGCCAGATTCAACAGTTCTAAAAGACACCGCTTGGTTCAACTTAGATACATCATCAGAAGAAGAAGAATCTTTATTCGTCACATGACACACCGCATTAGGTAGAGCTGGTCCTCTAGTAATCTAAAGGTTGCTGGTTCGATCCCAGGCTCCTCCTAGTGGCATGCTGTAGTGTCCTTGAGTAAGACACTTACACTTACACTTACTAACCCCTAATTGCTCCTGATGGCTGTGTCCGTCAGTGCTTGAATAATTGTAAGTCGCTTTGGATAAAAGCGTCTGCTAAATGCAATGTAATGTAATATATGTATATATGCATATATATACATACACATATACAGTATATATACACACACACATGCCTTTTGGGTGGTGGCCAGTGAAATGTGGCCTCTGCATTTCTCCCATCCTGGCTTGTCCTTCCTCTGGAGGGGGAAGCCAGGAGAAGTGGGCAGCATTCGTCGACGTGCCCAGTGACCTGGTACCAGGTGTCCATCGCTGGTCATACGATGGTGATATGTGCATGTTTTTGGTAGGGGTCTTTACTGATGTTAGATGGAGGAAACCTCATGTGAGCACGGGGAGAACATGCAAACTTCACACAGAAAGGCTCCTATTTGGGAAATAACCCGCCGGAGCACGGTGCCAACAACGCCCCAAGCAGGAATTGAACCCAGGACCATTAGTGATGTGACCTGGGATCATCGGGTGTTTTGGGTCTTTCAACATCAAACACCTTCCCCCAGGTGACCCAGCCGGGGTGATCAGGTCCAAGCTTGTGTCTAAGTAGCATGTGTCCACGGATCACCCCGCTCCGATCACCCCACTGACAAAAAGAGTGGCCACGACGACCCACTGACTCCACTCAGTCTATCAGCTCTTCGCTGCGGAAACTTCCCATTGCTGCTCAATGATCTGTAAGGCGAAAGGTTTCCAAACCTGCTTATGATACGGGTTGATGTTTTGAATTTAATACATTTCCCCTTGAGAGAAGTGAACTACCCTTTTGCGTGTCTCGTTTTATGATTTTGATGAATGTCAAATAGCTTCCTACCTCACTATTGTCTTTGATCTAAAATTTGTCACCATTTTAAGATGATATTGTTGGTCAGCTCAGGTCCTCCACCTGCTGCCTGGACCCCCTCCCTACTACATTTTTAAAACAGTTTTTAACTGCCTAGCACATGAGGTATTAGAGATTTTAATCAGCTCTCGTCAATCAGGTATATTCCCTGCAGCATTTAAAACAGCTGTCAATCTGGCTTTCGACCTCACCATAGCACAGAAAGAGCACTTATTAAAGTTCTGAGCAATCTACACATAAACACTGATGCAAAAAAACAATCTGTTCTTCTGCTCCTGAATCACAGTGCTGCCTTCGACACTGCTGACCATCAGATTTTATTAGCGAGATTACAAAAATGGGTTGGCCTATCTGGCCCAGTTCTAAATTGGTTCAAAAGCTAACTACAGCACAGGCAGTTCTTCGCGTCCATTGGAGATTTTGTGTCAAACAAGGTGGATATTGTATGTGGAGTGCCCCAAGGTTTGATTCTGGGACCATTATTGTTTAATCTCTATATGCTTCCACTGGCACATATTGTAAAGAAACACAAAATAAATTACTATAATTATGCAGATGATTCACAACTGTACATAATCCTATCTCCTGATGACCTACTCCCCATACACTCACTCACTCAGTGTATTAATGATATTAATGCATGGATGTCAAAGAACTTTTTACGACTGAACAAAGACAAACCAGAAATACTCATCTTTGGTGCAAAGGCTCCAAGACAGAAAATTGCAGCTCATCTTAGTTCTCCGTCCCTGGAGAGCAAGAATGAAGCCAAAAATCTGGGTGTAATCATAGATGGGTGTCTAAATTTTAACAGCCATATAAATCAAATCACAAAATCAGCCTCCTACCATCTAAAAAACATTTAAAAATTAAGAGGCTTCCTTTCAAAAGCAGACTCCACAAAATGTATCCATGCATTCATAAAGAGTAGATTGGACTGCTGTAATGGCCTATTCACCGGCCTCCCAAAATCAGCTGTGCAGCAGCTACAGTTAATCCAAAATGCGGCTGCACGCTTCTCACTGGGACAAAAAAGTTTGAACATATCACACCTGTTCTTAGATCTCTACATTGGCTCCCTGTCAAAACTAGAATTGATTTTAGGATTCTGCTACTTGTATATAAAGCTATAAATGGCCTATACACGAACTAGAGAGAACTCTCAGGTCCACAGGCAGTGGTCTTTGTACTATCCCTCGTACCAACTCTAAATCAAGAGAAGCAGCTTTCTGTATCTATGCTTACCTAAAAGCTGCTAAAATTAAGCAGCTCTAACCCTATACCCTAATTTAAACAACTCTAACCTTATACCTCAACTTAAGCGTCTCTAACCTGAGTGACTTCTCCGGTTCTGGTGAAAGCTACCACTTCCGGTTCCGCTGACTTCTTTGCATGTGCGTTGCTGTTCTCTTTTTTTTTGCTGTTGTTTTTTTGTTGCTGCTGCTGGAGTTGATGTTGCTGCTGCTGTTGTTGTTTTGTGGCTGTTGCTGCTCCTGCTGCTATTTCTGTTGCTGTTGCTGTTGCTGGACTATAACAAGGGTGTGTCTTCGGAGAGATAGTCAAAACGATCTCCCTCCCGAGGTCAGAATGAAAAACTTGACGTGTAATTTAGGGACGCTAATTAAAGGATTGTGACTGGATTGAGATGAGACGGTGCACAGAGTTGAAATTCACGTTTCCGGTGAGGGCTACCACTTCCGGTTCCGGCAACGTCTTTGCTCTGCGTTACTTCGTTGAGATGAGATATGACACAGTGTTGACTCAATAAAGATAAGGAGATTTCTGGTTCCGGTGAGAGCTACCACTTACGGTTCCGGTGACGTCTTCGCTTGTGCGCTGTTGCTGCTACTATTGCTACTGCTGTTTTCTGTTGCTGCTATTGTTTCTGCTGGTATTGTTGTTGCTGCTGCTAACCTTATACCTAAACCTAACCATCCACCGTGACTGGATTTAGATGAGATGGTGCACACAGTTGAAATCTCAGTGTCTGGTGAGGGCTGCCACTTTCCACTTCCACTTTGCTGTGCGTTGCTTCCCTGAGAACTGTTGACTCAATACAGATGAGATTTCTGGTTCCGGTGAGAGCTGCAGCTGCTAGTGTCAATGTTGCTGCTGCCGTTTTTGCTGTTTCTGTTTCTGTGGCTTTTGTTGCTGCTGTTGTTGTTTTCTGTTGCTGCCACTGACGCTTGCAGTGACGCTTTTATTGTTGTTTTTGTTGTCTTTGTTATTGCTTTTGCTTTTGTTGTTGCTGTTGTTTCAGGGGCATTCTTTTGTAATGACCGGCTGACAACTACGTTCTCTCTTTCCTTTTTGTATTTCTTTGTAAAGCGCATTGTGTTGCCCTGGTATGAAATGTGCTCTATAAATAAAGTCTGACTTGAGTTGACTTGACTAAAATCCTGCATTCATTTGTTTAGTTTCTTTATAATTAATTTTCTTTACCATTAAATTTTCCTTACCATTTATTTTATTTCTTTTCATTTTTCATATGTTTACTATTATTTTATTTATTCAAGTAGATTAACATGATAAAATAAATCCATTTATTGGAAAGAAGTTTGCCTGTTGGTGTTCCTTAGGAGGTGAATGCAGTAGTCAATGTATCGGACGAAAGTTCCAATCCTTTTGAGATTGATCAATTATAATTAATTTGGTTTGTATGACTTTCTCTTGGTAATAAACAAGATTGATGTCATATAAACAAATATAATTTGGTTTGTATGACTTTGTATGACTTTCTCTTGGTAATAAACAAGATTGATGTCATATAAAAAAATATAATATAATGTGATAACTCTATAATAAATAAACCATACCACTACGTAAATTGATCCCCTTTAAACAAGTGCAATTTTAATTCTTAATGTGGTCATAACGCTACAATGACATGTTGCATGGTATTAGCTTGTGACATAAAAGGTAAATAAACCAAACAGCTATGTCTTGGGTCCCTTATTGTAACATAAGATGGGAATAGGTCCTTTAATGTTTGACCGCGTTTACTGTGATAATTTGTTTTTTCTGGATAATTATACAGTCAGAACGGTAGAACAGCACATAGATTGTTGGTTCTGAGTACTTGCAGAGTAATACTCAGTAAGTGCTCCCCTTCTTACTCAGTAAGAAGGGGAGCACAGTGGAAACGTCATAATCCGGCCTACCCCCTGTTGTTACTCTGTACTTACAGAATAAGAAGGGGAGAACAGTGGAAACCTCATAATCTGGCTCACACCGTGTTGTTACTCTGTACTTACAGAGTAAGAATAGGATAACAGTGGAAAGTTCATAATCATATTTATATCACACATACATTACTGTATTGTTAGTATTTCATCCTTGGATGACAATACAATCAAGCCTTCTAGAAAGGTATGTTAAGCTTTATACTCCAGCCTACCCGTAATGAGTTGCTGCAGTGCTGGACAAAGATGCCTACTAGGAGCTAATTTTCCAAAGTATAGACCCATTTCTTGACTTGTTCTTTTTCAGAAATCATACAATGTAGTAGAAGACATAAGCAGAGATTGTGGGTGAAGCTTGCCTGCCCAACTCACATGAATAAAAAATTATTGTCACAACAGCCATAAGAGGGCAAAAGCATATGTTTTTATTGAACATCCATATACATTTTTGATTCATACGAAGGAGTTACACTGTAAGTTTTGGGAAATAACATGGTACATGTCGGGAAGTTACACTGAACATGTCGGGACGTTACACGTTTAATCCCCAAAGAAGTTAGTCTGTAAATTCCAGGAAATTACATGGTAAATGAGTTACACTCTAAAACTTCGGCCATCTTATAAAGCTTTATTCAATAACTAACTATGTACAATATTTTTTTTTTATTAAATTCCACAAATATTAGTAAAAAATAAATAATAACATGGTGTAAATAACAATTTTATTGTTGTATAATATATAAAAATATATATTAACATTTAACTTGAACATGTTCAAGAATTTGAACAAATCGAAGCGTTTATTAATGTAAAAAGTAAATATAAAAATAAAAATGAATTAAAAAAAAAATATATATATATATAAATAAAAATGAACATAATTTTAAATAATTACAATATTAACTTAAACAAATAACATTTTTTCCAATTGAGCCTATTAAATAATCATATTTGCAGATCAGTTAAATACAAATAGCAATAATATCAATAATTTACCATGACCTTTTAATGCTGGACATGTTATGGCCTTACTGATTGTAGATTTACCCTGTCGTAAATCTTTCAAGTCTTCCCAATCAAATGCAGTCACATCTATACTGGTCAAAGGTCAAACTGCAGCCCAGTGGATTCCAGTTCAAATGCTTTAAACTGCAGAAATAAAACACTGAATAGACAGGTTGATTAATATTCATCAATACACAATTACAAGATTAATTGATTCACAAGATATTTTCAAATTTAAACTTAAAATTTTCGTGTTTCAATTTTTTGTAAGCGAACGCACACATTCTATCACCTCTCCAAGTGTACATAACAAAACAAATCCCTCTATGTTAACCCACTTGCCAAGTTTTACACTGTTTATCAACAGCAACCTTAGTCAATGTCAAGTTGAGATTACTTGTAGAGTAAAATCTAAAAAAATAATGCTGTTCATACTTAAACAACTACCAGTCTTACTGAAAAAGGTAACCGGTAAGGATTTGAACACACAAACAATACTGTATTTTATACCAGAACTGACAATTCACTCATGCAATAATACAATTTAATTTATAGTATCTAATCTATACTCTTTACTTATTTATCCTATCCTTTAATTTAGAATTACCAATTTTCCAACGCTCAGGGCAATCCCTTCTTAGGGGGCTGGTTTGCCCACATGCCCAGCACCCGTTATTTGGTTGGTAGCTGTCGTGTAGGTTTGGGTTGAATTGGGAGCATTGGTCTGTGTTGTGTTCCAGGGTGAGGCTGTCTTCCATTCTCTTTCTTGTATATCCTTCTTTGGTCTGTCTGTCCCTCCCTGAGTGTTAGGTCTCCCTTAGTCCCCCTGTAACTTGCCGGTCACTTCTCCTTTTTTGTCCTGGCTCAGTGGGTATTGTCCAATTCTAAACAGGTTTTTTTTTTTTGTTTTCTTTCTAAACAGGGTTTTATGATATGGGGAAGGCGGCGGGTCAGTTGAATAAGTGGGAGCTATGGGGTGGGGCCTTTGACCTTCTATTTCTTTCCCTTTTCCTTTGTCTTCTTTCCCTGACTCTTTATTATCCTCTATCACTATCTTTTGTATTGCTCTAACCGTGTGTTGGTGATTGCTTCCCTCTTGTCTGAACCAACCTAGCACTTCCCTTTCTTTAGCTTTTTTCTCTGCCCCCTTGTAACCCATGGCTTTGGCTTTAGGATGTTTTATGTTAGTATCCATCTTATTAAGCTCCGCTTGGGACCCCTTCCCCCTGCTGTCTGTTGACCCCACTTTGCTCCTCCCTTGGCGGGCCCCCATATATCCTTGTCGTGCACTGCTTGATAGAGACCTAAGTATTTCTAGCTCCCTTGTTCTAATTAGTACAATTATTTTCCCTGCCGTGACTCCGGCTTTGAATATATTCCTTCCCGTGGGCTTATATTCTAACCTTACTGACCCGTCTCCTTTGGGGTGTCTGACCATGTGTGTCCATCTCCCGCCTAACTCACCTGGGACTGACGGTTGTCATGAGCTCCGCCTTCATCTACCTTCCCCTCCCCCTCCTTACCTGTCTCATTAATCCAACTCCATTCACCTGCGCACACAGCTGTTCCCGATCTGTAATCTAACCACTATATATGCCTCTCTCCACCAGTCACCCATTGCCAGATTGTCTTCGATGCTTGCACCAGACTCTCCAGCGTTCTCCGGACTGATTCCCCGCTACCGACTCTGCCTCGTTCCGACCACGTATCCTGCCTGCCCCCCGCCTGTCTTCTGTCTGCACTCCTCGTTATCGAATCTACCTGTCCCCAACGATGTATCCTGCCTGCCCCCTGCCTGTCTTCCGTCCGCTCTACAAATAAAAGACATTACCAAATATCCCTGCCTGTCTTTGTGCTGTCTTTGTGCTGCAATCCTAACCACACCCGTTACAGTACAATCTGGCCAACAATGGACCCAGCACACAACCCCGAGTTGCTGGCACGCCTGGAAAGGGTGGAGTCACAGCTCCAACACCAGGAGGCTGTCCGAGCCTCCACCTCAGCCGACGTTCGGCTAGCAGTGGCTAGCCAGGAGCAAGGGCTCGCCACGCTAGCTGCCCAGGTCCAGCAGCTCGCCATCGCTCTCGGTCAGTTCATCCCGCCGCCTGCTTCCCCGGACCCACCTGCACCAGCACCGGCCCAGCCTGGGTACTCCCTGGAGCCCCGGGTGGGGGTTCCAGAACGCTACGCCGGTAGCGGAACGCTGTAGTCCGTTCATTATGAACTGTTCCATCCTCTTCGCTCTGCAGCCCCACACCTTCACCTCCGAGGAAGCCAGGGTGGCGTTCACCATAAATCACCTGACGGGCCGGGCTCGGCTGTGGGGAACGGCCGAGTGGGAACGACGCACACCAGCCTGCTCCTCCTTCCATGCCTTCGCCGCCGAGCTCCATAAGGTGTTCGGGGTGACATTACGAGGTCCCGATGCTGCTGGTGGTCTCCTGGGTCTAACTCAAGAGTCCCGCTCCGTGGTCAATTACGCGATCGACTTCCGCACCCAGGCTCGACTGAGCGAGTGGAACCCGGCAGCCCAGATTGACGCGTTCCTGATGGGATTAGCAGAGTACGTGAAGGATGATCTAGTTTCCCACGACCTGCCCACCTCTCTCGATGGCATCATTGAGCTTGCTTCCCGTATCGACCGACGCATCCAGGCCCGGCAGCGAGAGAGGCGTCCGAGGCAAGTGGAGCGCCGCCCAGCAACCCGTCTTCCAGGTTCCTCCAGGCCGCCAGCTCCTCCGGCCCGTCAACCCACAAGTGAGGCCTCTCCCATGCGGGTTGGCCGGGCCAGCCTCACCCCAGAGGAGAAGGAGAGACGCCGGGTGGGGAACCTTTGCCTTTACTGCGGTCTAGCTGGACACTACATTTCCAGGTGTCCGGTAAAGGGGCCGGGCTCGCCAGTGAGGGAGGAGGTCCTGGTGAGCCACACCTCCAAATCCCCCTCCAACCTACGCCCCCTGTGCCAGGCTTGGCTGCTCCTGCCCCAAGGCTCACATTCCCTCGCCATACTTATTGACTCTGGTTCCGATGTTAACATCATCGACGATAACCTAGCACGGCAGCCGGGTGTTGGTCGAGTTCTCCTGCCTTCTCCGGTACCTGCCACTGCCCTGGATGGCCGCCTCCTGGGGCCAGTCACCCATCAGACAGTGCCCATCCGCATGCTCCTGTCCTGCAACCACCAAGAGACGATACAGTTCTGCATCCTGCACTCACCTCATCACCCTCTCCTCCGGGGGTTCCCCCTGGCGCTGGCATCACAACCCACACCTCGACTGGACCACAGGGGCTATTCTGGGATGGAGTCCTGCGTGCCATCAGGTCTGCCTGAAGCAAGCCGCCGCACCTCAGCCACCCACCAGCTCCAGCTCTGTACCCGACATGTTGGGGGTCCCTGCCGAGTACCTCGACTTCAGGGAGGTCAAGGCGACATCCCTTCCCCCGCACAGGCCGTACGATATTGCCATCGACCTCCAGCCCGGCTCCACCCCCCCCAGAGGCCACCTGTACTCCCTGTCCACGAGGAGAGACAGGCCATGGACACCTATATTAACGATGCCCTGGCGGCGGGCATCATCCGTCCCTCCTCATCCCCGGTGGGGGCGGGCTTCTTTTTTGTGGAGAAGAAGTCGCTTCGCCCCTGTATTAACTATCGCGGTCTCAACGACATTACGGTCAAGGACCGCTATCCCCTGCCCCTCATCTCATCAGCCTTCGAACTCCTGGAGGGGGCCACGGTGTTCACCAAGCTCGACCTACGCAACGCCTACCATCTGGTCCGGGTTCGAGAGGGGGACGAATGGAAGACGGCGTTCAACACTCCCTCCGGTGACTACGAATATTTGGTGATGCTCCTTGGTCTCACCAACGCTCCCGTCGTCTTCCAGGCCCTGGTCAATGACGTTCTCAGGGACATCCTCAACAAATTCGTCTTCGTGTACCTCGACGACATCCTGATCTTCTCCCGATCCCAAGCTGAGCACATCCACGATTCTACTGTCCTCCCGTCTAGTTGCCACACTCACCTGGGAGGTGGAAGAGAAGGCCAGAGCCGCCGCCCAGGACCAACCTGGACCCAGCGCATGTCCGCCCGACCGTCTGTTCGTCCTGCCTGAGCTCCGGTCCGAGGTTCTCCAGTGGGCCCACAACTCCCGACTCACCTGCCACCCAGGAATCCAGCGGACGAAGGAGGTCGTCCAGCGTCGCTTCTGGTGGTCCTCCCTGGGTGAGGACGTCCGAGGGTTCGTCAATGCCTGCCCCACCTGTAAACAGCACAAACCCTCTCTTCTTGTTCCTGCTGGTCTCCTACACCCACTGCCGGTCCCTCATCGCCCCTGGTCTCACATCTCCGTGGACTTCGTCACCGGTCTGCCACCGTCTAGCGGCAACACTACCTTCCTGACCGTGGTGGTCCGGTTTAGCAAGATGGCTCGCTTCATGCCTCTACCGAAGCTCCCGTCGGCCAAGGGCACCGCCGAGCTATTATTGTACCACGTCGTCCGCCTCCATGGCATCCCGGTAGATGTTGTATCCGACCGGGGTCCCCAGTTCGCCTCGTTCTTCTGGAGGGAGTTCTGTGCGCTCCTGGGGGCCACCGTCAGCCTGTCCTCAGGGCACCACCCCCAGTCCAATGACCAAACGGAGCGGAGGAAACAGGCGATGGAGACGGCCCTTCGCTGCATGACATCCTCCTTACCTGTCTCATTAATCCAACTCCATTCACCCGCACACACAGCTGTTCCCGATCTGTAATCTAACCACTATATATGCCTCTCTCACCAATCACCCATTGCCAGATTGTCTTCGATGCTTGCACCAGACTCTCCAGCGTTCTCCGGACTGATTCCCCGCTCCCGACTCTGCCTCGCTCCGACCACGTATCCTGCCTGCCACTCCGCCTGTCTTCTGTCCGCTCTACAAATAAAAGACATTACCAAATATCCCTGCCTGACTTTGTGCTGCAATTGGGTCCTAACCACACCCGTTACAACGGTGATACTCAGTTGTGGATTTGGAGTCTCTCTGTCACGATCCTCCATAGCAGACCACTCCGGTACCCTGAATATTGGGTTTATTGGGATGGTGGCTACTGCACTCAGCTTTGGATCCCCCTCCCTGTTATAGTGTTCTGGTGCAAAGACCTTGTCCTTGCTAAAGTGCTATTTGTCCATGAACAATTTTTCAACTTGTAAGTTAGACAGCCACTCTGATTAAGGAATAATCTTACTTATGCCAACCTTTTATTGATACTTTTCCCAACTATCTTGAGAGGGGCGGCGCCCACAATCCCCTTTTTTCCCCTCAGTAACAGGTGCATTGCTGCAGTCCACTGTGTGAACAATATTAACCCAAATAACACCAGCAATCCCTTTACTCCTGTGTTGGTTGTTCTAATTATTACTGCATGTTTTTCCCTGACCCTCCACTCACTCCAGGTGGTTCATGTATAATATTCTAGCTAAATTACAGACACAACTTATTTTACAGTTATAATAGCAATATTTACAAGTACTTACACTACTCACAAAAAGTTAGGGATATTCGGCTTTCGGGTGAAATTTCAGGATAACCTAAAATGCACTATAACCTTTACAGGTGAACTTAATTTGACCTTCTCTAAACTTTTAAATGCACATGTCCAACTGTTCAATGTTTGAGTACTTTTTGCACAACTTGCTGTTCTCTAACAAGGAGCTGAATGGCGAAATTCACAACAGGTGTTTGATCCATGAATCGACCAATACATTTCCTGGTTCAATTAGAATTGGTATTTAAACAGTCCTCTTCATCATGCTGTTTACATTTTGACATCATGAGACCAAGACGACACCTAACAACTGATCAACAGTACCTCGCCATTGCGAGGCTTCAAACAGGATGTTCTCAGAGGGAAATGGCCACTGAGCTTAGAGTGTCACAGAGTGTCATCAGCAGGTTGCAACAGAGATACAGAGACCGGAAGAGTCACAGAAAGGCTTAGAAGTGGACGTCCTTTGGCCACATCCCACACTGATGAGCGCTTCATTGTGAACAGTGCCCTGTGGAACCGGATGATGAATGCCACTCAACTCCAGGCACATTTAAGGGAGGTGAGAGGCACCCAAGTGTCACGTCAGACCATTCGAAACCGTTTACATCAGCGTGGTCTGAATGCTAGACAACCTGCAAGGGTACCTGACCACACCACCAGGCACAGGCATTATCGTCGTGCACGGGCCAGGGAGCATTGACGCTGGACGAGGGACCAGTGGCCTCAGTGCTGTTCTCTGATGAAAGTCGATTCACATTGAGCAGAATTGATGGCCGCCAACGATGTTGGAGACGTCAAGGAGAGCGCTATGCATGAGCCACTGTTGTCACCAGACGAGCCTTTGGTGGTGGTGGTGTTACAGTGTGGGCAGGTGTGTCTAGCCAATACAGAACTGCCTTACACTTTGTGAACGGTACAGTCACAAGCCCATACTACCTGAATAACATCATTAATCCAGTCATTGTGCCGCTGCATGAACAAAACAGGCCTAATTTCATCTTCATGGACGACAATGCTCCAGCTCATCGAGGTCGCATCATTAGGGAACGGCTGCTGGAGACTGGGGTACCTCAAATGGAGTTGCCTGCACTTTCTCCAGACCTGAATCCCAGAGAAAACCTATGGGATCAGCTGAGTCGCCGTGTAGAGGCTCGTAACTCTGTGCCCCAGAACCTCAATGACCTGAGGGCCGCCCTTCAAGAAGAGTGGGGTGCCATACCTGAGCAGACAATAAGTTGACTTGTGAACAGCATGAGACGTGGTTGTCAAGCTGTAATTGATCCTCAAGGGCACATGACAAGTTATTGAGACATTGACATTTTTTGTTGTGGTAAACCCACCACTGTTGTTGGCTTTTGTCTCAATAAATTGTTTGAGATGAGGAAATCACCATTGCATGCTTCTACTTAAATGCCCTTCTTTCATGATATAATATCACTGTAGCGTGAACTTTTTACATTTTCCATAAATTTCACCCGAAAGCCAAATATCCCTAACTTTTTGTGAGTAGTGTATCACCAAGATGGCGTCTCGTACGGTCGCCTTGGTGTGTGTTGCTATGTCTCATTTTGTTTGTTAAATTCAGTTTTTGTGACAATTCCGGGAGCTTGTACACTAGAGAAGAGCTCATGAACATCAAGGCTACAACCCCTGTGGATTTATTTCCCACTTTCATCGCCACATCCGTGGAATTACTGAACATTCTGGTCAAAGGTGCGCTCACCTTTGTGCAGGCAGTGAAACGCCGGAGGAGAGGGAGATGTGTCAGTGCGCTTGTGCGCCTCTGCCGACACGGCCATCGCACACCGTTACCTGGAATATTTCTCTCTAACGTGCGTTCACTGGGAAACAAACTGGTCAAACTTCAACTACTGTTGGGGAAGAACAGAGACTTATCTTCATCTTCTGTTTTGTGCTTCACGGAGACGTGACTGAGTGGAACGATACCGGACTCTGCGCTGCAGCTGGTAGGCTTCCTTCAGAGTGGATCGGGAAATAGAACTCTCCGGCGGCAAAACAAAAAGTGGAGGTTTGTGTTTTTACACTAACAGTAGCTGGTGTAATTACGTGACAGTGATCCTACAGCACTGTTCTCCTGATCTGGAATCTTTCTTCATTAACTGCAAACCCTTTTATTCTCCCTGTGAATAGTCTGGATGAGTACACAGAGGCTGTGACATCATGCATCAGCTTCTGTGAGGAGAGCTGTGTACCATCACGTACCAGGGTGAGTTATAACAATGACAAGCCCTGGTTCACAGCTTAACTCAGACAGCTAAGGTTAGAGAAGTAAGAGGCGTTTAGGAGTGGGGACAGAGACATTTTTAATGTGGCTAAGTACCGGTTTAGCAAAGAGGTGGGAGTTGCTAAATGACTGTACTCAAAGAGACTGCAACACCAGTTTTTCGCCAATAACTCCGCCTCTGTCTGGAAAGGGTTCAGACAAATCATGAACCTCACTCCTTGCACAACTTACGCCTGGCCAACGACCTGAACAACTTCTACAGTCTACATTTTACATATGCTTATATATTTCACGAATATTTTACTTATTGTTTCACATTTATGTTTCATGTATGCACCGAACACCAAGACAAATTTCTTGTTCATGGAAACTTACTTGGCAATAAAGACTATTCTGATTCTGATTCTGATTCTGTCCCTATTAGACAGTTTGCAGAAAACGACCTGGATAGGAGAATAGAGGAATTACTGAATCTGTCTAATAAAGATATGCATGAAAAGGAAAAGAAATACACAACGTTTTACATCAGTATGTATCTATGGTTAGATGAGGTGAACAAGAAAAGGGACAACTAACACTGATAATTCCTAACAATGACATAGAACAGCCAAAAGACGTTGATGAGGTTCTGACACACATACCACCAAGAAATAGAAGAAATCCTGATTTTATCACTAAATTGTTACAAAATCAAAGGACGAAGTATCCTGGATGGGTCAGGGGGAACTTGTTGTTAATGGGTGTGTGGATCTAACATTTATTATTTGGGAAAGAGCTGATTATACCTGTGCTGTCAGTATGCAAGCATGCACAGAGTACGTGTATGCCATTGAATCCAGGACAAAGTTACTCTGCAAATGGAGTTCAACTTCTCAACCTGCAATGCCACTCTTTATTCATTCTTTAATCATCAAGAACTGCTGCAACAACTCTGTCCTGTGGACAAACTGTGGGATGACAAGAGCACAGCTTTTTGTTACACAGAACCGCCATGAATCCCCCTCTGTGGACAACAATCTGACCATGTTTTGGTCTATAAACAAATAATCATCATTACTACTCCAAGAGAGGGAGAATCAACATGAATGAGACACAGAACCAAACATGTACATGGAGAAACGTAAACATAGAAACATCAGATGACAACATGTATTGGCAAAACAGTTTTAGAGTTTATTAAGTCAAGGAAAACTGGAACAGCAATTTGGTGGCCTATTCCTGTCATAGTAAATGAGGGAGGAAAGGAGAGGGATGTAACCAGGAGGGTGTTGGGGGGGGTGTTCAAAGCAGGTGCTGGTGGTGTGTGTTCCTGTGATGAATCCGCCTGAATGTATGTGTATGTGTGTGCGTGCGTGAGTGTGTGTGTGTTTCATTTTTTATTTTTTTAACCTGTCCTGTCAGCATGCTGGGCATACAGCACAGAGTATTTCTACGCCATTGCATTCAGGACAGAGTTAGTCTGCAAGTGGAGTTCTCAACCTGCAATGCAACTCTTTATTAATTCTTAAATTCTCAAGAACTGCTGCAATAACTCTGTCCTGTGGATGACCTGTAGAATGACAAGAGCACAGTTTTTGTTTATGGAGAGCACCACCAACCCCCCCCTTTGGAGAACTATTTATCATGTTTGGGTCTATAAACAACTGATCACGACTCCAAGAGGGGGAGAATCACCACGTTGAGACAAATAAACATAGAAACAAACAGCATTTACACAAAAACATGAACACTGGATGACAACATGTATTGAAAAACAATGCATGCGCCGACCCGCCAACCACTGGGCCTGAGACCCGAACCAGCGTCCCACACCCCCGGCCCCGAACCCGAGCCCCAGAACCGACAACCACGCCCGGAACCTACACACGGACGCCAGCTGCGGATCTCCCCGGGAGCACGTACCCCCCCCCGGAGACAAGCCAGCTTAACTCAGGTAAAGGAGTGGGCGCCACCACCCAGACTACCCAACTTCTCCGTGGGGCCCCGGGATTCCCAAGGAACACCAGCCCACAAACCACGGATGTCCCCAGAGCCGCCCAGGCATCCACCCAACCGCGGTAGGTGTGTGTGTGTGTGTGTGTGTGTGTGTGTGTGTGTGTGTGATGTGTCGACTGGTGAGTGTACGGGACTTGTCCCAATTAGTTCTGGTGTCGGAATTATATCATAGAGTCCCAAGCAGTGGAAAATGCCCCAAGAGCCACCCCTGAGTCCTGCAGCCATATAGAAACTCACAAGGAGCATAAACCAGTCCCAGAGAGCTTGAGGAGACCGTGCAACCCACATACAACAGACCGACATCCTGCCAGAACTGCCCGCCCCGCAGGCAAGCCAGTAGCATCCCCATGCCCCCACCAACACACCCCTTGCAAGGGGCTCGCCAGAGGCTCGCAAGGCCGCAACCAGCCAGCTACCCCACCTGGCCACAGGCCTTGAACGTCCACCCACATAGCCGAGTGCACATGGCACAGGACACCCGGAATAGTTGGATATTTCAATAACTGAGTCGAAAACTGCATAACAGATGAGATTTACGATTCTAGGGAACGTTGCCTTCAGAAGTAGGTTCCCTGTTGTAATTAATGAAAAATGCTGTCCACAACCATAACCAGCCTCTAAATTAAAACAAAAAAATGTATAACCATCTCAAAAGTCATTATGATCAAGACTAGTCCTCCGTCTTTAAGATGATGTCCGGCTGCTTTAATTAGATGGTGATATTCACGGTTGTATGATTCATTTTCAAAATGTGGTTGAAAGGGCATAGCTGGAAATGATTGTCCATCAGCAGATATAGCCAAAAATTCAGTGTTATAATGCTGAAATCTTAACGGATTGCGCTTGCCATGTACAGTAAATGCTTCATTGTCAACAACGGCTATAACTATAAATTTAGGCATCTATCCAGGAAAAAGATTCTCCTGGCTTTCTCTTACCCTGGTACCGCCAGGGATTGAACATGTTTTGAGACACACACAATTGATTGGATATTTAATTTGTGTTAGAGCCTTTGCATGGGTTTGTCTGCGACATGAGACAGAATTCATCTATCCCCTTAATTAATTTCATTTTCAGATCAACTCCATGAGCAAGAGTTTTTCCTGACAAAATAAATCTGAAAGGGTTGGTATTATTAGTTCTACAACACCACTCGATGCTGTATATCTAGCCCTATGTTTTAAGCCCACATTATCCACTGAAGGGGCTGTTTCATCCATATGTCCAGTGGTATCTTTAGAAAATAATCCACAAGCAAACTGTGTTGCGAATGTGTCACTCCAATAGTTTAGCAATCATTCTATCATGCCTCTATATGGATATGTATTTGACGATTGTGTGATGAGTCTGTCTCCCAATATAATGTCTACTAATGAGAAAAGCATACAACCCGGGTAGCTGATTAATCCCACCTCGGCATCCGTGGCTATAGGTGTATTATAAGGATTGACAATTTTCAGGCGTAGATACATGTAAGTGTTGTTTAAATCGATATAATCTTCGCTACTTGCCGATTTGTAAAACTCCAAAGATCCTGTGTTCGTTATCCCAGACAGTATCTCTAGAAATGTTAATTTTTTTATTGATTTCTGAGTTAGAGGCAGTGTAAAGAGGTCAAGCTCGCGCTTAATGCACTCCTCCGACATTCTATGGACCAATGCCATTTAAAAAAATATTGTGCGATGCAGCCTTAAGATGCTTTGAAACACCCTTGATGACCCTTCCACCCATGTCCTATGGGTGGATATGTTGAAGGTGTTTTTAGCACTACCACAGATCCCGCTCCTTGCTGTTGTCGAATTGTAATGGCACTCGGAACATTACTGATCACATACCCTATAAATCCACTGGTGGCTGTTTTCTGAATAAAGGTACTCCTCACTTAACCACCGAGTTCCATTCCTAGGACCAGGTCGTTAAGCGAATTGGTCGATAAGCAAGGACTCCTGTTATTTCACAGTAAGGGGGCGTGGCAATTGCGAACGCAAGTGTAGTGAACACTGACAGACTGCAGGAATGAGACTGAGACTGAGAATGGCGATGAGATGCTTGACGCTGAGACGGCGTATACGTCGTGGTATTGAATGTATTGTAAGCACACAATACAGACAAAGAGCTGGTCGGAAGTCCGAACGGTCATTAAACAGGTAGGTCCTCGTTATGTTTTTGTATAAATGTTGTTTGTTTCTTTGTTTATTTGTCTCACCTGTGGTGATTCTCCGTCTCTTGGAGTAGTGATCAGTTGTTTGTAGACTCAAACATCATAAATATTTCTCCAAAGAGGGGTTGGTGGTGGTTCTCTATATTCAAAAACCGTGCTCTTGTCATTCTACAGGTCATCCACAGGACAGAGTTATTGCAGCAGTTCTTGAGAATTTAAGAATTAATAAAGCATTGCATTGCAGGTTGAAAACTTGAACTCCACTTGCAGACTAACTCTGTCCTGGATGCAATGGCATACAAATAGTCTGTGTTGTATGCCCAGCATGCTGACAGCACAGGTTAAAAAAAACAAAAAAACAAAAAACAGGTAGGTTGTTGTGGCAGTTCTGCCTGCCACACGCCACCCAAGTGGTTCTCCAGGGCCCTCCGGCACAGAGAAACAGAAGACAATAGGTTGTAGGCATCAGTTTATTGTAGAGAGGAGGCTAGGTGGAATTAGCCAGGAGCAGATAGAACATGTCATGACAGGGCTCCTATCCTGAGTGAGTGTGAGGATGGCGGTTTTACCTGTTGCTCGTTGGCCAAACCAACGAGAAACAGGTGATTTAGATTATAATCCATATGTTTTCCCTCGTTATAGCTTGGTTTGACAGACATGGCGATCTTCTAATAGCATTGTCTTACGGGTCTAAAGTGAGTAATTTTCATTATGTCAAGGACATAGGCTGATTTTGATCTGTCTTTAAAGACATTTCTGTATCATCAATTATTGTTTTCCCCAGAAGTACGTGGTGTGGCTTGTCAAAAAACAGAATGGGGTATCTTGTGCTTGTGTTGGTTATAGTACTACAACACATCATAAGAGAGGCACGTAGCGATCACAGACAAATAGATAATCTACTATGTCACTGTGCACATACATGTTGTAGTACCCTCCGTAAATGTTACAGAGGGTTCTACAGGATATGGAGCCATGTCAGCATTATATCCTCTTGCTGTTACGTGTTGAAATCTTCTACAGTTATTATGCCATCAGTCATTGGTTAAACCTTTCTGTGTGTGGATATTGTAGCTTGATTATTTCAACCTCAAAAGACTTCTCGAGATGGATTGGTTTTGCTAATTTTGGCCAATAATTCCATGTTTTGTTTCATATTTCCATATTTATACAGATTGTTAAACACTACCGTTTTGTTTTCTTTATCCACCTCAGAGGGCATCATTTTTATCGATACAGTAAATGGCACGTATGGTTATTAACGTAAGCGTTGACCATGTCCTGGATGTCATCAACATAGCGTCTCATATTTACAAACATTAAGTATCTCCACATGCGTGTTTTTAGCGTCCTGTTGAAACGCTCCACTATACTTTTTGTCTCGTTTTTTGTCTCATTACCCGTTAAAAGGTGTATAAACTTAGAAGATGTCATAAGGCATTTATTATAAAATTCTTTCCCAGCATCAGTCTGAAGCTTCTTCAGTACACTATGTTTAACTAGAAGTTAAACACCGAACCCACACATATTTTGTTAACAATTTTGTTATTTTCATCTGCTTACTCATTCCTATCCACCAGATCTGCCTGACACTTGCTGTCTATAATGCTAACTAGGACTTGATTTTTCTGAAAATGTCTGGCAGCATTTACATGGAGGGTAAAAATGTCTTGTTTTAACAACCAGTTCTGCACGTCTTTCAGCAATGTTTTTCAATCAGTCAGATTTTTAACAGCAGTGTTCAGCTTATCATCACTGCCAAAACTACCAGGATTAGTAGGGTCATAATACACTTTCACTAATCGCTACCACACGTCACTTCCGGCTGTCAGTGTGTTACTCCTTTTAATCGCGTCCAACTTTACCTGATAACTTCTTGGCTTTGACCATCGCCTGAACTGTTTTTTCGGATTTTGGAACAGGGACCTTTGCTTGACTAGCGCTCGACTAGCCGTGGCAAGCGATGGCCGGCAATGCAAATGCTCCTTGCGCTGCTCTATGCCGCAGACTCTCTGGCTGGAGAACAGATTTCGAGCCTTGGAGCCCACAGTTCCTGGCAGTTCCTGTGACCCAGGTGCAAGCGTCGACATTATTAACATCACCATCCTGCAGCTGATTAACCATCACCCGTAAGTGTCTGCTGTTGTGGTTCATGTGAGCACCAACAACCTTAAAACGCATCCATCAGAGAAACTTAAAGAAGATTTTGTCAGCCTCATAAACAGTCTTTTAAATACAAACAAGCAGTGCATTGTGTCTGGCCCACTGCCCTCCCCCCATTTCCGCGACATAAAGTTTAGCTGATTGCAGCAACTGCACATCTGGCTGAAGGGTCACTGCTGCAACAGAGGCATCCCCGACGTGGACAACTTCAACACTTTCTACAATAGACTGGAACTACTTAAGGACGATGGCCTCCATCCAAACCATGAGGAATCCCGTCTACTTTCCATAAACATTGTACTCACACTGCTCTCCTACAATGCATTCACCTTCTGACGGTCAGTGAGTCCCACACACCCTTACACTATACAGTCAACTCCACCATCCCCTACTCCAGCAGCCTACTCAGCTCTCCTAAAAGGGACTGTTGTGCCTTCCACCATAACCACCATCATTTCCTTTCATAGATCTATGATAGAACGTTCATTATGACGTTATCTATAGAAAGGATTTTAAAAGCACTCCCATTTCATATTCCATAGCAGTTTTACATAATTTGAACATCTTGGTACTATGCTTAATTTTAAGGACCCGGTGATAATTTCATAATTTATAGACAGGCAAGATCAAATAACACTTTTAAACAAGAATTTGCTGAGTTGTTATCTAATTTTGTGTCAAATTATGACAAAATTACGATTTAAGGTAATTTTAACATACATGTATGAGGCCCTAGCCACACTTTTATTACTGATTTTATGGATGTTCTTGATTCTTTTAACCTCACTCAAGCAGTACGAGAACCTACACATTCTCCTACACACCCATAAATTAGAACTGTGCAGTGGTCTCAGCCCTGAAAACATTGAGACAAAGGATATCTGTGTCCATTCACAAAGCGGTTATATTCATTGTGTTCTCATCACAATTTTTTTTTATCACTCACCTGTCCGCGGCTGTGTTTTTAACTATGTCAGCAAGTAAGTTTTCTGAGCTTTTCAATGCTGCTGCTTCGCCTCTAACTGCCTTTTATCCAGATTTTAACAAAGGGGCGCTTTTCTCCCATTTTAATGACACATGTCGGACTATCCTGCACTCTGTCGCCCCAAACAAGGACAAAAAGTCAAATAAAACATCGCAGCCCTTGCAAAATGAATCCACCCAGGACCCGAAGAGAGACTGTAGGAGAAAGGAACGGAAATGGAAAAAGAGTGGTTTAAATGTATTTTATGAGATCTAGAAAGACACTATTCACAATTATCGAAGGGCAGTCAAAGAAGCAAGAGCAGCTTTCTTCTCTAACCTGATTGTTGCAAACCATTCCAATCCCAGAATTTTATTTAAGGTAATCGACTCCGTCATCACCCCGGCCCCCTGTCATCTTACTCAGGCCTCACCAGAGATGTGTGAGGAGTTTTTAAACTCTTCGTTTTAAAGTTCGTTTTATACTGCTATACTGGTCATTGTCAGTTATTTTCGCAATTTTGGAACTATGTCACCATCATTTTTACATGAAACTCTATCCCACATGAAATCAACCAGGGGCAGCCTTGATATTATCCCCACCACATTTCTTAAAGAGGTTATTAACAAGGTTGGACCCAGTTTATGATCTATTATAAACAACTCGCTGTAAAAAGGCATTTTTTCTTCTGCTTTTAAACATGTGATCCATCCTCTTTTAAAGAAACCAAACCTTAGATCCATCTGGCCCATTTATAAACTTCCATTTCTTTCAAAGGTTTTAGAGAAGGTGGTATCAACCCAGCTTTTGGCTTTTATGTGTCATAATAACTTCTTTGAGAAATTCCAGTCTGGTTTTAGAGCTTTACATAGCACAGAAACTGTCCTCCTCAAAGTAACCAACGATATCTTTTTAGCAGCTGATAGGGGGATAGTGCAATTTAAATTATTTTAGATCTAAGTGCAGCCTTTGACACCGTAGATGACGCCATTTTAAATTAAAGTCTTAACACCCGGGTTGGCATCAAGGAACACTCAACTTGCCTGGTTTTATTCCTACCTTTCAGAAAGAACCTTCACGGTCCATAGACTGAACCTTTACTCATCCTCGACAGCTCAAATTACCTGTGGTGAACCACAAGGTTCCATTAAGGGTCCGATTTTATTTTCAATCTATGTGCTGCCTCTTGGCCACATTATCCAAAGACACAATGTCTCTTTTTATTGCTATGCAGACAACACACAGATTTACCTTCCTCTGAGACCTGGTGAACCAAACAGCCTAGCTGCTGTTGTTGATTGTCTTAATGATATCAACCATTGGATGGCACAGAATTTTCTTCAACTCAATAATTCAAAATCAGAAATCATACTGTTCACTCCACCTAGTTCAGTCATATTGAGAGTGGCCTTGTCACTCTGTCCAGTAATAGTCTGTTGCCAGAAACTTGGGAGTACTGTTTGACTCTGACCTAAACTTTGAAAAAAAAAAAAAATTATATATATAAAAATAAAATGTCCAGTTCTGCTTCCTTCAACTGAGAATCATTTCAAGAATCAAACCAATACTATCACACAACTACCTGGAAAAAGTAATCCATGCGCTAATTTTCTCATGATGACACTGTAACTCCCTCCTTTCTGGCATCAAACAAAAGTCACTCTCTCGCCTTCAACTAGCTCAGAACGCAGCAGCTAGTGTTCAGTTTCAAAAGATTACATCACATCACCCCAATCCTGGCTTCTCTCCATTGGCTACCTGTTCGGGCCAAAATGGATTTTAAGATTTTACTAATCACTTTTAAAGAATGTCTGGGTCTGACTCCAAGCTACATAACAGATATGTTGACCCCATATGAGCCAGTGCACAGCCTCAGATCCTCAGGCGGGGCCTTTCTGGTTGTTCCAAAGTCTAGACTTAAAACTAAAGGTGACCACGCCTTTTCTGTCAGGGCCCCTCGACTTTGGAACGACCTGCATGAGGAGATTCGGCTAGCAGAGTCAGTCACTTCTTTTATGTTCAAGAGGTTTATTCGTCACATACATATGCATACTTTCACACATATATGTAGTGAAATGTAATGTAATAAATTTTAAGTCAATTCTCAAAACTCATTTTTATAGATCTGCTTTTAGGTGATGTCGCCCCCTTTCTTTATCTATTTTATTTTTTTCTTATATATTTATATTTTTTCCTTTTATTTCTCTGTCAAAGCACTTTGTAAACTCTGTTTTTAAAGGTGCTATATAAATAAAGCTATTATTATTATGTTCCATTGTCGTGACAAACATACAACTGAAGACACTTTTATATTTGAAGCACATTATACTATTAGACAGTATAATTAAGATCAACAGTAAAACAAGATCAACAATTAGGATTCACAGCAAACTGTACGTGTCCAAATGTGAAAAGCCCATCATATTCAGTCCTGTGTGGCATCATCCACACATCCAGACTGTTCTTCTAATATTACATCAGTGGCACCTTGTTCAGCATATAAATTACTCATGTCTGCCTCAACTACCCAGAATAGCTTTTCACAATATAGATACATCAATAATTTAGGCAGAACCACCTCGAGTATATATATAAACGGTTTATGCCATGGTCACACTACACGACTTTCTGTCTTGTGATTGGGCATCTTGCATTCTTGTGGTTTGCACACTACATGACTGATCGGCGACAGGGGGTCACACTTTACAAGATGATTCACTAGGATGAAACCCAGACGAGTCTGTTGGGTCCCCAAATTATGTTTTGTCATGAAAACACAAGCGAGAATTTACACTGGAAATGACGCGATGCCATGCACGCGGACAGGATATTACATTTTTTATTATACCCTTGATCACTGTAAAAAAAAAGAATAAAAGCTGAATTTAATAAGAAATATACAAAAGAACCTAGAGAACAAAAGTAAAATAGGTATGTAATTTGTTGTGCCAGGGCTGGTCAGGCGTTCCGTCTGGTCCTGTCAGCCTGGGTCCTGAACCTGGCTGGCTGTGCTAGGCGCGGGGCTCACCATGTGGCCTCCTTTGGTCGGGGGCTGTCTCCTGTCATCACACTGGGCTGCCGGGGTACCTGTCCTCTGGCGCTCCTGAGGGGAGGGGGTCTGCGTGGTTGCTCTCCGGCCTGGTCGGCTGCGGTGGAGCGGGCCTCCCCCTTGTGCGGGGTGTGGGTGGGCATGGAGGTCCCGCTGGCTCGGCCATGGAGCGGGCGGCTTGGGCGGGGTGTCCGTCTGTCGCCATGGGGCCAGGATCCGAGCCTGCGGTCCGTGCCTTGCGCCCGTGGCCCTGGGTTCTATGCCAGCGGCTGCGTCTTTTGCCTGCACCCGGGGGTTGGTTGTATGTGTGCGCCCCTGGGGTGCCTGGTCTCCTCGTGCTCCCTGGACTGGGTCATGCTCCTCAGGGCTGGGCGTGGGGGTTTCTCCATTCCCTCTGGCTTCTCTGGGGGCCCGGAGGTCTTCTGTGGCCTCAGGGCAGGGTCCTCGGGGCTTTCCTGCAGCTGTAGGATGTCCACAGTCAGTCGGTATTATGTCCCTTCCGCTGCGACATAATACCGACCTTCTACACCAGTACCAATGGGGATAAGTCATGTACACTCACTGGTGGACATCTTACACACACACACAGGCACACAGGTACACAGGCACACAAACACACACAGGCACACACAGGCACACACACACACACACACACACACACACACACACGGTCCCATCACACATGCACACACCATCACACCTGCTTCAAGTGCACCCCAGCATCCTCCTGGTTGCATTCCTCTCCTTTCCTCCCTCATTTACTGCCATAATTATGACAGGAAGAGGCCACGTGACCAGTTGTAGTTCCAGTTTTCCTGGACCTAATTCATTGTTTTTCAATACATGTTGTCGTCCAATGTTCATGTTTTTGTGTAATGTTGTTTGTTTTTATGTTTATTTGTCTCACAGTGTTAATTCTCCCCCTCTTGGAGTAGTGATCAGTTGTTTATAGACCAAAACATGATAAATAGTTCTCCAAAGAGGGGGGTTAGTGGTGGCTCTCAATAACCAAATCTTCAGGTCTCTACAGGTCAGGTCATCCACAGGACAGAGTTAATGCAGCATTTCTTGATGATTTAAGAATTAATAAAGAGTTGCATTGCAGGTTGAGATCTGAACTCCACCTACAGACTTACTCTGTCCTGAATGCAATGCCATACAAATACTCTGTGTTGTATGCCCAGCATGCTGACAGCCCAGGTTAAAGGGTTAGGATTCTAACTGCTGCTCCGCTGAACTCCCATCCCTCCCGCTGGACCCCACCCGATCCCGTGTCTGCTTTCGTTGGCTGTAGCTTGTTGCGTCACTTCCGAGTTGAGCCCGAAATGACCAGATATTTAACCTTCTTGATATCTTACCGGTGTCTGCCAGCCATCCTGCGAGCGCTCGGTGAGCAGTCGGATCACGTTGTGAGCAGTTCACACCACACTCTGGTCGTTTACAGGAGCACGCTATGATTTGCCTCCGATCTGGGCCTTTGCTCGGTGATCTCCAAAAACCAAAATGCAAGCCCAGAATCATGCACTCCGAACTCGGCATTAGTGAAAACCCCTTCACATATATTGTCATAATCTCTCCTATAGACACAACTATAGATACACTATCAGCATATAAACAGTGGTGGTGCTTCTGACTCGGATGATTAACCTGACAACCAAAACAAGCTGGTATAGTTTTTGGTAACCGCAGCATAAATACAACCCCTAATAGTAGCTCTTATAATCTTGAGAGCTTCTTCAGATAAACGACCCGTTAGTAGGGAATCCTCCAGCTCAGCAGGACAGCTGTCGATGCATCAACATTGCAGTTCATCGAACTTTTGCAGTTCACTGTTCTCGTTGAGCTGCAGTCCACCCTTGTCACCGCTAGTCAGAAAGGTGGTATACATGTCAACATCTCAATGTTGTACCAAAGTCCTTCAGCCCTTCGTTGTCCATGTACATGACCCATACATGTCCAACGAGCTGTCTTCATCATATCCATATCATGTAGCTTCATCAATCATCAGGTACGAGCAGAGATCCATTGATCAGATCTTTATAATAATAGGAGAGTTGAAACATTAGTTAGAGAGAACACATTATTATTAGACATAAGACTAATAAGAATGATATATTAACCATAAAAACCCTTTTTTACGAGACTATTTTTTGGGCTATTTCTACTAACACTCCACGTATCCCCAACTGAATAACATATTTTCCAATATGTCTGGCTATAACGGTTAAACGGGTCTCCCCTCTACATTTTGTTCTCTTCAATGCTTCATCCACAGCACATTCATTCTTAGCTTCTGAAGGAAGAGGCCAATGTACCCGAATAAGATCGAAGTTCATGTTTAAGAGTATATAATCTTCTTCAGCACAGGGCGTGAAATACAGGACGAATGAAAGACCCAACACACTCTATGCTGGTTTTTAAGTGCGAAAACGTCAAACCCACTTTAATCACCTCACCGGCATCTGGTGACCACCCACCCAAGTACGCATGCACACACACCACTGTGTTAAATAGAACTGAATCTCAAAAAACAGACTCAAAGCTTTCATCGCGGCACATTGTATTGTCACATTCACAGCAAAACTTGTTCTGATGAACACAGAGCTTGAATGAATTCGATAGATTCAGTTCAGCCTTGTAATTTTTATCTTGCAACACAAAAGCTAACTTCCATTATTTATTTTTATTAAGTGTAATTTGAAAATATTTCCCAGCACACCTGGTGGGCACCCACGGCACACTATGATGTCTCAGATCCTAAACTAGTTTGCATTTACAATGGAAAGCTGGGTGTATATGGCCACTTCTTTAGAAGTCGAGAAGTATTTCTTCAAGTGCACCAAATTACTGATACTGTGCTCTTATGTTGAAACACTCTTTCCAACAGTGGCGTGATCATGTCTTGATACATTCAAGCTTTCCACATTAAAGATAACTAGTGCACAAAAGCATTGTGGCCTACTGTAGGCATTAATTTTGTGGAAAGAATAAACAAGGTTCAAATGTACAATTATATCTGAGTCATAACTCGATGACTAACGCCCCTGGTGGACTCACTCAAGACTTACTCGTCTTTCTGTGTTCACCCGGTTTGGCTAATTTGCTGCTGACCTTGAAGTCGACATCTGCGCTTCAAAGCACCGTAGATACAGCTCCAGACACTCTTTCCATTGTCACTGCAGGGCTTTCAGCTGATCCCACACAACAGCCATGAAGGTGCTTGGCAGGGCACGGCCTCTGGGGGGAAGGGAAGGGAGGGGGGTTTTTGAGAGAGAGAGAGAGATAGAGGGGGTAGCAGTTAAGCAAGCGTCATCAGAGCACCCTGATTCCCGGTCTTATGAGCTCTTGAACCGCCAGGCCTCAGCTGCGCCTCTTATCCAGTCCATCTGTGTCTGGGACCAAGAGGACACTTCAGCGCTCTACCTTTGCGTCAGCCCGTCCCTTCATCCACCCCTCCTATTCCCCTACCTTCCATCATCAGCAGCAGCATCAGATTTGAAAACCTGAAAACAGAGATGAGCTGCCCCCGCTCCCATCGTGCTTTGACAGATGAAGCGTGCAGGCCCATCAGGCTCTGTACTTAGTTACCATATCTCAGGAGCATTGCAAAGTGAAGCAGAAATTTTATTGGATCGCCAAACATGCCAAAAAGTAAACATTTTACGATCCAATTGCATTTTTGTTGTTGTTGTTTGTTTGTTTTTTTTGAATGGCAGCTACCCATGGTGCTCCACGCCCTCATTTCTCAATTAATTTGCTTTTAGAAACGGAAGATAGCTGCAAAAATGTTAGGAGGGGGCTCCTCCACAGGGATTTGGTGACGGGGCGGGGAGGGGCGGTGGGAAGGCCTACCCAGGTAATCAGCGGAGATTTGGCGACTTAGGCTGACTGTGCATGAGAGAGAAAAGACAGATTTGAGGCAAAGGGATTACGATGCGGCGACACCGCACTCTGGACCGTGACAAAGCGGGCAAAAGAAAGAGAAGGGAGACAGCCGAGGTTTTGAAACAATCCCCCGGATGAATCAAAATAGTTTATTTCAAAGAGAGGGCGCCCTCCCCCCCCCCCCAGTAAAGTGCATCACTGTAGCTCTGCAGTGTTACTACCTGAAAGGAAAGTGGGGAATGATGTGGAGGGGAGGCTGGAATGGACAGCACTGTGGCTAACGGCTTGCTGCCTCTCTTATGATAGAAGTCCATCAGACACAAGTGCCACAAGTGCACATTTCCTATTAAATCCATGTTAATCAACTGTTGCAGCTCCACTGGCCACGTTAGCCGCACAGGGCCCATGCAAATTTCTCTATTTTTGTGTGACAGGTAATAAAAAAAAATTAAACTAAGTGAAGCCTTTTCCATTGAAACACAAGATAAAACGACATAGAAATGTTTTTTTGTAAAGAGTGCATTGAATTTAAAATTTGAATTGATTGCAATTTAAATGTGTTTTATTTGAGCCGACATTGTACCACAGACCAAGAGCTGCTGTCCAATTTGCAATTATAGTTTGTGGTTCACCAAGGGGCAGACGACAGCATGGTTCACAGTCTTGCGGCCGCAAAGCTACTCGAGTCAGACAAATCAGCACCCGTGCAGCGCTGATTGGTCCTACTCGAGGCAGGGAGCTTTCTTAATGTTTGTCGGTCTTGTGTAAGATCGTTCAGTCGTAATTAGATGCCATGCTGGACATGGGCGTAATAAAGGAATCCACGGGTGATTGGTCTAGTCCCGTCGTGCTGGTGGGTAAGCCCAATGTGTCGGTCCGGTTCTGCGTAGCTACCAAAGGGTGAACGTGGTGTCAAAGTTCGACGCCTACCCGATGCCCTGGGTCAGTGAAATTCTCGACCGGTTAGGTACGGCAAATTTTTTCACAACACTAGATTCAACCAATGGTTACTGGTAGATTCCCTTGTCTCAGGAGTCCAAGGAAAAATCGTTATTCTCCACTCCGTTCGGCTTGTACCACTTTCGCACACTTCCATTCAAGTTGTTTGGTGCCCCAGCCACCTTTCAGAGACTCATGGACTACGTCCACATGTAGCATACACCATGGCCTACCTAGACCGCATTATAATTCACAGTGACACCTGGGAGCGGCATGTGCAGCATGTGGGCGCAGTCATTGAGGCTCTGAGGTGGGCTGGGCTCACCGCTAACTCAAAGAATTGTGCCGTGGGATGGAGGGAGGTACAGTTTCTAGGGATTCCACTTGGGTGAAGGCATGGTCTGACCCCAGCTTGATAAAACCAATGCGGTCTCCAAAGGGTCAAAGGGTGCTCCAGATCCGGTCCAGTGGTCAGAGAAGTGCCAGCAGGCATTTGCGATGGAAAAGTAAGCACTCTGTGGGAAGCCACAGAGGGCTGAAGCATGTTCTTGTTCCGCGGTGATTAAGCCCACATTTTTGCGGTGTAGTGGTGCAGGAGGTAGAGCGGATTGTCCAGTAATCAGAGGGTTCCTGGTTCAATCCCCGGCTCCTCATGGCAACACGTCACGTCAAATTTAGCGGCCAGAAATCCTGGAAGCTCACAATTACCTCGCTGTGATGACACAATTTTCTCTCACCGGCACAAGCAACTTGTTGCCATGGGCATTTCCAATCAATCTTACCCTCGCTGTTGTCATTTTACCATTTTGGATTTGGCCAAAAAATAACCCATCAGGAAGTGTCCCTGCTGTACCTGTTGACTCGTAATTGCTAAATTGCTCATTGGTTAAAACACCGCCCCTTGTCAATTGATAGAGCGTTGCTTCCTCCTGTAAAAACCCCTATTTCTAATGTAAGGAATTAGTAATTACTCCTTTTTCTGAGTGACCATGACAGAGCGCGCATAATGAACTCCCTGCAAGTGCTGTTTAGTGCTGTTTAACCCTAACTTTTCTCTCCCTTTCTGTCTGCAGACTGACCGGCCGGGCGCGGTCTTGTACCAGGAGGTGGAGGGGACGGAGCGACGGGTGCTGTACCTCAGCCGCAAGCTCTCAGAGCGGGAGTTGACGTACAGCACAGTGAAGAAGGAGTGTTTAGCGATCAAGTGGGCAGTCTGTTCCCTCCGCTATTACCTCCTGAGACAAGCTTTCATCCTCTGTTTGGACCAGCCCTCACTGCAGTGGCTCCACCGCATGAGGGACACAAACGCCTGAATCACCCTGGCTCTCCAGCCCTCTAACTTCCGGGTGGTCCATACGCCATAGCTGACAACCCCCCCCCCCCCCCTCTCCCCACTCTCTGGGGGCCGCTGACAGCTCCCTGGCCTAAGTCGGACGGGGGGGGTATGTGGCAGACCAAGGGTAGTGGTCAAGTACCGGCTGCAAATGACAGCAAGGTTCCCTTTCCTGCGGCCGCCAAGCTGCCTTGAATCGGCCGAATCTGCGCCCACACCCCATTGGTCTGACTTGAGGCAGGGAGCTTTCTTAATGTTTGTCTTGCAGAGGGGATCGGCATACAGGCTCGTCAGTCAACCAGGAGACGGAGCGGAACGCCATTCCTCCTGTGCCCAAAATTATTGTTATTGTTATCATCATCATTGTTATTATTTATACTTCTGGCCAGTGAGCCTTTTTGTTCCTCTGTCCAATAAAAATTCTTACCATGTTGGCGCATCTGCCTGTGGGCGGACCCCCACACAGTTGTAGCTCGCACTTTAATTATATGAAAAGCTATTTATCGCTGACGAATAACTACCGATCTTTTAACTAGATAACCGCAAGACTTGGTTTAACTTCAAGTGTCTGCAGAGATCATAGGATGTATTGTGAGTCTCAACAAGCTGAACATGTTGTAATGTAATTTCTTAACAGGTCTTCTTCTTTTTCTTCGGCTGCTTCCTTTAGGGGTCGCCACAGCGGATCATCTGCCTCCAATACCTTCTGTTCTGTGCATCTTCCTACCTTACACCAACCGCCTGCATGTCCTCCCTCACCACATCCATAAACCTTGTCTTTTGCCTTCCTCTTTTCCTCTTGCCTGGCAGCTCCATCCTCAGCATCCTTCTCCCAATGTAACTGTCATCTCTCCTACACACGTGTCCAAACCATCTCAATCTCGCCTCTTTTCCACCAAACTGTCCAACCTGAGCTGTCCTTCTAATGTACTCATTCTTAATCATGTCCATCCTTGTCACTCTCAATGAAAATCTAAACATCCTCAACTCTGCCACCTCCAGTTCAGCCACCTGCCTTTTTGTCAGTGCCACCGCCTCTAAACTGTACCACATAGCTGGTCTCACTACTGTCCTGTTGACCTTCCCTTTCACACTTGCTGGAACCCTTCTGTCACAGTTCACTCCGGACACCCTTCTCCACACACCCCACCCTGCCTGTACTCTCTTCTTCAACTTTTTCCCGCACTATCTGCTGCTTTGAATGGTCGACCCCAAGTACTGCCTTCTCCACCTCCACTCCTTGCATTCTCAGCTTTTCCCTGCCCTCCCTCCCATTCAGGCTCATGTATTCTGTCTTACTCCTGCTAGACTTTCATTCCTCTTCTCTCTAATGCATGCCTCGCTCTCCTCAACCTGCTCCCTACTCTCGCTACAGATCACAATGTAATCCACGAACATCATAGTCCGCGGAGACTCCTGCCTGATTTCTTCTGTTAACCTGTCCATCACCATTGCAAACAAGAAAAGGCTCAGAGCTGATCTTTGATGCAATCCCACCTTCACTTTGAATGCCTTCATCATGCCTACTGCACACCTTACTACTGTCTGACAGCCCTCATACATATCCTGTACCACTCTTACATACTTCTCTGCCAGTCCGACTTCCTCATACCACACTTCCTCTCTCGGCACCCTATCATATGCTTTCTCTAAATGCGCAAACACGCAGTGCAACTCCCTCTGGCCTTCCCTGTACTTTTTCATCAGCATTCTTAAATTAAACATTGCATCTGTAGGACTCTTTCCTGGCATGAAACCATACTGCTGCTCGCTGATCCCCATCCTCCACTACCCTTTCCCATAGCTTCATGCTGTGGCTGATCAACTTTATTACCCTGTAGTTACGTCTCCCTTATTCTTGAAGATGGGTACCAGTACATTTCTTTTCCACTCCTCTGGCATCCTCTCGCTTTCCAGGATGGTGTTAAACAGTCTCGTTAGGAACGCCACTGCCATCTCACCTAAACATTTCCATGCTTCCCCAAGTATGTCATCTGGACCAACTGCATTTCTACTTTACTTTCCACTTCACTTCTTCTGCCATTTCCTTCTCCTGTAATTTCTTAACAGGTAATAAGCAGAAATCACAAAGATTGTTTTATATATATATAACAACTAATAAAAGCATTGGTGGTATTTCAGACAAAAACCATATTATCAAAAAAGATTAATATCTCTTTTGTTTTCAATTTCCTCTTGAAATCTACACAAAATCATGTCTGGGACGGCTCCACCACGTAGCGGGTGAAAAACCACACTCAGTGGCATACCCCTAGCTGCGCCAATACACATGATGTACTTCAGCGATAAGGTCACTCTGCCACTCTGTCTTCCCTAGCTGGATCTGCACTAGGGTCAAGGAGGGGGGGGTCCCTTGCGTGGGGTTTCCTTACAGCCTCCAAATTACATTATGTCCTCCTACGGGGCAGCACGGTCCAAGCTCCCCGCCTCCATCCTTAGCCCTCACCCGTATACGTCGCGACCAACTCATCAACTCATTGATTATCTTGTTCGGCGCCATTGGCTAAATTGCTCATTGGTTAAAACACCGCCCCTTGTCCATTGATAGAGTGTTGCTTCCTCCTGTAAAAAACCCTATTTCTAATGTAAGGAATTAGTAATTACTCCTTTTTCTGAGTGACCATGACAGAGCGCGCATAATGAACTCCCTGCAACATCAGTTGGCGCTTAGCAAAGAGGCAGTCACAGATAATGCATATGCGTCTGCGTGTGCGCGTGTGTGTGTGTGTGTGTGTGTGTCCCAATAACGAGATTAAACTATCCCACTTCACTTCATAGTTAGCTCTCCCTTCTCTCTCGGCCCCTCTTTGAGGGGTCGACACATTAATTGATAGATTTCCTTAATCCGCCGCCGCTATGCTCCTCATAAGAAACCCTTCCGAAAAAAAAGGAAGCATAAGCGAGGTTTAGGCATCGCTTACAAATCCAAGATCGGGAGACTTACAAATGAAAGTATGCCACATACCCTGTAAAGCAAATCGGAATTTACAAATTGAAAACCCTCCCCAGTAGGAGTGCATCACCCTCTCTGTTGAATAAATTCATAGAAATCAAGGTTATTTACAAATAAAAACCTAATTAATAACTAACTTCTCACTAGTACCGCCTACAGACAAGAATCTGACAAAGCGCATGTACGTAGTGTATACTAAATCTTTTTTTTTTTTCGTTTTATTAAATCATTTCAGATAGAATAAGCTAAAATTGTCTGTCAGAAATAAGTTATCAAGAAATAGGAAACAACAACTTCTCAGAAATAAGAATAGACCAACCCGTTTTTAAAACAATGAACCAAATGGGAACAAAGGCGAAATCGATTACCAAAATTCAGTACCTTTGAGTGAATATATATATATATATATATATATAAAGTTATTATTTTATTTTTAAAACATTGACTCATTCATATGTGGATGCATTGCATTCTGAGAAAGCTAGATCCAAAGGCTGGCCAAATCGTGCACCCTCACATTCAAAATTTAAAATGGGCACAAGGTGTCGACCTTAGTTTTTTATTTTTAAATGGGTAACATGTATTATGTGTAAATATATGAATATAAGTGATGGAAAATGTTGACGTTTCAACATAAAGAGCTTAGTCTGAGAGTAATGGATTTGCCCCTCTGTGCCTTTTATCAATTCAAAGTTTTTAAAGTTTCCACAGTGGAAACTACACCTACACATAATACGGAGCTCGAGTTCTCTAAATTTAATGGGCGGCCGAGAGGAGCAAATAGCAACTTCCCTGGAATTATTACAAAAGAAAACAAAAGGTTGTTGTAGGCCTTTCAAATATTGACGCAGGCGTCTATATCAAAAGTCCTGCAGACGGGCTCTCAACGAAAGTGAATCAATGCAATGGACTCGAGAAAACGAGTCCATTGCATTGATTCACTGAAATCGAGACGTCATATACACAATAATAATCCTGCCCTCGTAGCACATTGTTGCCGCAGGATCTTTGAACAAAAAACTTTTGAAGACAGAGAAACTCTCCTGACGTACTCACTGGGTCTTTAAGCTGAAGGGGGTTTAATGAAATTTTTATCTTTTTTTTTTTTTTATGTTTTCCCCTGCTAACTCTACATTCTCTGAGGCAAACGAAGCCCCCCCTCCATGTCAGAAGGATGTCGGTGCCGGCGAAAAGGGCACCTCAAACCAAAGAAATCGAATAACGGGCTCTCCACTGCTAATCCGGCAAATCAATCTTGCTAAATGATGAAAAAGTCCCGTCTCTTTTTCCAATTTCTCCCCTCAAACCACAAACAGCGCAAAGCGCCAACAATGTTCTTTTCTCCTTTTTTTCTTTTGCGGTCGTAAAGTTTCTTTTCTGCTCAATATAATATCCAATTAACTCGCTCTCCCCATCGTCTATACATCCTCCCTCCCACACCCCTCCAGTATATTAACCAACTCCCGCTCGCTTCCATCTCACTGCCTTGCCCTAACACTCTCCGTCTGTGGAAGATAAATTGGGGGATTTGCTTCGGTTGATGTAGAGATGTGTTTGTGACCAGGGCAGAAGTGAGAGGAATTTACTACACCTATGCGAGTGGGTGGGGTGGGGTGGGGTGGGGGTCGGGGGGGGGGACCACGGAGTGGTTGGTGCGGTCGAAGAAGGTGCCATGTTGAGCCGCCGCTGTCAATCTGAGGAGAACTGGAGGAGCTGGAGTATACGTAAGGTGGGTGGGTGAGTGGACGGTGGGTGCATGGCCGAGCCTGACCCCTTTATCAGGGCTTCAGCCCGGAGCTGTCGACTACAGACTCCGGCAACACTAATCACCCGTCTGTCTTGTTGGGAAAGAATAGGCTGGTGTTCGGGCGGGATTCACTCAGCTGGGCCGAATGACAGCTCGCTGGAGGGGAAATAACTGGCCCAGATCAGTATCAGTCATATCAGTCGATGGATTCTATGGATGGATTTTCACCTCAGCCATCAGCTACGGAAAAAAAGAGGGGGGGGCTTTTAGTTTGAGGTGACTTTTGGAAAAGCGGCTTATCGAAGGAACGGCAAATCCTAAACTACCACTGGCGAAAAGGAAGGGGGTCGGGGGGGGGGGGGGGGGTCAAACGTCAGTGGAGAAAAAACTGTTATTAAAAAGATACTGTGGTATTACTCAGCAGTACCACAAAAGACCATCGATGCGAGAAATCGCTTCTTGACTTTGATTAAGCCATTTAGTGAGCCACCTCTAGAACCAGCTGAGTGAGAGTAAGATTATTTTTTTGATCAAATATCAATAATAGATTCATATTTAAGTAAATTATTTCCATTTTCTCTCAATTGCCAACTATGGCATGTCTGAAGTACCCCTAGAGATTATGAATCAGTCCCAACTGGAGAAACCCCTGAACAGGGAACAGATCACTAAGACTAATACAAAATACGACTACTGCAATATTTTATTCTCCTACAGTATGTAACCGGCTGAGCAAGACTGGAAATACCCTCCAAAAACTATTGTTTACTTACTCTGTCATCACTTCAACATACAGCCAAGATGGGCGCTAACACGGACAGATACGTGTTCACATAGTCCAAGCACACTCGCGTCAGATGGTGACAAGATGTGAGGCTGACTCTAGAATCCATACTAAACCTGTGACACTTAGTGCATTATTCTTCATTGTGTGGAGCCCGCTCCTCTCCCCACACTTAAATAACAGGAGACAGGAGTAAACGGTGCAAGGTTTGGTTGATGGTTATATAATGCTACAATTCATCTTTTTCTATAACCTTTGGCCCTGTTGACAAGTTGGTAAAATGGAAAATTCAAGGTTGCACTACCTTGACTTAAGCTCGGGGTGGAATTGGGACAAATTGATGTCAAGCAAATGAAACGGCAAATTGACTATTGCCTGTAATATCTCAGAAAAACAGTATGGCAAAAAGAAAAAAAACAGGCAAGACCACAGTCCACATTGGAATTAAAAACCTAATGTGACATTTGACAGAGATTAAGTAACCCACGCTGAGAATTGACCTTTCATGAATAGAGGTATTTGCGCAATTTGAAACATAGTTAAATTAGGGGAAAATAGGCCAAATAAACTACGCTGTGTGTGAAGCTTGGTGTGCATATGAGTTTACGGAGGAAAAAAAATAAATGGCGACCAATTGCACGCAGACCATGTAGAATGAACTCTGCGCGGCATAACCAATTCCTACTAAATTGGGTGAATGATTCAGAAATTTCTCTTACCGTATATATAGATCCGGTTTCGAGGTCAAATACGTTGAGACAAGCCGACAAATGGCACCCTCACATGCAATTTCAGCCGTCCCAAAATGAGAGACGTGCGGGGAATGAACAATTTCAAACTCTGAGAATGGTGTGGGAAAGTATTCCGCCGAAATGCTGCGATGTGACAATTCAGAAAATGCTGACATTTTCAGGGGAGAGAATTTACAACTGTCTGGCCTTCACCCAGGCCTCTCTCAGGCAAACCTGATTGAATCTAAATTACTTACCTGCAAGCCATCATGCATTTTCCATATATATATATATATATATATATGAAAAAAGCCTGTTACGGCTGCTATAAGTGCACTCTCTCAAGTGTCACCCTGTAGGTGGCTTTCAATCAATGGAAGAGGCTTAAAAGTGCAGTTTTGCATGTCACCCAGTGGCCACTTTGTTTACAGATGTCACACACACACATAGACACACACACACCCTTTATATATATATAAAGCCTAGTGAAAAGAGATAAATGAAATGTAACTGAGTAAACAGAAAATTACTTGCTTCATAAAGGCTATATTAAGTCTATTAATATTATTTCTAAAAATCTATTCTGAAAACACAATTTCTACAGAGAATTTTAAACTTCTTCAGAAGATCACTGAGCAATATGAATGGAGTACATACAATATCAGCACTTTGACACTTCTCAAAGCAAAATGAACGAACTAACAGAGTTCCAAAGAGATTAAATTGCTGGTGCATCGGTCCCGAAAAGTGCAGAGAAATTTAATGTGTTGAGAGAAACAGTCAAAAATCTAAATTCTTGACAGCATCTGCCAAACATGGACAAAGTGCATCAGCAAAGAGGTTCAAAAGATGGTTGCAAGTTGATGTTCACCAAAAGCGATAGACGGACGATGGATAAAGCCACAAAATTAAAGCCTCAAAAATTATGCCATAGGCTAGGGGACAAAATGAAGACGACTGAGAAGTCGGTGGAGGCTATATCTTTCACAGCCAATAGAATCAAACAAGGCTTCAGCCAATGATGTGCCATTTTCACTTTCATTCCACTCCCAAATTATTGACGTTATACTGTTTAATTAAATATGCCGCTATTACACTACTATATACACAATTTAATTAAATATCACTTCAGAGAAACACAAATCTTTAGAAAGAACCCCAAAGTATTAAAGTTGACAACTACATTTTCCGGTGGCGGTCCAGGACCATGCCCGGGCCTCTGCCTGCCCCAAGTCTGGAGGGTCTAGACCCCAGGGCCGGGCCACGGCACCCAGTCAAAGCCGGCGGAGGTCCAGTACCATGCCCCCCTACGCCACCGCTGAACGTAAAAATGTTGTCCCTTAACCTGGACCATTAAAATAAATAATAATAATTAAATTGAATCAACTACTTTATGAGCCAGTCCCAACAAAAAACACACACTGTGAGCTTCACAAAGCTGGAATTTATGGCAGGGCTGCCATTCAGAGATCAATTGTAGCAAAGGTGAATGCACAGTGTATGTAAAGAGCACAAAACCTGGACCATTAATATGATCTGAAGATTCATCGATCAAGAAGACTCTTCCAGAAGCCCTCAACCCACTGCCTGTTGTCAAATGTTAAACATGGTGGAGAATCAGTAATGGTATGGGCATCCATACGTGCCAGACTTGGAAGTCATCGGGTTCAATAATTGATCTGCATGGCCATGGATTGCGAGGACATTTTTGAAGACCGGAACATTGTTCCTCATCATCTTCCCAACACACCACTTACTAAATTCCCGAGAGGCCCTCCAGGATGCATTCAACATTCATGGGTACCATGGCCTCCTCAATCACCTGATCTGAACATCATTGTACCTTGAGTTTAATGATGTTCTGGAGTGAAGAGTGGGAAGTCGATTTCCACCTCCAGCCCTCAAATAACTGGAGGTTTTTCTTTTTGAAGAACGCTGCAATATCCAACTACACACAGTTCAGGGCTTGTATGACAGCATTCTGGATAGGATTGCAGCTTTTCTGGAGACAAAATCGTCGCTGTAGCTTCTTGGCGTTAATATGTCGCTGGGCTGATTGTTTCTTTGTCCACCTACGGCGTGTTTTTGTGTGTGTGTGTGTGTGTCCATCACAGTGTCCTGATTTATACTGTGCTCGTCACACTGTAGGTCACAGGTGGAGCCAGTGAAGCACGTTGGAAAATAATGAGATTGAATGTCAGCACACTTGCTGTTTGCCCTCACCAAAAAATGGACAGCCTTGGACGGGATTCATGTGCCAAGCAATATCCTATTGACAAAATGCTCATACAGAGTTAATTATTATATTATATTATATTATTATTATTATTATTATAATAATTATTATTATTATTGAATTATTATTATAATTGAAGGTAAAACCTTCCAGATTAAAATGTGTTGATCTCTATTTGAGAGCAGGGTTTAATTGAATATTCAATTTCAAAAATAAGTTCAATGAATATTCTCTCATCTCAACAGTACAACTATGAAAAATTCAACGACTATTCAACACATTGCAGGATCCAAAAAAAAAAACCTTTGGCAATATTTTATTGTTTTTTCTACCTGGGAGGAGTCAGTTAAGCTGACTTCCTGTATCATGCTACAATTAAGCAAGGGGATATACGCTTCATTTGCTTGATATGTCAGTAATTATAGTGCATGTTTGTGTAAGAGGAGATAAATGAGCGAGAACGGGTAAGAAAGTTACTGAATAGTCCCTCACTGTTTCTGCAATGAAAAATCTACCCATAAAAGAAAATAAAACAAGAACATTTTTCCACTAATTATACAGTGGGGCAGACGCAGGGAGACCAGGGAATGGTGTTTGTGACTGCGTGTGGGCTTTAGCGGGAGAGCCATTTAACTTGTAGGTCGGAGCCTCGAGATGAGGCACACTATAATTATGGGGTGAGGTGGGTTTCTGTTATGAGGTCAGGGGCAGCCAGTCAGTCAATGCGCCCATGTATGGACTCATGGATATACTTAAATCAACATGACAGTGGCCTAAACACTGCATCTCCAAAATCTTTCGGAATAGAGCATTGGAACACTGACGACTTGTGATACACTGTTCCTGTCCCCCCCCCCCCCCCCCCCCCGAAAAGCATAGTTGCAAAAGCGGTAAATGAAAAAGAGAGTTGTTTTCAACCAGATGATGTCCATTACACTTATCTGTGTGGTGCACAGCTGGTAACCAGGGATTTTATTTTCACATTATTCTTTTTTTTACCAAATTTGAATTCAGCATCCACTCTGTCATCAGGTCTCTCTCCCCGGTGGTGCCGCCCACACGTTGACATGGTGACTCCATGCGACTGTGTATTTGGCGGGTAGTAATGTTTATCAATGAGGATTTTATTCAGTAATGTCTTATACACTAGTGTACACAAATTGAAGGGCCCAGACGCCATGCTCTTAACGTACATTCAGGAAATATCAGTGGAGCCGAAAAAAACCCCAAAAAACAATGGAAAACAGAGCGGCTCAATCCACCCATTGGAGCGATGGAGGGTCCAGCAGTGGGCCTTAGGGGTTGATGATCCCAATGCAAATGGTGGGGGAGGGTGAGAGAAGACATTAGTGATGGAGCGGGGATCACAAACCAACAGTGCCGTCGCTGATGCTTCAAGAGTCTGCAGATGCATGTGACAGCGGCGGTATCATGCTCCGAAGCCCCCGGGAAAGGCTCTCGTGCAGGGGGGATTAAATCAGCCTCATAATGGCCCTTGGGGATTTGTGTGGCTGCCGGGTGACAGCCCTCAAATTGGGTGGCAGGCGGGCGGACGAGACCAGAATTGCGCCGAGAATGCCGGGCACCTTGATTTGATTTTGGTCTGTCATCAATCACTGCGGCAGACCGATTGATCGATTAATTGATCGATCAGTCGATTAAAACATGACAGGTCAGGCAACAGGTCGTGCTCATGCTCGTTCTAAATGGTACGGTTTAAACACAGGTGCATCTTGGGGACTTGATGTGATTTTGGTCTTTCTTTCAACATCACCAATCGGCGCGGCAGATTGGTCGATCGATCGATTAATTGAACGGTCAGTCAGAACATAAGAGCTCAGCGCTTCAGGCAATGTGGTACCAGGTCCAGCTTGTGCTTATTCGAAGGGATGAGATTTCAAGGCAGGCGCATCTTGGGAACTTTAGAGCGTAAATCCCATAACAGGTACATTGTCGCTAACACCTGCTCCCAAAACGGTTTCTGCATTTCCCCCCCACCACCGTTTTTTGCTTTGTGGGATCTGGGAGATTAGTTTCCATCAGATATACTTTATACCTGCAACTGCTATAATCCATACAAGGATCTATCTGCACCGTTGCCATGGCAATATCCTGAAAAAATTTGAGGAAAAAAATAAAAAACAAAGGAAGGCAAAGAGAAAAGATGGAAGTGTTGTAACTTGACAGGGAAATAACTATTTTCATTTTATTCAGCCAGCCGACTCCCTCTATCACCCGTGACAGGTCGGTGGCAGATGCAATGAAAGAGCTCCTGTTTAGGTTTGAGGGGTAATAAATTACCGCCGGGGTCAGGGCTGCGGAGGGGTACTCGCTGATTAAATGAGACCAAACTTATATCCCTCTGAAATCTCCCAGCCGCCTCTCCTCTGGAATCTGAAGGTGCACAGACAAATCCCATAATCCTAATTAAAATATTGCCTCCTATTGCGCCTTGAAAAAAATACCCAGCTGTGTGTGTGTGTGCGTGCAGTGTAGCTTTCCCAGGCACAAGTCAAAAAAACACGTGGGGTTTTTGTTTTAACTGTAATCTCCACAAAAAATGTTTTAATAAAATATAAACATGAGGCGCGGCGATCCAGGAAAGTGATAAAAGATAATTGGGACAGCGGGATGAAGTCACATTCGCAGAAATAGGAAACGCGACGGTGAATTTGAAAGCATCTCAAATTCAGTCTTAAAATTCCCAAAATAAAAGGTGTCCCTTGATTGCACACAGCAGTCCCATGTTCAATTAAGCAAGCAAGTGTGGACTAAAAAACAATCCACAAAATTGCATTATCAGCAACACGTGTGGGAGTGTGTTTGTGTGAAGTGCTACACTCTGAGTAACCCCAGTAAACCCACGCATTTACGACAACCTATTTCAAACTAATGAAGAAGAAATCACAAATCGTATTTGTTTTCGGGGGACCAAGCACAGTACTATGCAGTCGGGAATGTAAAATAATACTCATTGGCCTCCACTTTGGCCCGGGTCCATCTCGGCGACCCCTAAGCCAGAGCTGTGGGTATGAAAATAAATAACTCGATTACCCCCACTGTCTGTCTTCATTATGGACAAAAACCACAGCTCGTTGTTCGAGTGCTGCCTCGACTCCCTGATTCGGTCCAAATTGTTACACAGTGCAATCTAAATTCTGTCACTTTAAATACAGGGGGAAACAGAGTTACATTATGCAATGGAGGCCAGCGGACGAGTGTCTCCAAGGGTGCAGTCCGAATCAGCAGAAACCGCTTCTAGTGCTGATTTGGAATTTCAAATAAGGCTCTCTTGGGAGGACAGTCTCGTGAGGACTATCTTGTGACTGGGCTGTCTCGTGAGGACCCTCCTATGCATATTATCTTGTAACGAAAGTCTCATGAAGACCATCTCGTGAGGACTATATCAAGAGGACTGTCTCGTGAGGGCTGCCTCCTGAGGACTATCGTGACAGTCTTCTTGTGAGGACCGACTCTTTAGGACTGTCTCATGAGTACAAAAGCATGACAAGCACACTGTGGATACACTTCATTCTAAAAATGATTGACTCTGTGGTCCTTGTCATTTCAATAACCATAGATCACCTCAGCGAGCCTGTTATTGTAAGTCACATTGTGCAGATAGCACACGCAGGCTATTACTCAGCTGGATTGCGCTGATGACAAGTTGTATAACATCACCTTTTCTCGTAACGACACCATTAAAACAACAGTCAAGGAATTACAGAGGTGAGCTAGCGCTGCGTATATTGAGGTGACGTGATTATCATGCAATGAACCACACAATGGCAGGTTGCTTTTTAAACAGTCTAACGGGACCCTTCTTTTAACCCGTACGGCTTGAGTACAAGCTAAACGGAGCAGCTAACCCAGGCAGGTCAATGTCATCTTGACACTTGCACAAGCGAAAGGAGGTGTAACGTGTCATGTCTAGTGGGGTGCTACGAAAGCCTTTGTCTTTACCTATACACAGGGCGATCGGCAGTGTGTAGCAATCCCTCACCTTAAAGGGAGTCTTCCCATTCAATTTCATCAGCCGAAATATTGCTTAACGCCCCTTTAAGTCATTTGTGTTTTTTTCTTGCAAGTCTGTCCCTGTTGGCAAACAAAATATTTTATTTCTTCAAATCAGAGAGCGTGTATTTCATATAAGCAGTAACTCCTATGTACTGAAAATGTACTTCAGAGTGGATTTTAGAAACGATTCATTTTGCATTTACTCAAGTATATTTGTGAAGCTATTAATAAACGTAATGTTGCTCGGTTACACGTCTCAGAGGAATAGGGCCACATTAATAAAAACGATTTGCGTTCACAGATTATTCTCAGAATCCTAAGAATCCCCTCCTTGCTGCTTCAACTACAACGATAGTTGACGTTCATTACAAAATGGCCACATCATTACATTTAATTGAAATAGCATATTTTGAAACGCAAATAATTAATTGGAGAACTACTAGTACTTACTCAACGAAACTCATTTTAAAAAGTAACAGTCCTTTTCAACCCACCTCTGCCAATTAAGCATTTTAAGAAAAAATAATTAAATAAAAAAAATACAAACAGTTGAGATGGAAAATCTTTATTTAATTGACCGAAAACAAATGACTCCTCCACATCTCAGTGTAGGTGCTGGGGATTTCATTTAGCAATGTGAGTAACAACTGCAGAGAAAAATAAATGGACCCATTGCTGCTTGCAGGGGCCTTGGTGGGACCGGCTGCACTCTGACGCTTTAGCTGTTGTGGCCTTGGAGAGCTTCCGCCATGAACAGCTTCCCGAGGTTCTGAGAGGTGAATTCTTTCACGTTCTGGCAGTAGGTGTTAATTTGCCCTGTAGGGGTGACACACACACACACACACACACACACACACACACACACACACACACACACACACACACACAGCGAGAGAGAGAGAGAGAGAATTAGCGCCGAACTGTATGAAGGGAAGGACAGACTTGCCAACCTTGGGAAAATATTTATCAAGCGCCATAGCGGAACAGGGATAGTGTAATGGGAGTTTCTGTGGCATTTGAGTTACTGCAACTAAATTACTCCATCAGTTATTGACATCGTAGTCGTCTCGTAACAAGGCCAATCACATCGTATACGAGCTACTACTACGGCTAACTATATACAATACACAAATTCATCTCATTAGGATATTTCCCTTGAAATGCATCATCTCGTAAAGTCACCGAACATGTTTACCAACTAGAGATGCACCGATTGCAATTTTCTTGGACAATTCAGATTCCTGTTTTTTCTTTTTTAAGTCTGACCTGCAGATTCCGATTTCTGATCTGCTGTACGTCGCTGACGAATACATTGCGTGATGTGATCAGACAGCTGCACATATGGACTAATTTAACCTGTAATTCTCACAGCGTTAGGACAAAATATACTCTAACTAACATGGAAATGTCCAGTTCAAAGTTCAAATGAACGTCTTTCAGTTTAAGTGCAAATATAACTTTCTATTATATTTATGTGGTACTGGCATTCTGAAATGAATTGCAACCATTACCAAAAATTAAACAATTAAATAAAAGATCAACTCTTCTCACTGTCGTCACCGGAAGTCCTCTTTCCCTCACTGTGCATTAAACCAACTGAATCAAATGACTCGTTTTACTGAGGGACTCGTCAAGAACCGAGCGGAGCTCCGCTGTGATTTACATTACATTTAGCAGACGCTTTTATCCAAAGCGACAATTATTCAAACACCGACGGACGCAGCCATCAGGAGCAATGAGGGGTTAAGTGTCTTGCTCAAGGACACTACAGCATGCTAGCAGGAGGAGCCTGGGATCGAACCAGCAACCTTTAGATCACTAGACCACCAGCTCTACCGCCTGAGCTACCGTCCCCTGTGACAGCGGTAGAGGTACCTCCAAACAACTGACAATTAAATTTCTTTCACTCTTTTTTGAGCGTCAACTATGTGCAACGGGTTCTGGTATCTGAACATTTTTACCAGTACAGTACCTGAGCGCAGTATCTGGCATGTAAATTTGACTGGCACAGAATCTGAAAATATATGACATTGATTGTCGGATAACCAGTCATGGCTGATTAAGCTGAAAATGGGCTGATGCGTCTCACGTTAATTCTTTTTTTTTGCCCACAATTTCAGCTGGTATTTCGTACCTGCGTATTTTGACCAAGAATTGCGTGGTCAGTACACAAATGTACACAATGCCTGCAGGTTGGCAGGTCTGGAAGGATGTTGTCAACAGGTGTAGAGCAGCTGAACGGTGGGACATAACGAGGTGTGGTAGGAATCTCAAAGCTTGAGTCAATGAATTTAAGATTAATGTCATTTCAAGATAATATTGGAGGTAATCGTAGAACTGTAACCACAGCGAGAGATTTAGAGGCAGTGGGGAAGGTGTGTGTAGCGGTCTCTGTATTGTTGACAGTGTGCAGCCTACCTACAAGTGTGTGTGTGTGTGTGTGCCTACCTGCAATGAGCAGCGTGTCCATACGCGGCGGAGGCTGCGGAGGCTTGAACATTTTGTTGATGTCCTCCTCAGGCAGCGACGGCTCCCCCCTGCTCTGACGCTGGACGTTCTCCTGCTGCCGCCTCTGGACATACTACATGGGGGGAGGGAGGAGGGTAGAGGAGAACAAAAAAAAAGAAGAGGAAATAAAGAGGGAAAACATGTCAAGGTTATTTCTAATTTTGCCCCCGCCCCCACTCCATTTCCATTAATGAAGCGTTCATTCTGGCTTTGACCACTGTGGGGTGTTCATGTAAAGATAAAGAAAACGTGCTAAGAACCTACGGCCAAACAGAACTTCTTTAAGGCAAAAATATGCTTTGTTTTGTTTGTTCTATTTTTGTTACTAATTTGTTTTACAATGTTGCAGCTGTGCTATGTCTAAGAATTCCATAGCCAGCAATATCTGCTTGAATGCTTTTGGAAAAATGCTGTGCAAACTGAAATGCCTGTATTGCTGTATTATTGTATGTGAAGTGTACAAAATACACTGACTGTTTTCCCACCTTGGTTTGAAGTCCACAGTGTGGCCTCGCACAACCAAGGGTATGGCACATGAGCGTTAGTGCCAGCGTTGTGTTGGAAACCTACAGTTCCCGAACATGTAGGCCGCTTCATCGTTCTACGAATGTCTGTGTTCTACGAGGTGTCGTGACAAAACTCGGTGCCGTGCATTGTTTGAAGACGACGTGAGGATACGTGGTGAGACATGTGGCTACTCAAGGAAATGGATGGATTTTGGATTGGGGGGGGGGGGGGGGGTAGACGAGACGAGCAGAGGCATCGAGAAACAAAACTGAACAACGAGGGAAGGATGTTGTCTGGAACAATGGAGAGACGAGATAAGACAGAGAAGACCGGTTTGGAAAAAGGAGGGTAGTAAACAGGAAAAATATGGGCGTCGGAAAAGCGGGCCAGAGATAAAGGGGGAATGAAGAATGACTGAAGAGGAGCAGGAGGAGAATAAGAGTGAAGCTCAGACAGGATGGAGATATGCAGAGGTGGTAAATGTTAAGAGTGGTGGGTGAGAGAGGGGACAGTTGAAGCGCTGGAAGGGGCTGAACTGATTTGTGGGGGAGGGCTGACAGTAAGTAAATCAGTGAGATGCCCGGGTGGGGGTCTCCCTGTAGATTGTAAAAGCCTTTGTTTGCATAGATGGAGGGCAGCCACGTAGGTAGAATGGAGGGGGGGGAATAATAATAGCAATAATAATATGGGAGCAACTCAAGACCGCACAATGCACCTGGTCCAGGTGGACTGGTGCAAATCCTATAGTGCCAATGACGGAGGAATGGAGTTTCAAGAACAAACCCGGAAAAGGCAGGCACAAAAACAAACAAGCAGCTTTTCAAGTGACTTTGCCTCCCTGTTAATGCTTTTCCTCCCACTGCATATAACCAACTGAACCAAACGTTGGTTCAAAAACAAAACAAAAAAAAAACCAAAAAAAAACAAAAACTGTGGCACTACGATGCAAATTTGAGAGGCCAACGACCGACTGACCGAAACCAACAACAGAAAACACGAACCTGCACTCGAGCACAGTTACTGAGGGACCAAGATCACCTGTAAATGTATGGAACTCTCTAAGGGCGGGCGATATGAATGAATAAACCATACCGCCGGCACTGCCTCATCTACCCAGAGGTGAGGAGGTTAAACACACGGCAAACACACGCCAAAACAAAGAATTACATCATGGAATAAATCAATGCAAATCAGATTCTATAAATGGCGCTGCTAACGCATAGCCCGACTGCGTCGCTTGCCCGGGCGCTAGAATGCCATTTACCACGCTCGGCTGGGCTGAAAGGGAAGAAGACCGAGCCACTCCTGATACCACACTGCTGCTCTTTTGGGAGGGGGCGGTAATGATGATTAGCAAGGTTCCATGTGGACACTGTTGAGGGGTCAACTGATGATTGCGTGGAGCTGACAGCATGCGATGAGGGCTTGTTCCCTCTGGTCTGGAACGTGTTTGGGTGCTTTGTTCATCTTGCGTGTGTCTCTGCCCATTAAGACTCACTAGGAGGCACTGGGGCTGGGACTGAGAGGTTAAGAAGGCTGGGTTGGTGCTTGGATTGGAGGGATACTGTATATACCGTTTGGAGGTGTAGGCCAGTTGGCCTGGAGATGTACATTTCTGTCGGCTATGGAGTTGGCCTATCAATGTATATATAGCAGCTGTGATTCCGGATGCACCCTTCCATGGCTGTCAGCTGTCCTAATACAACACTGACTCACCTCAGATGATCAATCCCAACACAGTAGGTATTTCCTAATTTGTTACTCACAAAGAGTCGGGTTGGGTATTTGTGGGAGTTTTTTACATGCCCAGGGCACAAATAAATGTTTCTCCTTGTATCGTTGTACTTTCCTTTTTTTGTTGACGAATTGGGTGGGCTGATGGAGTGTGTGTGTGTGTGTGTGTGGCTATGCTTACAGGTTTTGTTCCATTCTGTTTAGTTTCTGCCACTATTTTGGGTTGGACATGCAGGCAGTGCGTGTGCCCCCTATTCTGCTACTAGCTGACGGATGCAGTTTCAGCCAATGTGTGTTCCAGTCCCTCGATAAGAGCATGTGTGTAAGTTTGTGGCTGTAGCTGGCATTCAAGCTGGGGACAAAGACGCTGAAAAAGGGAGAATTTATGGAAAGTCCTTGCAGTAAAACTTTACTGGTGCTATTTCTGTTTTCAACATCAATATAAAGGTGTATTTGCTTTGATGTGAATACCATGGCTGACTGGTCTGTGTTGAAGACGCAGTGTATTTCCTCCAGCAGTAACTGTTCTGTTGCGACAGAAGAATATTTGGGAAGAATATTGGGAACTTTCCAAAAAGCCAACGTAAATTGAACCAAGTTTAGGTAATGTCATTTTCATAACTTCATTAGCTTTCACCACCTGAATTTTATAAATTTACTAAATCAATTAATCCATTTATCCATCCAATATGATGTACCTACATCCCTAGATTTCCACCTGAATGCAGAAATTATTAGTAGATAAATCCTCACCAGTCCAAGTGGCAGGTGGAATTTACAGCAAATCCTAACTTATTGTCTGGCAGGGGTTTATTTCAAGCCTTGCTGGCATCCATCTTCCCATTCAATCCCCCTTCTCCACAAGTGCCACTACCGAATTTGAGGCTGTAAAAACACACGTAATATCATATCTTTCTTTGCTTCGGTAATGATCAAGTTTCAACACTATTAACGTCACTACCCCTGGTAGTGAAGATGGACAAATTCTCGCACAGCAGAATACTCAGATGCAGGGCAGTGAGAAACTGACACAACAAAGATTTGATGCGATGGGGGAGAAAATGACAGCTGCCCCCACTGATGCAATGGATGAGGTTAAGCTTATAAGGCTATGACAGATATTTGAGGAGGTCGGCATTAGTCAGTTTTTATCTCAGCGTTGCCTGCTCGAAAGCCATCCAAAATTAGTTTTAAAGCCTGTGCCTGGGCTTTCTGATGCTGTTGCTTTCTCAGGGTATGTGGGTGGAGGTCTGCATGCCTAAGAGATACCGATACACATGAGGAATAGCTGTTGCCTCAGTTGTTGGGCCGTATAGCACGATGACAACTCCTCTCATGGGAATCCTGAGACTGCAGTCAACTCTGACAATCAAACATATTCCATTATGATGTACTGGCAATACATTTTGAAACTTTTGAAAAGATTTGACGATTGGCCGTGAATATCAAAGGTAAATAAACAGAATGCCAGTGAAACCGTAAGACTATAGTTCGAGTCCTCAATTGTATATTATTTTAAATAATGCTATTAATACCATAGTAGAAGGCCTTAGTCGACAGGCTATCCACCATTTATCAGTTGATCGATTTCGCAGACATTGAAATATAAACCCAAACCAGGACGAAACCCGCTTGTGATAACCCGCTTGTGATGCCTATCCCATAAACATAACTATATTCCCTTCTATTTTGTACTCCCACTTTGTATTATCTTTTTTGAGTCTTATTTTATTAATATTATTCTATAACCTAAATGCATTACGTATTAGGAATCAGTTTCAGTTAGTTAGGTAGGAATTAGGTTAGCCTATTATGTTTGGTTTAGTGACTATTGTGCATAATCTCTGGGTGCGTTGCAAGGACATTTCACTGCATATATGTATGAAAGTATGTATATGTATGTGAAGAATAAACCTCTTGCATCTCTTGAATCTAAGATTGATGGAATTCACTGATCTGCCACAACATTAAAACCACTGACAGGTGAAGTGAATATCGTTGTTCATCTCAATCCAATGGCACCAGTCAAGTGGTGAGATATGTTAGGCAGCAGGTGAAAAGTCTGTTTTTGAAGTTGATGTGTTGGAAGAAGGAAAAATAGGCAAGCTTAAGGATCTGAGCGACTTTGACAAGGGCCAAATTGTGATGGCTAGATGACTGGGTCAGGTATTGTGGGGTGTTCCCGGTATATGCAGTGGTTATTACCTCCAAAAGTGGTGCAAGGAAGGATAACGGGTGAACCGGTGACCGGGTCATGGGTGCCCACGGCTCAATGATGTACATGGGGAGCGAAGGCTAGCCTATCTGGTCCGATCCCACAGAGGAGCTACTGTAGCACAAATTGCTGAAAAAGTAATTGCTGGCTATGATAGAAAGGTGTCAGAACACACAGTGAATCGCAGCTTGTTGTGTAGGGGGCTGCATAAACGCAAACAGGTCAGAGCGCCCATGCTGACCCCTGTCCACAGCCGAATGGCCTACAATGGGCACGTGAGTGTCAGAACTAGACCACGGAGCAATGGAAGAACGTTGCCTGGTCTGATGAATTACGTTTTCTTTTACATCATTTGGATGGCCAGGTGCGTGTGCATCATTTTCCTGGGGAAGAGATGGCACCAGGATGCACTACAGGTAAAAGGCAAGCTGGCAGAGGCAGTGTGATGCTCTGGGCAATGTTCTGCAGCGAAAACATAGGCCCTGACATTCTTGTGGAAGTTACTTTGACACGTTCCACCTACCTAAACATTGTTGCAGACCAAGTACACCCCTTCAAGGCAACGATATTCACTGATGGCAGTGGCCTCTTTCAACAGGATAATGCATCCTGCCACACTGCAAAAATAGTTCAGGAATGGTGGCAGGAACATGCCACAGAGTTCAAGGTGTTGACTTGGCCTTCAAATGCCCCAGATCTCAATCCGATCGAGCATCTGTGGGATGTGCTGGAACAACAAGTCTGATCCACGGGGCCTCCACCTCACAACTAACAGGACTTAAAGGATCTGCTGCTAATATCTTGGTGCCAGATACTACAGGACACCATCAGAGGTCTTGTGGTGTCTATGCCTTGACGGGTCAGAACTGTTTTGTGGCACGAGGGGGACCTACACAATATAAGGGAAGTGGTTTTAATGTTGTGGCTGATCGGTGTACATTAACATTCACACTTATTTGTGAAAAAGGCTGTGATAAAGAAAATGGTAATTAATAAAAACAAACAAATCTGTTAAAAAACATTAGAAAAAAAGGCTGATCCAAAACTGCCAAACTCACCTTGGAACATTGGTGCAGAGGTCCTCTGCACAAGTTTAATTCTTTTTCCACTTTTTCCATACAACACTGACATCAGAGCTAAACATTTGGGATTTCTGTGCTCAGTGCAAGTCAATCAACGTGTGTTACAGTAAAGCCATTAATGAGTGACCAATGCTACACTCCTGTTTCAGATGACTATTATGTGCTTTTTAGAAAAATGGCCACTTAGAATTCTAATGTGTCCCACCACAGCAAAAGCTGCCATCTCACGCATTTCTAAAATCACCAGGAGCAGCCAAATAAGTTGAAAAAAAAAACCTTTCTCGAAAAAAAAATTGATTTTTCCAGATTTGTGTTCCTTTGTGGTTTTTTTTTTTATCTCTTAACGCATTTTTCAAAACAGAGTTTAATTTAAAAATAGTTGAAAAATGTTAAACCGAGGAGTTAAATATTCCCATTCGATTACATTGGGAAAGCAGTTCACTTACCAAGGCACTAAACAACGCTGAACGACGCAGATCGATTGTTTCCTTTAAAGCGGGGGGAAGATCATTCCTCCATATTCCACGTGACATGAAGTCACAATGTGAAACCGTTTTGATAGAGTTCAAACTTTAAATCTTACTACTTTTACACAATTGTTGTGAAACGTGAAGAAGAACCCGTCGCGTCACGCACTTACGTCACAACCGTAAACAGACGGTTAAAGCGTAGAACGGGGGTGTTTCGGTCTCACTTGTCTGTGAAAACTTTCTTCTCCGTATCATTATGGATTATGCGAAACGGGTGGCGGAGGCTCTGAATCATATTTCGGACCATAATCTGTCCAGTGCGATGGATCCAAGTCAGTGTTAGCAGCGCGCACTGGACTTAATTTTCTATGATAATAGTCAGTTCTCCGACAGCGGCACGGAGAACGACAGCGCTGCTGAATCTGCCATTACTCCGGACTTCGAGAACATTTCAAACAGCGGATTTCAAACATAATGTGACGATGAAACGGAATATTTTCAAGAACCACCAGAAGAGACCGACAATTCCGGAAGAAGTCGGTGATGTGATGAAGTCCGTTGAGGTTGGTGACCGATTTTTTTTGTGTTGTCGTACTTTTAAGATTCAAAAATCATTCCACTTTTATAAAACATGTATATTCTTACTGTTAAATAAAAGCTTTTTAAAAACAAAATTTGTTGTGTGTTGTTGACGCTGTTCGTGATTGGCCCATTCAGCAGTATGTTAAATAGCCATGAGGCTTTGTTTGTCCGCCAACCCCATTTGCATTCTGGGAACTGGCTGAGTGAACCTGGTGTGAGGGAAACTTTGGAGGCGATTATCTCAGAAACACGGTTTGGCACACCCTTGTCATTAAGTCATAGCTTTAAAAATATTTGCTTGATTTGCACAAGTGACAACTTGTTTGGAAGCTGTGATTCTTAACTTTCAAATGATGCAAAAACAACCCAAAAAAACAAAAAAAACTCACCAAATGACCCGAAAGCGGTGGATCACATATGCGAACACTTTTTAAAGTTAAAAATAAATAATTACTTAATGCTTTTAATATAAAAAACATTTTATTTAAAGGACCAAAAATAACAATGATTTAAAATAATATTTTAACTTTACATTTTGTACTAATTATCCCACTTAAGGCTTATCAAACCATCCCAAGAACACTGCTACCATCTTGTACAGTACTACACTTCGAGGACATAACATATCAACATGTCAAACTGAAAGTTTGACACTTTGATAGCTCCCAACATCACTCCAGATTATAGATTCAACATAATTTGTTGAGATTATGGATACATTATGCCCACTCGGGTGACGTGCTTATAAAGTACTTAATCAGACAGGAATGTAAACAGTGCAAGCTGCTCCCTTGTGTGCACACACACACACACACACACACAGACACACACACACACACACACACACACACACGCACGCACGCACACGCACGCACGCGCACGCACACCTTTTTCGGATTTGGGAACACAGTCACGCCAATTATTCAGCAATGTAATAATGGTGTTTGTAATGAGAATATTTTTGTTATTATTCATTACTTGGTTCCAAGTCATTGCTAGGGTGCCTCTGATGAAGGGATTTGGCTCTAGGCTCACCCCTGTGTGTATTTGTGTGTGCGTGCTTATGACAGTGCCCTTGATGTTGCAACTCACCAAGGTTACTTCAGTAGGTACATAAGGTTGGTTTGTGTCACTATATGCTGGCTTTTGTGTGCTAAGGTTGGTTCGGCGCTGTAGGTGTGCGTTCTTTTGTGTGTGTGTGTGTGTGTGTGTGGGGGGGGGGGGTGTAGTGTGGAGTGAGTGAGCGAGCGAGCGAGAGAGAGCGAGAGCTACGTGCAGCCTTTTTGCTGTTTCCTGCAGAGACCGGAGCTTCAGGTGAATGTGTGTGTGTGAACATCCTGCGCGTATCAATGTATGCTCGAGTGCGCGCGCGTGTGTGTGTGCGTGTGTGTGTGTGTCTGTGTGTGCGCGCGCACACAACCATGCCTCTGCAGGCAGGTCAATAACCTCATGTTAGTGCTGTTGCTTGCTGTAGTTATAGCTGTGGGAAGTGTGTGTGCATCTGAGGGTGAAACAGTGTTTGTTTGAATTACCTGGTGTTTCTGCTGTTGCTGCTTACTCAGGTTGCGGCTGTAGGTGTTGTATTTGACAATGTCCTGACTCATGTCGTCTACTCTGTCCATTAGCAGCTGCAGGCTCTTCTCCAAGTGGTTACTGTGGAAAACAAAATATATAGATAAAAATGAAAAATGTCAGTGTGTCATTTACACACACTCGAGTCAGACTTCACTCCTTTAGTCCCGACGGCCATAGGTCACCTTAACCTTTACAATTCACCCCGTTTCTTTGGGTGATCATTAAAAACGCTTTTTCCACAAAAGACTCACTTTCCCTGTTTCTCTCTAGAGAACAAGGTAAGGGCTATTCCTGGAATGGTAACCAACCCCCCACTCCCATCGGGTAAATGTTTTTAATGCTGCACACCATGCTTTGAAGTGGCCAGAGCACCTGAGCCAATTTCGTCAAGTTTTTGCAAGCGTGTTAGTTAGCTTCAGTTCCTCCTTTTCATCCAATTATTATAGCCACATTTTAATTAAACATAAGTAAGTGGCGACGTTGTCGTGTTACATTGATGCAATACATCGAAAGGTAATCTGGGTGGGAGATTGTGTGGTTTAGAATGCATTTCAACCGTGTTATACTTGTGTCAAAAGGCACTTTGAACAGAACCCAATGTTCTGTTTCATGCATGTGTTCTGTCCTTGATTGTTCAACTGGAATGGATCCCTTTTTTTTAACCATTTTCAAAAAGGAGTTAATGTTTTTTTTTTCTTTTTTTAGGCTTAAACGTCTGCCCCCATTGGACTGCATACAGTGAGAGGCAGGAGAGCAGTAAGTTCCTTAATAGTTCAGCAGGGCCGAGTTTGAAAAACTGCGAACCTTTCAGCCAGAGAACGCAATGGAAGAAAACGTGGCTCGGCACAGATTATACAACATGAACTGAAGTAGTGAGCACTAGCGTAGGAACCTAACTTTCTCACATAATTATCATACATCACTGGAGTATACAAGCCAGCAAGTACTGTGTGTGGCTGGGTCAGAAACACATCAGTGGCAATTGGTACGCTGCAGCGTTTTAGAAACCACAGACTGTAGTGCTTTCTGTAGCTTTTTATTACAGTAGATTAAGTTGCTCTTACCACCTTATGTTCCATTTCCCTAGAAGTATCAAAATGTTGAAATGCTTATGGACAATACCATCTGTTTAGTGCATTTTTCTCTCAAATGTACTTTTAAGTGAAAATGTTTCTCCAGGATGATGGTGTATGGTTTGCACCTTCCTTGTATTGGCTTGCATGACTTGAAAAACCAAGAGTCTTGTTTAACCCTGACGGGTACAGATAAAGCCCAGCTTCATGTATTCACGCAACAGCACGTAAAGAGATCGCGCTTACGATACTATTGGAGCGTCTCAGCTGGCCTGCCATCACCACAGACTTCATTATTAGTATTCTTGTCACATCATACATGCGTGCAGAACCCACTGATGATTACAGGTCCTCTGTGAACTCGCCTAGAGCTGTACTGATATGACTGCGCACATATGCATCCGTTTGCAAACACGATATACACCTTCGGCCACCCTCGCTGATGAATCTGATCTTCATGTCACAATACGTTCGTTCATTAAAACGACAGTGGCCATGAATGTGTCTGATGAATAATTTCACCCGTGCTCTGAAACATATGTTCTGTTACACAACACGCGGCCCTGCGAACCAGGCATTCGTCTCCACACGCAGGTCCCTCAGACCTGCTTTTGACATGTCAGACAGGTTTAAAATCTGTCCGCCGTTAGTTGTATAGCAGGGTTGACATCATGCTCACACCTGTGTGAAGTCTCCCCCTCCCACACACACATTGACGCAGAAGGGACAATTGACCCCAAAAAACACAGTATTTAAAAACGATATTAGTGCTACACGTTTTTTTATTGTCGTTTTCATCTTTTTTGTGCTCTCCGTTCCGGCAATATAATGCCGTTCCTCGTGCAGGATTTTGACCCTGAAGAAGACTCTTCTAATCACAGTCTTCCCGGTCACTCGAGTCTTGTACTGAAACATCAACTGTGGCGAGTTTATCACCTTGGCTTTCCTGAAGGCTGTGAGAGTCTAACTTGCAGAAGCAGCAACCTGTGCCTACTATTTCTGTCCAGGGTGGGGATCGGGATGGTTGGCGGTCATCTATCAAGCAATATGCTGTCAATTTGGTGTGAAAATAATTTTTAGTAAAGGCAGGGAAAACATTGCATCTGCAAATTAGACAGAAGCCAATCTTTTGAAACATCTGTTGCCTTTGTTTCATCAAATAAGTATTCTAGCTTGGGATTCACCATGAGGCAAATTCTTTATTTATTTAGTCTAAAAAAAAAAAACCCCAAAAAAACCCACCGTTCTGGAATTGTACCGCCATAGGGGGAAACACAGTTTAATTAACAAGTAGAGTCTGGTTGGTCTACAGAATCAAAGAGATTCACTCTGCGTGTTTGTGAACGACGTTTTGCAGGCACGGGACAAGTGGCGGCCACCCAAAGGTGCCAATTTACAGGCCGTCTTGAAGCGCATCATCGCAAAAAAACCCCCAAAAACTGCAGTCTTCTTTGCAACATGAACATGGAACCAAGCCATTTAGTGATTTTCATGCGGCTTTGATGAATTGCAGCAAGGCCAATTTTAGCAACTCCCATTGTTTTACACAGAGGGCCTTACTGATAAATGAGGCGTGCTGAATGTGCACGTCGTGTTCACGCGGCTGTGCTCACCGTTACCTCCCAAGTAGTAGTGGCAGTGAGGAGCTGTGCTGTGGAATGCAATCAATCAAATAAACCGGTATGTGAGCATGTCTTTTTTGCATTTTATTTTATTCTTTTAAATAGGTGTTGCTGAGGAGAACTACCAGTCCACATAAAGAACAACAAAAAACCCTATACAACCACACTTGCAAGTGCAACACAAGAGCGCTTCCAAATGCTTTACTCAGCATAGGGCAGATATTATACAATAGGTGGAAAGCTTAACAACAGGCCGGTTCTTTTCGTATCTCTCTCATGCATTGTGGATGTGATAAAAATTGTGTGGGATCTAGGCAGCTGGCATCTTCTGTTTTGAATAGGAACTGGGAGAAGGAAACGAGAAGGACGGGTTGCCCCTCGCATGGAATACCTATACACCTCTACGCATATCAGACAGCGAGAACGCTATCTGCCTGAGCCAGATGTAAGAAATCAGTGGAGAGAGAGAGATCTGTGAGATGTCGGTGTGAGGGAAATGAACAAGCGAACAATTCTATAATATGTAGATATGAGGTATATCTCTAGATACTACTAGGTAGATGCTACAACTCTGAGTATATCTTTTTTTTAAAAGAAAAAAAAAAACAACAGGGAAATGTATCTCTTAGATGCGAGCAGGAAAGAAATGCACTTTGAATAATGCATCTCATGCCACATGCTGCACATTCTTAAAATTAAGAGTTAAATTATTCAAAGAGGTCAGCGGTTTGGCCATGCAATCAATCCTGAATTACAAATCAAAGTCTGTCCTGGGGAATTATGCTATCATCGCTGATTCCGTTTTAACGCCGGGGTGCCTTGCCAGTGTAACGGTCAGCATCTCTGAACAAGGGATGCAAATTGAAAGTAATTTCCTTAATCGATAGCTATCAACCTTAACAAACAATTGTTGATTAATTGATAACATAAAAGCTAATGGGACCTATGGGATGTCGCGCATCTCCAAGATTTTGTGATGGGGCACGTTTCTCCTCATCTAATTCCAAAATGGAGAAGTTCTAGGCAAGATTTGCAAGCTGGTTTGTGCATACGGGAATATTTATGACCCATCTTGGCGCGGAATAAATATTTTAAATTTTTGCCGTCCTCTGTGACGGAATGAACAGGATGTTACGTAGCAGATCAAATCCGGTGCAGACAACAGGAGGCTAATAAAATTCCGAAAAAAATTCTTAAATTCTTATATATAAACAGACATGCATTAATTTTGTTTAATATATTTTACTGGAGTCATCACCATAGCAACATTTCGCTTGTTTGGTTTTGGGGAGTACTATAACTTCCTGGCTGGGTATTTTTATTCTCAAAATATCCTGCGCACCAAAGTCTCCCATTGATACAATAACAAGAACGTACATTGTTCAGTTCTTATTGACAAGATAAAATCTGAACGATAAAATTATTATTAGTAATTAATTGATTAATGTGAGCATCTCTACTCTGTTCTATTAGTATACTATTGTCATTTGAAACATTGTTTAAATATGCCTTTAATAAAATGATGCCACGCTTTTACCTTTCATCTGCTCCCCAAAACATACATTAAGCACATAATGGAAAATTCCTACCTTACAAATGGTACAAAAGGAGGCTTAATGAGCATAACACGAGTTGCCTTGAACATGATCACTGCATTGCAAGAGGAAGGTTTCCTGCACAAAACTGTAGGTCTTTTTGTCCTTCCATTTTCTCTGTCTTTATTCTCTTCTCACACAGCTGTCATCACTCGCTTTATGACCCAATCTACAGCCACCCCTCTTTCCCCTCCATTCTGCAGGTCCATTCTCATGCTTTTACAACTCTTGTCATCTCACAACGACATCCATCCACCTCCCCCTTTGCCCCAGCTCTTTGTGGTCAAGTTCCTATCAACAAAAAGGATTAATCATAGTATTCCATTGTGCCGCATCTCTACAGAGGGCCAACCATGCTGATCAGTTCGCAGGTAATCTACTTTGCAGATAGTGCAATTCACACTCTCGGGAGAAATTAGTAGGCCTTCCTTTTGAGCTGATAGGATTCTATCCTCTATCCATTTCACATTGTCAGCCACTTTTGAAAAGGGACTCTGGCATATTGATGCGTTGTGCACCGTGTGAGTCAGACATGACCACAAGGTTGTTTGTACAATTAAGATATGTAGAGCCACACCAAGGGCTTTTGGGGGGGAAGCTGAATATACAAATTTGCACACATGCAATCCATCATCACGATCAACATCATCATCTAGGGTAAGAAAAATCCTGTTTTCTGGAGTGGAACTGCATTCGTTCAGCCTGAGAGATGGGTGACACTGACAAATGAGGCCACAGATTGGAAAACGAGACAAAAGGGAAAAAACATTAAATAAAACCCATTATCTGTCCCTCTGTTTTTTTTTTCTGAGGAGTCTGAGATGACGAGAGAAAGACAGTAGTGTCATCCAATATGAGGGTAGAGTTGCACTGCAATCTGACAACTTCAGGGAAACAATTTCATTCCAGCCATACATTTTTGGCAGTGATGTGGGGAAAACCTAGAGGCTGGGCTCTCCTCTTCTCCCATTTTGGGGTGCATTCAAAACTGCCTTGTGCTTTGGATTCTAGGCAGAAAAAAAGTGGCAGGGGCATGTGTAGGGCTGTGACGATCACCGCGATTAGGTGATGTCACAGTGGTACTGAGCTCATTACCATCATCACCTCAAATAATACACACACACGCCACTGAATGGCATGAATCGGCAACAGGGTCATGGGTGCCCAAGGCTCAATGATGCGTGTGGGGAGCCAAGTCCAGCCCATCTGGTCTGATCCCACAGAAGAGCTTCTGCAGCACATATTGCTGAAAAGGGTCATGCTGGTTATGATAGAAAGGTGTCAGAACCCACAGTGCATCACAGCTTGCTGTGTATGGGGTGGGGTAGCCACAGACCGGTCAGAGTGCCCATGCTGACCCCTGTCCACTGCCAAAAGCGCCTACAATGGGCACCTGAGCTTCAGAACTGGACCAATGAGCAAAGGAAGAAGGTTGCCTGGTCTGATCAATCACCTTTTCTTCTACGTCATGGGATGGCTGGGTGCGTGTGTGTCATTGACTTGGAGAAGAGATGGCACCAGGATGCACTATGAGAAAAAGGCAAGCTGGCAGAGCCAGTGTGATGCTCTGGGAAATGGTCTGCTGGGAAACCTTGGGTCGTGGCATTCATGTGGATGTTACTTTTAACCACCTAAACATTGTTGGGCGGGACAGAGCTGCAGACCTGCCACCCTTGGGAAAATATCTTGAGTACCGCAATAGTGTAACAGGGAGACTCTGCAGCGTTTGAGTTACTGCAGCTAAATGTCTCCATCAGTTTTTTACACCGTAGTCGTCTCTTAACAAGGCTAATCACATTGTATGCAATCTACTACTGCTAACTATAAACAGTATACAAATTGACCTCATTAGGATATACCCATTGAAATGCATCATCTCGTCAAGTTATCGAAAATGTTTACCAACTAGAGATGCACAGATTTCGATTCCTATTTCGGATTTTTTTTTTTTCAAGTGTGACATGCAGATTCCGATTTCCAATCTGCTGGAGGTCGATGACAAATCCATACAGTGATCTGATCATGCTCACATGATTGGGCAGCTGCACATATGGACCGAGGGGTCCTGTTCACATCAGAGCCGATTGGAGGCGGAGCTGATTAAAACCTGTGTCTATTGCAGGGTCATTTGACCCGGGAATGAAACCCGGGTGTTATCTTTTCCACTGATGACAAATGCCGGATGATAGCAAGTTTTTGGTGCGGTGGGAGAGGGCTTTATTAGGCAGGTGGTTTTAATGTTGTGGTTGATCAATGTATGTTTTTTGTATTCTATTTTTTTGCTTGAGCTATCATCATTGACTGTCTTCCATACTATGGTCAAGGAGTTCTGGAGAATAAAAAGGTTTTAGTTGCTTTGCCAAGTCCGCTCCCATTTCGTCACTTCAGCTTTGCTCGATGCGTGTGAGGGGGAGGGACAGTCCATTTAACATATGGGGGATCTCTTTTGTTTGTGTCCAATATTATTAATGATTTCTAGGGCTGTACCCGAATCAGAATTTGTCAGTCGAATTGGATTCAGCTGTTCAGTGCAAATATGAACGGGGCACAGCTCTCCGCGATCATGGCGCACGTGAGCTGTGACCGCGACGATTCATGCATATAAAAATATATTTATGATTCCCCTTATTTATAATTCCTCATTGAAATGTCATCCCTGTGCATTTTTGTAAGTTTTTGTTTTATCTTATTATTATTGTAATGCACACTGACTGACAAAAGAAAAAAAGGGCCACTGCCGGCACCCTGGGCGGATTTGCTCCAAAATAAAGTGATTAAGAGTGGGACTAGAGTGTAGCACTACCTCAACTCTGCAGTGAACTGATGTTAAAGACTGTCATCAACCTCATGGCAAACACACCCCATTTAATTCAATTATTTAATTTGTCTATAAAGACATATTACCATATAAAATCTGGTCCGTTATTTGATGTTCATCAGCTCGCTTGCATAGGTGTCAATATGGACACAAATTAATGACTCTATGCTGCTTGTTCCAAATAACAAAGCAGGGGGGAACGCATCAACGTGATGATGCTACACTTTAGTTACGAGGAAGTGTAGATTCTGTCACAAATACACAGTTGAGTGTGTATTTCGGCACCTTGAGATGCCGGGGGCTAAATTTCTCCCACCTGCCCCATAAGCCATATGATTAGCAGCTTCACAGATGTTTCTCTTTCTGCGGTTTATCTTCATAAATTATTGCTGATGTGTTCTCCTGGGACAGACACCAGCAGCCCCTCTGAGACCTCATTGAGACTATTAAAGAGACTGACTCTAAACTCATGAGTCTCGCAGTGGTGTAACATGACTTGGGTGGTCACATTATTGCTGACAAAAAACAGTTTGATGGCAGGTCCAGTATTTATCTATTTTTTTAATCGCATTTTTGTCAGAGGCTTTGACCTTTAGATGTGACATTTCCTCTTCCTTAGACTGGATTCCTCAGGCTAGGTTCACTCATGGACATTGGTATCAGTAAGCAAATGCAACAGTTTTGGTTGGTTGACTCGGCGTGGGGAACAGACCTGGGCCTTCCAACAACATTATTTGTGTGTTTTGTTTTATTCAATCCTTCCAGAAAGCTAGACGAGTAGGGCTATGTTGTCACCATGGACCACAGAGTGACAGACAAATGATACGCTCTGAGATGCCCCGCTGCATTCATCCCTACCCACATGCAACACTTCAAATAGGTTTAGACACATGTTTAAAAGCCCTTAGTACCTGCAGTTGGTGGGTAAAGAGGGGGGCAGAATAAAGTAATCAGGCTTTTTATTTCCCCATTTTTGAAACCTAGAAATAGGGTTTGACCAGCTAAAATTGATGAACTCCCAAGATTTGACTATAAAAATCTATTTTTAATTTAGAACCCATTTTAATCCTTTGGTGAAACTAGCCTGTGGGTTGAAATGGAATGCAGTGACATTAGTTTAAAATCTGTACAAATCGGATAGTTTCACACACTAGAAATGCTACAAGCACATACCCAGCTATTGAATTATCAAAATAGTTTCATTTGGGAGGACGCCAAGATGATGACATTCTACTTGCTCTTCGAGTCAACAAGAGAAAACAATCAAACATTTAATGTCAATGCAATGGCACTGTGCAGACAACTTCCCTCTCATAGTAAAGTACAAATATAGCCAGATTTGGCAAATTTGATCAATAATTATGGGTCTACTCCATTTATGTATCTCAGAACACAGTAGCAGATTCAATACTATTGTATACAGTGAATCAGTATTCATTTTATAAGCTACATTACTTAAAAAAAAGTTAACATTACTTTAAGTGTTGCGAGCGATTCCCCTGTACACCATTAGCAAACCTTGGTGTTGCATATACTTTTTCACACACTGATTAAGCCATGCAAACAGCATGTAATAACCATTAACAATATGGTATTCCATGATCCTTACAAAAAACGAAATACAACCTTGTTTGTCTCTGTACACTGTATGTAGAAAAATGTCCTCTTTCTACATATTTCTTATTTGGCAACTGACCTGCTGGAGAGGTTGAGCAGCTCGTGCTTGTCAGCGACCGTCGACTTGTCTTCCAGCTCCCACATCAGCACATTGATGAGGTGGGAGTTCTTGATCACAATGGGCACCTCCTCGAACATGTGCTCAAAGCCTATGTTGGCCTTCTTCAAGCTGGAGGAGGGAGCAAGGGAATAGGTAGTGCAGGGTTATACTACAATCTTTGGTTTTACAGGCAGAACATCAACAATAAACAGAAATGAAGATGTATGCGATCATAATACACCAGCTGGACCCGACTGGTGCGAGTGATCCATGTTGTGGAAAAAATAATTTAGGCAAAAATATGCTGTTAGCAATAAATTTGTTACATTGTGCAATGTAATGTCAAAAAACTGTCAGGAACAACATTTAAACTTTGGCCATTCTAAATATTGAATATACTGTAGTATATAACAGCATATCAAGTGTATAGTATGTATTTCATTATAAGGTGCGCTGCAATGGTCCTTGAAAATGAAAATGGCAAGAAATTAAATCAAACAGGTCATTACTGGCCGGTCATAGAATTCAATGGCCTCTGCAGTGTTGGATATTATACAAATTGCTCTTCATCAAGTCCAGTTTGAAAAGCCTCTCTCAAGCAAATCTTACATTGCCCTAACCCTGTTTTCTGGGAAAGAAGATCCATCAGTAAAGACTGACTTGTCATTTGTAAGTTGTGGATAATGTGAATATTGAGACCACGGCAAGGTTTTGTTGTCCTACACTTCTGATTACACAGAAGTCTGACATTTCTCCTACATTGTGTGAATGGCAACCTGAAAAAAATAAAAATAAAATAAAAAATTATATATATATATATATATGTTCTATGACCACAGTGGTCACACACACACACACACACACACACACACACACACACACACACACACACACACACACACACACACACACACACACACACACACACACACACACACACACACACACACACACACACACACAGCTATTGAAACTCCCTGTGGTAGAATTTCAGTTGATGGTAAAGATTTGTTATATCCTTTTACCATGGCCAACACAGCCTCGACAGTTTGTATAACAAGTTCAACTATTGCTGATATGGCAAGCCGTGCGAAGGCCATTAACGTTTGCAGACTGCAAACGTGCCTGATGGGAGTGACTGCAGACTGATGACTGAGACTGTGACGGCACACTGATGGGAGTGAATATCATTTTGTTTTATGCACTTGCCTTTTGACAAAAAAATAAAATGGATTAGCCTTGCCTCTTAAGCGCAGTGCATGAGCGACAAACTTATGTTTATATAAGCTTTGCGCTGTCTTGGTGGATATGTTGCCCTTGTTATGGGATCAATAGGCCCCTTGGGTCAATATACCGTGTGCATGGTGCCTGAACGGCAGGCTTTTAGATGCTACTTTCCATGTGGTAAAAAGGAGCAGCGCGTAAAAATGATCAGTTGTTCCTTAGAGTTATTTTGCATGCCGTGTTCGTATTTGAGACAAAACTGTCTGCTGTGCAAAGGGAATACAAATGTCAATGAGTGGGTGAGGATTAGCATTTCTGCAGGAAATAGTGCACAATGAGGAAAATCTATAATATATAAAATAACCATCGGTCATACATATAGGCACAATTATACATCCACATTGCTTTAAAAAGGTATGAGTGTTTTACGACCTTTACCGTGCCTGGATTTATCTAGATAAAAAAAGAAAAAGGGATCAACAAGTCAACACAAAGACGTCATCACAGCACAGGGCTGGACAAATCACTCCGATGTATTGGACATTGGCACAGTTAATGCCATGCTCTTTCCAAGCTGGGCCCTGCTGGACAAAGCCGAAGGTCGACTCCGCAGGCCGGCTAATTTGATGCTTCAGATTGTCTGTTGGAGTGGATGCTATTGACTGGCGCATCCATAGCCCGACCGGGGGGAGGTAGTTCAAAGGAAGAGCTCATCTTTCCATGCCTTTCATTGTAGTTTTTTTATTTATTTTTTTAAAGCTCACAATACACGATGTTACTCAACATCAAATACAAGCACATGAAAGGGGTCCCCATATTTTAAACATTGTAACCTCGAGCACTTTTCAAGTTTCACTCATTGAGGACTTAAAAAAAACAAAAACTATTGATATTCAGATTTCCCGAAATAATGGGGTGGCAACAAGGTTAACGGGACTGTCGTCTTCTCTGGTTGCAGAGCTCTCAATAATGGCCTTATTGGGAAGACTGATAGCTACAGTTGGAGTTGCTCATAGGGGCTAATGGAAAGCAGCAGCAATGAGTAGGATCCTGACTCCAGGCCAAAACACACTGGATCAATAATTGAGTGGCTGGCCAAGCCAACACACATGTGTAGAGAGAGAGCGAGACATATGAAAATCGAAAGGAAATCGCAAAGATAGAAAGTGAATTTACAAAATGTTCCTGTACTGCAAATAGCGAGGCTTTTAAGATCTAAAATTGTACATAAGATGCTCTGAATGGATAGTAATTTGATACCGTTGGCCCTTTCCTGATTAGTTTCTTTTGTATTTGTGTATGCCTTATGGTGTTCTCGAGATTAGATACAGTGGTATTACAAAGGTATTCATACCCCTTGAACTTTTCCACATTTTGTCTCGTTACAACCACAAACGTCGATGTTAGCTATAATTGCAGCGAAAGGTGGTTCTACAAAGTATTGACTCAGGGGGGCTAAATACTTTTGCACACCACACTTTTTGAGAACCATGTATAATTTTCCTTCCACTCCACAATTATGCGCCACTTTGTGTTGGTCTATCACATAAAATCGCAATAAAATACATTTATGTTTGTGGTTGTAACGTGACAAAATGTGAAAAAATTCAATGGGTATGAATACTTTTGCAAGCCACTGTATAGACGGTGGGTGTGCGTAGCAATGTGTGGATTGTTGAAACAGTTGGATTACTCTTAACTGTTTGGAAAATGCTCTAATTATGCTCATTTTTTAGTTGCAGTTACATGAAGCCTCTGGGTCAGAGAGAGCATGAACGGGCAAGGACGCACTGCTAAATCACCATCTATCCTCCCACAACCACTACTACCTTTCCCTTGGACAGACAGGCAATCATTTGCATCCTTTGAATATGTAGAAGCAAAGTCACACAAAGATGGAGGTGTTTCAATGTTCAAATTCCTATAGGCTATGCTGGTCTGTGTGTCTACGTTAGTGTGCATATTCAGGCTTTCCGTACCCACGTGCGTGCGCATATGTACTTATGCTTATATACAAAAGGACCCGCAGTTGTGTGTGCTCACAGCGCCCTCTACCCATGTGAATGTCCATGTGGGTGTCTCCAATGAGTAAAGTGTGGTTAAAGGTGACTTACCCCTCAGGTGTGAAGTCTTTCTCCTTGCAGATTTCCATGAGTTTGGGAGTGAGTCTGTAGGCCTTGAGGGACAGAGAACCCTGGGCTGTCTTTATTGGGTCTAGGACAGAAGCAAGGAGATGAGAGATGAACTTAGAAAAGGTGAAGCAAAGACAAGCTTGAGCCCAGATCAAGTCTGAAAAGATAAGAAGAAAATATTCATTATTTAATTTGTTGGTTCCCTTGGCACTCTTGGCTCTCTTAACACTATTGGGTCTTGTTAAAATGCTCGACGCACTTTACTTTATAGTTTAAATCACAAGCAACTCTGTCTGGGAACTTCGGTATTAAAGAGCAGTTTTTGCCTTTCATGTAAAGAAATTAATTAATCCCGTTTTTAATTTCAAGCATGCAGCCAGAAATCATTACGGTTTAGACGTCTCATGATTTTTCATCATTGCATAATGGGGCCCTTGCAGTCACCTGCAATGTTGAATCAATTTTTTTCTTTAATGTTCAGAATTCAGCTCCAGAACCTCAAGTTTCAGATATTCAAACAACTGTTCACTGGTTAGCTCAAATTTGGTAGCTGTCAAATTTGGATCAAAAATCTCAAGACTAAAAAAATTTTAGTTGCTCAAATTTGATTGGTTCAGTTTGGATTGAAAAATTCATATTGAAAAGAAAAAAAATAATAAATAAATAAATACACTGAACAACTGAGATACCAAGGATAGCCAATTTAACATCATCAGCTGCCAGCAATTTAGTCAGTTTTGGCTCAATTCTGGCAGCCGAGGCATCAATTTACATGTAGCAGAAGTTGCTCGGCCCTTGGTGAGCTTTCCAGATGTGGTACAAATTTATCTCAACAGTAAAGCAATTGGCCGGGTTGTTTTATAAACAATTTTTAATGTTGGGAACCAACATTTTAAGGCCTGGGTTGAAAAATAAAAAAGCTATCCTTTAAATGCTATGCTGTGAGTGGTAAATTTAAATAAGAAATCAAGGGTACTTAAAATTCTAATGCTATTCTCACTCTTATTCTAACTGGGGAATGAAATAATTGTTTAAAAATGTTTTATATTGCAACAATATAAATACAATAAATATATAAAATATTCACAATCAATCATGCTCTTTTGACATCAGCACTTGCATAAGGGTGCTGATAGGTATAAGACGATGTTATTTTGAAGTGACCATAGCTATGGTGTTCCACTCAGCGGCCCTAAATCAGTATTAACACCATTTACTGAATCTAGGCCCTGGTACTTAATCTTAACTTTCCAGGAAACACTAGGCTCTTTCACGATGTGTTGCCTCCCACTATTACATATGCACCAGCACAACTGCTCAGTCGATCAATATAATGAGACTTGCTTGCTATTTCTCTTTTTGCATGTGTTCAGTATTATGAGTCAAACTAAATTAACCACAGGGAATGACAAAATGGCACAAAGTAAAAACTGAGCTAGTGTAAATAGCGTGTGTGTGTAAATAGCTCTGCATCTCATCGTCAGTCAAGCATATTAATACAACTGGCCGGGATGCACAGCGGCGAGCTCAATGCGCCGTTTATTAAACTGTCAAGCTTGAAACCGTTGATCCTCACAAGTCCTTAACTCGCAAGAGGCCCAGGTCTATAGATTATGCTGTGCACAGCTGGAGCTGCCTGTGTGAAGTGACTTGAGAAAAAACAAAACAAAATGCATCGTTAATGTGAAGGGGGAGTTGTTTTTCAGATGAAGGCTCTGGGCTGGGGAAAGGCTGATACAGGTTAGCACTTGCGTCTTCTGGCAGAATGGTTTTAACACCTGAACCTCTCCTAAGGAAACCCGGTGCCATGGCAAACCAATTTAACCAATTTGTTTAACAATCAACTCCACTAATTCCCAGCTGTCATTGGAAGGAAGCCATTAACTTACCAATAGGCCAATGACGATGCAAGAAGGGAGAGAAAAAACTCGGACTTTAAACAGAGATAATGTCAATTTCTTTAAAGCGCTTTGATCCATTAAGCACTGCCTTATTGATTGATGTTAACAGGGGCTCTCGTTGAAGCTGAGAAAGGGCCGGCTGACAGAGAGGGGAGGGTCTGGCTGCTTGGCAAGATTAAATCACTGGGGTTCATAATTCAACCGGTAATAATTAATATCTATCCATTACCAAAGTCTGTGATAAAACAAAACAAAACATGAAATTACAGTTTCATAGGGGAGCCGAGAAGCCCAAGGGGAGTCTGGGTCCTCTGACACTCAGCAGCACTAAAAAATTAATGTAATTAAAACCCCTTTTCATCATTATTTGATACTCGTTATACTTTTGGATGTCGTCTTCACCCCTCGAGCGCAAAATGAGCGGATAAACATATGAGACACTTAAATAAAAGATTTCCGATTTCAGGTCAGCAAGCTTCTGCGTCCCCAAGGTGCAGCCCGGAGATGTAATAGTGGAGATATTTTTAGGAAGCTGAGGCTATCGCTTGATGACCCCAACGGGGTCGAGCGTGTACCAGTGTCTGTGTGTGAAGAAAATTCAGCCGCACGCCACAAATGACTCCAGCTGTTCCTTCAGAGACACCGTCTTAAAACATTAACTGAACTTCAGGCGAGATGAAATTGCAGACCTGAGCAAAATCAAAACTCCTTTGAACAAATCTAGCAAAGCCCGGACATGCTTGATGTTTCTTCACCGGCTGGAGAGTCTCAAAGACGAAAGGTAAAGCTAAATCAAGCCGTCTTGATTTGTCTGGGTGCAGTCTTTTTTTCCCCTTCCACAAATATCTTGATACACAATTTACAAACCAATCTTCCCCCTAGATCTGTCACAGCACTGAAACTCTAGAGTCTTTCTGCAGGAATGAGTAAGGTCTGCGGATGACTTGACGCCTCGATGACAGTCCTATTCTTGGATACCCTTATGTTGAGGTGCTTGGATTTGACATGTCATTGTTTAATCACAGCGCACCCTTTATTGGTTGGGTTCGGTTGATTGCCACGATTCTGCTTTTGATGGCTGTGCTGGGATTTGTAGTGCACGGCTGTGGGGGAAAATATATATATATTTCCTGATATTTTGTTTTTGACAGAACCATAACCACAGCAGAGGCAAAGGAACCACAAGGCATATTGTTGGGCTAAAACATTACAATTAAATGAATCTTTAATTAGCTGGTGTTCTATGTTTTGTGGCTGCCTCAGCTTTCATCATGGTGTCCAGACTGATGAAGGTTGATTAACATGAACACACCATCTGTACTCTCCACTCTCAAACCATACCAAGTTAAAAAAGAGGAGGAAATAAGCTAAAGATATTGCTACAGAAGCGATCCATTGTATTTATTCTCTTCTCTTTCTATATTCTGTATTTTTAAATCCTATATTTCTCATACATTTCCCTTGATTTGTGTTTGTTTTTCCACATAACCTATGTTCAAGTGTGAGAATAGGCCCAATATCAAATCTTTTGGGACACACTGTATATGATGTCCACTGTTTATTTTTTCTCATATAAGGGGTCCTTGGTTGAAAAAGGTCTGAGAACCCCTGCTCTATCCACTATAGTTTAGACGGACGGTATTCATATATTAAATTAGTAGCACATAGTCTGTGTATCCTGTGCTTGCTAGGCTGGACAACCTAATGAAGCCTTTTGTGTAGCCTCAACACCAAAGTCAGCAACTATTTCAACTTTTCTATTGTTTCTTAGGCTTTTAGCGCTCCTCGCGCTAAAAGCCTTAAGGGAATCTGTAATTATTAACTACAAAGCAAACACAAACATTTGAAAAGCTTTCCAATTCCTGGCCAAATCTGAGCTATGTTTTAACAAGGCAATTTAAATGACACGGATCTGTATCATTAGTGAGTACCACTGAATGGCTTTAATGGCTTGCTCTGACTGGTGAAAATAATGTTGGGATGGAATGGCTCTCACCAACCATATTCTTTCGAAACCATGTCTTTGAAAGATTAATGCAGGGGATCAATTGGGCAAAAACAAGCATATTCTGCTTAAATGCTAAGGTAAACATAGTTATCCAACGAGCCATTACTGAGCCATATTAATTTCACTGGGGTAACAGAGACTTCTCTTTTATTTAATAGCAAGTAAACGTTTAAATACTTAGTCAGGGCCAGCCTTTTTTCTATGGAGACATAATTAACTTTTTGGGTAATAAAGGTAATAACAGGCTTGCTGGTAGCTAAACATGCATCAAATCTCAAAAAGCTGTAATAACTGGATCTGCCAGCTGGCTTCTGTGGGGGTTAAGTTCCCAAATGGCCACACCAGATTGGTCAGCATTCATTCAAATCCACTTGGGTGTTTCAAAAGTTGAGGCTGGTAAGGGGCTTGGTCAGTTGCATACCATAGATGAGCACCACCGACTCCTCGATGGCGTGCTGGTAGCTGAATTGAGAGTCCAGAAGCGCCCGGCTGACAAAGGAGCCGTAGTAGGTGGACTGGTACCAGCCTACGTGCAGATGGTCAATGTTGACGTGGCGCAGGGAACGCATCATCTCCATCTGGTATTGAACTGGAAGGGGGGGGGGGGGGGGGGCATATAAGGGAGAAGTAACATTAAATGAAATTCCATTGAAATCACATGCAATCTCATCTCCTTCTGGACGGGAAAATTATGTACAAAGACAGAAATGGGAGCAGAGAGACAGATGAGATGAAATTGAGCTAAGAATGTTTAGGAAAGGGGTGAGAAAGGAGACAAACACAGGTTTTATCGTCCACAATTAGGTGGGGTGAGGGTGGTGGTGGTGATCTATAAACATACGTCCTCGGCCTAAATCTCAGACAACCCTTTCATTCCCTCGCTCGGTAAACACAAAAGGGAAAGTGGGAGAATGAGTAGAGGCCTGAATAGATACAAAGACAGGCCCTGGCTGTAGCAGAGGCACGGATACATTACGAGCAGAGACATTTCATTACGCAGAGCCAGAAAATACAAACCGCTTCGTCTCGGCTGGCTGCAAGTAAGAGGCAAATAAAAATGCGCACACACACAGACACACAGACACACACACACACACACACAGTCCCCATGTGCCACCAAAACCGCCCTGATGAGACATGGACTCCATCCACAGGATGTAGAACAAAATGTGTCTGATCAGACCAGGCCACCTTCTTTCATTGCTCCATGGCTCAGTTTTGATACTCACGTGCCCATTGTAGGCGCTTTCAGCAATGGACAGGGGGTCAGCAAGGCCACTCAGCGGCTACATAGCAAGCTGTGATGCACTGTGTTCTGACACCTTTCGATCATAGACCGCATGAACTTTTGCAGCAATCTGTGCTCCAGTAGCTCTTCTGTGGGATCGGACCAGACGGGCTGGACTCCGTTCCCCATGTGTGTCAATGAGCCCATGGGTGCCTATGACCCTGTCGCCGGTTCACCTGTTGCCCTTCCTTGGACCACTTTTGTAGGTATTAACCACTGCATACTAAGAAAACCCCAAATGACATGCTGGTTTGAAAGATGTTCTGACCCACTTGTCTAGCCATCACAGTTTGGCCCTTCCCTTGGTCAAAGTCACTCAGACCCTTACGTTTGCCCATTTTTCCTGCTTCCAACACATTGACTTCAAGAACTGACTGTTCACTTGCTGCCTAATGCATCCCACCCGTTGACAGCTGCCATTGTAATGAGATGATCAATTTTAGTCACATAGCATCTCCTCGTAGAGCAGCAAAGGGGGACTTTATAAACCAGGGTGTGACTGGGCAGATGTGGACTCTTATCCCTCCTTCTCAACAAGAGGGAGGGTCTCTGGCGGGAAGGATATCAAAAAAGAAAAACGACAAAAAAATTACAAAACAAAAAACCTGAACCCTGAAGACCTGTGATCTGGTGATGGAAGGAAGATGTGAGGTTAAGAGAAAAGGAGTTTATAAATAAAAAAATTAAAAAAAAGCGGAAAGGTGTGGGGGTAGGTTCAAGAGAATTAGTAATTATTATCCCTTTGACGCTTTGATTTCTATCATTAGGAGACAATTCATTTAGCCTCTTTTGGAGACATTTCTCCTTGAAATACTTCTAAATGTCAAATTTAATATCTGACACGTTTGATTAAGCTCTTCAAATGTATGTATCATGGATGCTTTTTTTTTTTTTTTTTTTTTTTTTTTTTTTTTTAACCATGAATCAAACCAATATCTGATCGTGTTGATTTTTTCTGCTGCTCCTTGGCTATGGTCAGAATTTCCTGACTACAATAATGACACAAAAGGGCTCCCACTTTTCCTTTGAACATAGCTTGTTTGATGATTCCGCCGTCTTTCGGTGCCCAAGCCCGAGAACACAGCGCCAGCAATCCACCCACTGGGAGGAAAGCACTGGATGCTTCGTTATGTCTGGTGCAACAGAGAGAGACAGGGAGGGAGGGAGGAGGGGGACAGACCAGAGATTCAAGATCCAGTTGACGATAAAATTGATTAAGTGGCACATGTGAGGAGGAAGAGAAAGGATACGGCACTGGATTGTACATAAGCACTGTCTCGCCTTGTGTGTACATACTGAGGACAGGCAGAAAAACAACAAGAACTAGGGAAAGAATGAGAAAGGAAAGGGAGTGAGAAGGGCCCTGCCCAGGGGGAGGTTAGGAGCACACTCCAGGACACACAAACCTTCAGTGGAGAAGGATCTAGGACTCGGGCCCTTTTGAAACATTTCTGGTAGTCTGCCAGGTTCCGCCAACTCGCCGACAATCCGACTCAAGTTCTCTCTTAAAAGTACCATACTGTGCACCCTTCTCTCGCCCTCGGCCCTCTCCCCTTCTGTCCATCATACTTGAGGGCACCTCTGTCGTATTCAAATATCCCCATCCGCCCTACACCTGCTATTGCCAAGCGGTGCTCACACGACCACCTGTCCATCACACAACTAGATGGCCTGGCCTCATGCCCAGCTGCTTGTCTCTTGCCTTCAGGCCCGGTAAGAACGAAGCAGACAGGAAGACTTCCAAACACACTGGCAGATAGATAAAACAAGAAACACAAGAGAAAAAAACACCATACAAGCTTGAGCTCAGGTCAGGGGATTTCAAAGACAAGACATGCAGACCACAGCAGAAAACATGTCGTCCTGATAGCCAGACACTTTGAGAGCGCCCGGTCACACAACAGATCACCAACGAAAGCCAGCCCAAGCAAGGAAGACTCCCAATCTAATATAGAACACAGGGCCTTGTCAATTCCACAGGGATCACTAGCGTGTTTGTTCATAGCTTGAGTAGTTGCGCCGCAATACAACCAACCAAAAAGGCTGGAGCTGCTTTTTTTTTTTTTTTTTTACAGGGGTTAGGGTGTTTGGAAGAGTGCATCTAGGATGTGTGTGTGCAGGGACAGTAGAGTATTTTTGTTCACACTATATTAAGGAAGTTTTAAACTCTCATTGATGGAAAATGGTTTATGTCCAGCTTCACAATTACACACTGCTGTGATGGAGAAGATCGAGCTCTCCCATTTTCTTAAATGACAGTGACATATTTTGTAATGTGAAATCTAGACCCGTCAGAATAAGAATCGTCTTTGTTTTCAAGTAAGTTTACACGTACAAGGAATGTCTTGGTGTTTGGTGCGTAGAAACAAATGTAAACAAGACATTTGAAATTACAGAGACATTATGAATGAGAAAATATGTAAAATATGGCTGGTTTTAAAGTTAAAAGATCTATACAGTTTTTGCAGGAATGTGAAAAATATGAACCATTGAATGTGAAAAAGGTTCATAGTATGAAGTTAAAAAATATTTGCTATGTGCGAATTAATCGTCCAGAAGAACATGTGTTAATATAACGCATTGAGACAGATGTGGAGACTTTATGTTAATGTAACGAGTAGTGTCTATGGGGGCAGGATAAGCGTCAGGTGGGGTCCCTTGTGTTGTTGATCAGGCCAGATGGGAAGAAACTGTTCTTATCGCATGAGGTTTTGGCAGCCTCCTGCCGGAGGGGGAGTGACTCAGTGTCAAGGGTGGGAGGGGTCGGCCAAAATCTTTCCTGCTCACCTCAGGGTCCTGGAGGTGTACAGGTCCTTACCTTCACCTTCTCAGCAGAAAGTATGACATGCTGCAGTCTGCCCTTGTCCTTGGCAGTGGCAGCAGGATAACAGATTGTGATGGAGGAGGTGAGGATAGACTCAATGATGGCAGTGTGGAAGTGCATCATTGTCTGGGAGGTTGAACTTCCTCAGCTTCCGCAGGAAGTACATCCTCTGCTGATCTTCTTTGGCAAGGGAGCTGATGTTCAGCTCCCACTTGAGGTCCTAGGTATTATGGTTCCCAGGAAGCGGCTCCTCAGTGTTGACTGGAGAATCACACGGGGTGATAAGGCCTGGCATAGATTCCTGGGCAGTCCAGGTGTTGGAGGATGAAGTGGAGGGCTAAGTTTACTGCATTGTCTACAGACCTGTTGACTCTGTAGGCAAAGTGCAGGGGGTCCAGAAGTGGGTCAGTGATGGCTTTGAGGTGGGACAGCCCAAGGCACTCAAATGGCTTCATTACCACAGAGGTCAGGGTGACAGGCTACAGTCATTAAGTGCTGTGGTACTTGGCTTTTTGGGGACGGGGATGATGGCGGGAGTCTTGAAGCAGGCTGGCACATGACATGTCTCCAATGAACTGTTTAATCTGTCTGAACACCGGAGACAGCTGATCAGCACAGTTCTTCAAGGCGGATGAAGAGAGTCTGGGCCGGCTGCTTTGCAGGGGTTCTGTCTCTTGAAGAGTCTGTTCATGTCTCTCTCCAGGACGGTGAGAGTCAATATGGTGTGGGAGGAGGGGGCCTCTGAGTTGAGCAGCTGTGGAGAGGCCCAGGCCCCTGCTATGGTGGGGGAGGCGGAGCTGGTGGAAGGTGGCATGAGGATGGTGTCAGGACTGTCCCATTAGGCATTGCCGCGCCACAGGAACCGTTTCAGAGTTCTAAGAACTTTTGGAGGAACCCTTTTCTCCCTTTTTTTGCATCCACACTGCAGGAACTAGGAATGATCATATTTGTTACATCCCTGCCCTACTCAAGGGCAGGGATGTAACGGCACAAGAGGAACCTTAAGTGACGTAGGTGCACAGTTATTGGTCCAGACGTAGAAGCAGTGATTCGTCAAACCAATAGCCAATGCAGCACTGGCAACCGTTATATTTAAAAACCTGTGTAAACGGATAAAAAAAAGGCGCTTGATTCAACATACCTTTATTTATTAGAGGTGTCATAATACCCAAAAACCGATCTAGATGATCATTCAATTTCAAACTTTGTAATCACAAGCTGGTGCACGTTTCTCCCCATATTTTTGTGGGTAGTATTGTTTGTCATGGATCTTACAAAATAAAGGGGATCTCTAATTTAATGTTATCTGAAATCAAACTGCATACTATATCGCTTGAAGCAGAACTTTGGGGTGGGGACACAAGCCCGAGCCACAGGCGCTGGAGTTCGCAGCTTGTGCGTTCTAATAATTTTAAGAAAATGTGTGCTCAGATTCAATAAAATGGGAGAACAGAGAGCGGCGGCTTGTGAGAAGTGCCGGTACGCACCGGTACACGACTTTAGTGGGAAAGGTTACATTCGCCATTCATTCCTGGGACAATTGACTTTGTAGTCATATGTCTCAGTAGTCACAGGTATTCATCGGTTCCAGCTCCGATCGGCAGTGATGAAAACATGACACCCGGGTAGACACTAATTTTCACCCATTTTCCGGTGCGATGCTATGCGTTGAAGTTTCTGATGTTGGATGAAATCTTTTCAGTGTGGGATTCAGTGTTTTCAGAGAGGGTTTAAAAAACCTGCATATACAAGCTAATTTTGGTGTAAAAACATGTGTAAAAAAAGTCATTCAGACTGTGGGCCAGGCGTGAGTCATTAGTGGACTATGTTTGCTGTTTGTGATCTGTCCAAGCCCATTCCAGACAGAAGGGGAGTCATTTGCTGAGAACGGCAGTTTCTCAGAGTACAGTGATTTTGCTTCTCTCAGCGCCTTGCTAAACCTGTCTGTCCCCACTCCTAAACACCTCTTCCTTCTCCAACATTAGCAGTCCGAGTTAGGCTGTGAACCAGAGTTTGTCGTTGTTGTAACACAGCTATATACCAGGACAGCTATATAGGACAGCTGTCCTAATAAATGCTGATGTAGGATGTCACAGCCTCTGATTTCATCCAGACTGTTTGTAGCAGTTCTGAAAACATCCCAGTTGGTACAGTGCAAGCAGGCCTAAAGACCCTCCACAATTTCACTGGTCAACTGCTTTGCCCTCACAACAGGTTTAGAGAGCTTTCATTTCTGCATGTAGGCAGGAATCAGCTGGACAAAGACATGGTCATTGTGTCTGAGTGCAGCTCGGGGCTCGGCGTGATGCACTGCTTACTGTGGTGTAACAGTGACCCAGAATATTTTCCTCTCTGATGGGGAATTTAATTAACTGTCTATTTGGGGAGTTCATGTGTAGGAAGTCGCTTAGGACAATAACTACAGAGTCATGGTTTGTCCGCTCCGCACACAGTATCTAGGCGGCGAGCATGCGCTGTGCCTCCTGCACGTTGGCCTGCGGTGGAATGTAGGCGCCGGCCACTATGAGTGAAATTAACTCACGGGGTGAGTAGAAGTGTTTACAGTTAATCAAAAAATATTACAGATCAGGAGAACAGTGTTGTGGAATCACGGTCACGTTGTTACACCAGCCATTGTTGGTATAAAAACAGATGACTCTACTTTTCGTCTTGCTGGAAAGCTCCGTGTTGCGGTCGGCTATGACGAGTTGGAAGCCTGCCAGCTGCAGCGCAGTGTGCAGTATCTCTACGCTGAAGCACACATGCACTCCAACGGCACCCGGCGGGGGGGGTCCGATAGTGTGATTGGTTTTGGGATTTTACAGCCGCAATAGTGCAAAATTTCAATCGTCCAATCGCGGCCCCCGTCTGTTTCAAAATGCAATATTTAACTTAGTGATTTTTTTCTGTTGAAGCACGACTTCACTTTTTTACCTTTTTCTTTTAAAATAAAACATTGTTATTTCTGTAAATTGTCCATTACCAAAGCATTTATCAGGAATACAGTTAAGATGGAAAAAATATGAATGTGTTGAGTTGCATGTCGATTTCAGTGATGCTCCAATATTTTGTGCTGGTGCTCCTAAAATTTTCAGGAGGGAGCACCATTGCTACTAGTGGAAATAGTCTGGAGTCCTGCATTAGATATGCAATTAAAAAATAAAGGTGCATGGGAGAGGAACATTTCAGATAGAAAAGTGTGTGAGAAACGGGAGTAAGAGGCTACGCTACATGCCATGTACAAGAGTTCAAGAGCCGTGCCTGAGCTAACATCACAAGGCACTTTCCTGTGTTCTTATCTTGCAGGGTGTGTTTTTTGCTTTTCTCCCTTGTGCATGTTTTCCAACTCAAGAGTATCTACATTTCCAGGTCAGAAGCCAAACACATGGCAAGGTTTCCAGACAGCACGAAAGGTACTACACAATAGTGGCCATTGTCTCCAATTCTAGCGCAGCATTAGTCAGAGAATAGCCAATTTAAGAATATCATCAAGGTGCGGGTGTCGGGAGCGCCTGCCGCCCACCGTTTGCTATTCCTCATTTCTGCAGAGCGGCCGGCTTTCCTATCAATCAATCGGAGCCCCGGGGCAAGACGGAGAATGAGTCCGTCCATACCCTGAGTGACAGGGCTGATTGTGTGTATGGCCGTGATAAAAAAAAAAAAAGATGGAATGAGTGTTTATAGGAATGGTTGTGAAAATGTCTTTTTTGAGGATGTGAGGTGTGATGTGTCATTTATAACTTCGTAGCACATCCTCACTGAACATTTTACGATTGAAAAACTTCCCGCTCTGCTGCAGCTTCTTGCCGTGCTGAAATACAGTCCACTGGGGCAAGGTTTTAAGCCTTAATTATTTTCTCCTCACAATATTGTCAGTGTTTATATGTTCTACCAAGAAAGAAAAAATGGTTGCAAAAAGGTGCAAATGGTTTTACACCGCCGCAAATCAGCTTTTTTGCCTATATCCACAATAAGAGAAAACTAGAAACACGAAGTTGCACCACTTCCTACTGGCAACCTTCTCTAGCAAACATTATGCTTTGGACATGCTGCAGCAAATTCAGAGTGTAGTAAAAATAAAAGTGATATTGCTCTTATTCAAAATGTCAGAAAAATACACAAAGAAATGTGTGACTTGCAAGGTCTGACAAGTTTTCCTGTTTTTCAGAAAGGTGATTTAATGTTAAGCCCTAAACATTCGCCCCGTTGGGACTACATTTAAGCACAGTGAGAATCAGCATCAGCACTGTAGGTTTCTCAAGTATTCTCAAGCGTTCAGGGAGGTTACATTTTAATAAGGCCTGGGTTTAAAAATAGTGAACCTATGAACAGCTCATGTGGAATTACAGTCTAAGCACAAAAGTGTACTTAACCGACTTTTAAGATTATAGCAACATTATGTCTTGTGTGTTGGTAAATCACGTTTTACACACCCAACACTGTTAATTTGTCCATCGTAGCTGTGGGTAATCAACTCTAAATTTATACCTAACTTAATGTGTAATAAGTTTGTTTTTTTATACCTAACTTAATGTGTAATGAGTTGGATCTTTTTCCACTGTTCATGAATGAGAAAGAGAAACAGGGCTTTTGGTTCGGTGAATGCTGGAGGTATGTGTGTGCAGACAGCAAACAAAATGATAAAATAAAGTACGAGGAGAACGAGAACCGGTTTGATGCGAAAATGCATTACATACTTCCAAGCAGGTGTGTGTGTGTTTTATTGCCAGCTAAGAGCTGCAGCCTGGAGCTTAACACTTCACCTTGCGTAGTAAACAGTATAATGATGAACCAGCTCCCACAGTTGTATGTGTGTGTATATATGGGTATGTCGGCAGTGAACCGGTCAGATAGTCCATGACACTAGAGGTGAGGTACAACAGACCTTGCAAACTGCTGTAGGCCACCACTACTCAACGTGGCCGGTGAATGGTGCACATGTGTGTATGAGTGTGTGTTGGGACGTGCATTGGTGTTGCTATGTGTCTCTGAGCATAAGCACTTATTTGCGTGTCTGTCAGCCCGCATTTTAATGACAACCATGACGTGTCCGGCTGGGGCAGCAGGGCTTCCTGGTAGGCTTGATGCTTTCTTACATTAAGTCAGACAGACACACACCCACAAACTGAATTCATAGTAACTTTGGTCAAATTGAGTAGAGTGGATGTATAATTGAATAAAAATGGTGTAAAATGTCTGGGACATGCTGTTGTCTTGCCCTCTGCTGCCCTCCCCTGTTCCATTGGGTTCTCTCTGAATGAAAGAAATTTTATAGGAATATTTCCTCTGTTCTCTCTCTTCTCAGTCAGTAATTCTCAAACAAAAACACAGCTTCATAAACGTGTGGCTTTGATGTAGAGCATTGCAACAATGTAGAGCATTAAGATGTACATTGATGTAGAGCATTGTCCAGAAATGCAAACATCTCATACAGTTTATTTTGTTAGGAACTTAAAAGTAAACTTCCACTGTAGCTGGCTTTTGGACAGAAATAGTTGATAAAATTAAAAAGCTGCCATACAGCTGCAACTGACGAAAACAAAACACACAAGTCGCATACCGAGGATATGACGCATGCAGTGCTGAACAAAAGCCGCTGTATTATGCCTTTTGTTTTCTTTAGTCTGGCCAACAGTATCTTCTGAAGGTCGACATCAACCCATTTCTCACTGCTGAAAACCACAAAATAAAGCCATTACCGATGAGCGATGGTGTTGCCTGAGTTGTTGGCTGTCTCATATGACTAATTCCTACATGTTTTAGCAGTGCATGGGGTTTATCTTGACACTCTTAAGAGTACTTGTGAAACAAAAACAAAAATCAATATTTCAAGTTCACTTCAAAATTCTAAAGATTTGTCACGTACATATTGCACGGTTCACAGAATGTAGTGAAATGTTTTTAAGCAACTCCAGAGATTGTGCAGGGTAGACCATTACAAATAGAAAAAATACAAATCGGAATACATTTTTCTTTAAAGTATGAGTAAGATGAAATAAAAATTTAAAAATAAATATATATATTCAGCATTTATAAAATACCAATAATCAACCACAGAAACTATGTATATGTGAATGTACATTGTGCAATTTTTGAGAACTAGAAAATTAATATCAATCATTACCAGCACAGATGTGCGAGATATACCAACAATCAACAGAAACTATGTACATTGTGCAATGTTTGCAAACTGCGAATAATATAATAAATGTCAAGGAATATAAAATAAAATGTGTACATGTATAACAGCAATGAGGTGGACACAGTATTTATGAGGCCTAGTTTGTGACAGATCAGTGTCCTTATGGCTTAGGGGAAGAAGCTCTCTGAGTCTCTGTTCTGGTCTTGTGGCTGCGGAGGCTTCTGCTTGACCGTAGCCACTGGAACAGGAACAATATTAGGACTATTCCTAGTGTCAGAAGTGTCAATTTTTCAATTTGCTGTTTTTTTTCCAAAACGTAATGCAGTTGCCGTGGTCATCTGTGTTACACGGTGTTCGAGTGTAGATCGATTACATTAGCTGCCCACCACCCGCATCGCCGTTTTTTTATTTATTTATTTATTAAAGCGAAATAAAACCAAAATAAACATTTAGTTCATTTTCATGTATCAGCACCAATGTTCATCAAATGGGGGAAAAAAAGGTAAAATACCAATGTCTGACGCTACAAAAGTGAAAAGTAACTGCTTTTTCTCACAGCAGAGTCGCAGAGACTCCACGCCCCCTGATTGTCAGGCGTCTTAAATTTGAAATGCTGAATCGCAGTCAGCAGCAGTCGACATTTGCTTTCTTTGTCTGTTTTTTGTGTTAAGTTTATAATTTTGTACTTTGGGCAGAACAAATTTCCAGGGATCAAGTGATATAAGTGGCAAAAGATGAACAACCCTTGTCTTTGTAAAGTCTTGTCTTTGTTACCAGATATAGTAAGGCTGAACAATTGGGAAAATAATGGAATTGCAATTTTTTAGACCAATATTGAGATTGCAATTTAGTATTTTTTTTAAGTTCCCTATCTTCTGTATTATTCACTTAACACAAGCAAAAAGTTATTCTATTGTATGACCAACACAACACTGGATATAGTCAACATACAGTATAAAGTGCTTTCCTGGAGGCCAGGCCTATGTGTTATGATGAATTGAGATTGATTAACATCTCTTATTTAACTATCGCGCGCATACGTCCACCTACATCCTCTTTGTGCATGCAAGGGAATGAGGTTTGTTGGTGCGCCTATATATTTTTTGTCCCCAAAGTTGCAGGGTTAGGCTCATTAAATAAAAAAACAAAAGACGAAACAAAAACAAACTGACTCAGTGTTCTGGAAGACGCTCCGTCCCGACTCTACAGGTGTTTTGGGCTCAGCACAGCGCACCACTGCCTGGGATGGAGCACCGGGTCTCACCGCGGAGGTTTGGTTAAAACCATCATTTTATTAGGCACCCCCCCCCCCCCCTTTCCATCTTTGAAATTTCACAACAAAGTCTAAAGAGCAGTGTAGATAAATAAAAGGATCCAATCATGAAATTATCCTGGAGAAAGGAGCCGTCCCACCGCCCCATCTCTGCTCACCAGAGGGAGATAAGGCTGCAGGGGCCACAGCCCGAAATTTGGTGAAATTGTAACTTTTTAAAATTGTAATAGATATAAGATATTCAAACCTGTGTTTTGTTCAGAAGGACTATTCAATTGTGATTTTTTTTGGCCAATGTTGACAGCCCTATCGGTTGGATTGTGTCACATTGAAAGAAAAAAACAAAAACAAAAAAAAAAAAACTTTACATACACACACTTTTAATTGCAGCCTTTGCAATTTAAGTTCTATTACATAATTCCATTCTTCTATTACAGTTGTTCAGCCCTACGATATAGCATTCTTTATTCTCCCTTTAATTTTTTTGTGTCTACTGGAAATTCTCTACGCAGAAAACAAACTAAGTGGAAATAGTTTGAGTGCAGTAGAACCGCAGAGGAGGAACTGTTCTTGATGGTGTGGGTTTAGTCCCCAAGTCACCTTATGCACCTCTCCTTGCTTTTCACAGAACCGTTTAAAACCTTCTGGCATGCAAGTCAGTGGATCAGAGACCAACCTCTGAGCACAAAATGGAAAATGAATCAGTCTTTTGGCTGTAAGTAATAATGGCTACTCTCCCTTTGGTTTTTTGTTAACGGCATTCTATAAGGTATTTGATGAAGGACATTAACTGATGTGGAAGAATAGTTATTCTTGTGCTTAAGCGAAGTTTTATTAAATTGAGTCCATGCACATGGAGAGAGAACACAGGATATCGCAATGACCGCATCCGTTCATACTGTGCCAACGAATACAATTCCTGGACACCAACACATGCAGTCTATGACTGTGTTCCGTTTCACACCAAGCAGACCATCATGTACATATTTATATGGTAAACATCACCCAAGGGATCAGGTCGCCCTGGGTTGACTTGAATGTGACTAGTTGCAAATTAAATACCATGCAAATGGTTTCAAGTCAAGAAAGGTTCCTCTTGTGCTGGTTAGACCCTGTCCTGGAGTAGGAGCTAAAAAAGTTCCTCACATGGAGTTCTAAGAACTACGACCACTCCTAGTTCCTGCAGTACGTTCACAAAAAAAAAAAAAGGGAGCGTTCCTCCAAAAAGTTCTTTGAACTATGAGAAGGTTCCTGCGGTGCAAAAACGCCTGATCTCATTCTCTTTTTAAAAAGTGTAGGCTAATTGTTTCATGTGTCTAGCCTTGTACATTCGTATGTAACAGGATAAAAGCTTAGAAAAAAACACAGCGATAAAATTTGTGGGGGAATTATAATAGGAGGAATCATAAATAGATTTTTATGTGTGTGAACACGGCTCTCTGTGCCCTGTTCCTCCAAATAAAACAACTAAAAATAGAGTGGGGATGGAGCACGGAGGAACGGGGCTCCGTAGGGATGGGTTTTGTTAAGATTTTAATGGTACCACTACGCTTACCGATACTGCTTATCAATCCGGAACTTTCACACTAATCTTTATTTTTTGGGATAAGAACGAAATCAAATTAAGAGCAGAATTAACACTGCTTCATATTCTGTGCATTACGCATGGAGAGTTAGAATCTGTGCCTTCGTCTCCGACTGCGTGTGTGAGGACCAGGCAGAGGGAGCCAGCCCCACACTCCTCTTGCATTTCTCTGGCCCTGGAGAGGGAGGAGCGATGTCTCTTCTGTTAAAAGCGGACATTGGCGCGTAAAGAGACAGGAATATCCATGGACCATCTGATCATTTCATATCCTATTTGGAATCCAAAGTCAAAATCAGAAGTTATTGACTTTTTTTTTTCCTGCAAGTGGGACAATAAAATGTTTCCAGTGTGGGGACTCAGTGTGTACTGAGTGGAGAACCCCGACACACCCTGCCAGGCGCCAGTCCAACACCATCCCAAGACGGCCTCCGAATGGGGGAAGCGTCTCTGCTCTCTGCCGCCGAAGGACCGGGCTTATGTGTACACACAGGTTAACGTTTTTTATTTTCCATACAAGTACAAGAGGATACACAAAGTAGAATACACTTCACAATGAGGGTTGGAGTCACAACAATGAGAGAGAAAACATCACACTAAGTACACTTTTACACAATGACCATTACAAATAATCAATAATAAATCCAAAACAGCTCTGAGCGTAGAGGGCAAGGGAGAAAACGGAGAGCTTCTCCGCTCTCTCCCTCTGCCCCCTCTCCGCTCAATTCAGAGTGGGGGACACTTACACTGTTTCAATGCTCAGATTTTTCCTGGCAAATAAAAATAATTAAAAAACAGTCTAATCGTTAATCTGCCAAAGGCGCATGTGTTTTGTGATCATTGCGGTTGAGATGAGCAATGGTGTTTCTATATGAAGTTCTATTTGTGTGTGAGAGTTTGTGTGCAGGCAAAGAGTTTCCAAATGAGAAGAATGATGAGAGAAAGTATGAAAGTAAGAAATGAGAGAAAGAAAATGCAGTTCAGGGGGAAGAAAAAATGATTCTTGCATAGACTAGAAGAACCACCGGTGTTTAGACGGGGTGTCAATTAGAGTGCAGCTATCAACACGGCCGCAGCCAAAAGGAGCCGCAAGTTCTGTCACTCATCACCACTGCGATATTCATGAGAAATCAAACAGACAGTGACGAGAGCGATCTAATAAATTCAGAGGGCAGAGACAAAGAAGTGAAGGTGGGGGGACAAAACAATTTTGGGGCTTGGCATACATTGGACTATGTCGCATCAAGGACTGCAATTTGTTAAGTGGGCATGCAAGGCAGGGAGAGAAAGGGGGCTGAGAAGCATCACTGTCGGGACATTGGTCTCCGGAGCACATAGCAATGTAGCGGGGGGATGTCAGTGGAAATGAGAAACTGATGAGTAATTAAGCATGTTCTCCTCCGAAACACACACACACACACACGCCATTTGTGCCCCCAGCAACTAATGTGTGTGTGTGTGTGTGTGTAGGCGTTTCACGTCCGCATACAGAAACCCAATCTCTGAAAAATGCTTCAATGAGGGCTGAATTAAAGTAGGATTTCTGCGGTTCCCTCTCTAGAAAGAAAAACGACATACACGTTTTCTCAAATTCATCAAGATGGCAGCAGACTGTGTGTGTGTGTGTGTGTGTGTGTGTGTGTGTGTGTGTGCACGTGCTTGCCGTGCATCTTGCTTTCCGGTCGCAGCATTCTGTCCGTCGGCATGTTGGTCTGTCAGGCCACAGCGGTGATAAATGTGTGGGCTTTTGGGGAGTAAATAGCATTATCGAGTTCCTGGACTGGTCCGGGATGTCTGGACCAGGCGTGTGGGGCTAATTTTCAGCAGTGCTGCCATAATGGCGAAGCGTGTGTAGTCCTGCGAGTGTGCAAGAGCGGTGCATGCACGCACCATGTTCCACCTGGCACAGTGGATTAGGTGCAATTAATCTCAGTTAAGCAAGGCCTGCAGACAACTGCCTGTCTGACTGACACACACACACCTTGTCACTGCACGCAAACGCATGCACGCACGCTACAAAGACAGAAGCAACTGCTTTGTGTGCATGACACACTTTGACTAGTTCACAATATGCACATCTGACAAGCCAGCTTGTCACAGAGATCTGTTTTTATAAGGGGGAAGTGAGGAAATGATGAGGGGAAATGAGGTGTGAGAGAGAGAGTGTGTCTCATTTCCTTCTCCCATTTGCATCTCCTCATCTACGTATTATCTATTTGTGTAGAGCAGTGTTTCTCAAATGAGGGTACTCGTACCCTAGAGGTACTTTGGGGTACTGCAGAGGGTACTCAGGAAAAAAAGATATTTTGCTCCTGATAGCTTTGTATATCAGTGCCCCTCTCCGTTACCTCTGCTCGGGAGGACACTTCGCCTATGGTTCTTTTTCGAGTGCTCCCTTCATCGTAGGTGTACAGCCAACTTTACAATGGTCTGAAGTGACAATACAGCCCCCCCGCCAGGGGTGGCTGAATTGGCAATGAGATGAAGGAGCTGGGAGAATGAAGGGTGGAACTGATGGCACGCTGATGGTCCCGCCTGATGCCGATGGCCCCCGGGGGACCCATGCTATGATTTACAACAGGAGCTCAGAGAGGCTACCTCCTGCTAACAGACGGTTTTGCATCGACATGGATAGAGAGCAAGAGATACAGACTGAGGGTTGAGGGTGCGACAGGGATAGAGAGTGTATACCAAGGTCAAAAACACTCATTTTGTTTTTTGGTTTCCTGCCTTCCGGTAAGGGCTGACTACAAAAATTGTCCTGCTCACACACAGCAAAGCCTTTATCGGCACTCTCCAATTCCAGCAGCCGCCGGATCCTCCGAACCCCTGGGGGGGGAGCTTCGGTCGAGCCGGCCACCGTTGGGAAATAGAGCATTTTGCTCATCTGCCCCTCATCTGTGGAACCTCATCAACTATTTGAAGGGTTAAATGCCATTTATTTAAAAAGGCCTGTGAATAATTATTTTGCTGACCAGTTTTATTCAGTTTTGTCTCCAAATTTACTGTTTTTCAGAGTTAGATATTGATTATGATATACAAAAAGTTAAATAGAGAGGAATCATTTTGAGACCAAGGTTAAGAAAATACAGTGGGAACCTCTTATGTGATCACGTCTGTCCGGGTCATATTGATCACTATAAGCGCATGATTATTATAACCAGATTTTTTTTCGGTTTTCTTTATTTCTCATGCAGATAAGCATCTAATGGTATCAATGGTTCTGCGGCGCCTGACACGGGATGCACAGGGCTTTTTTTGTTTTGTTCAATTAGGAAATGGAGAAGTAATAAATTAAAAATAATGAGGTTTTTTTGGAGAAACGGGGACACAGCAGAGCAGAGATCACTCCCTCTCCATTACGCATTCACACCACCACTCTACACCTAGGACTGCGTCGGTTATTTCATAATCTGGCGTTTGACGGTCATCGACACACCAACAAACTGCATAAACACAAGTTAATGTATTTTCTGAGATGTATAAAATAATCTTCCTTTCCCCTAAATATACATAAATCATTTCATGTATACTTAAACACCACACGATCTCTCTAAAACAAAAACGACAAGACTTTTACCGTGCTACTCTGCTAATCTGAGGGGGGGTTGGGCAACATTGCAAGGCAAGCAGTGTTTTTTTATCTCCCCTTTGCAGTAGACTATGGAATAATAATAATAGTACAGTGGTACCTCGACTTATGACTGCATCTACTTACGACTAATCCAAGATACGAGTAGCGATAGTCGCGAAAATCGACTTGCGACCGACTGCTCTAAGATACGACCGTGGAAAATTGCAGTCAGCAGTCAGTCAACGGGCGACCTACATCGTGTGTGCACGTAGTTCGTGGCTTATCGATTTTTTTTCATATTTACTGTGTTTGTGTTGTGTATTTTGTTTACTTTCACCCTTCATGATTTCATAATTTATATGGGAAAAATGGCGTCGACATACGACTGTTTTAACATGCGACCAGTCTTATAGAACGAATTACAGTCGTAAGTCGAGGTACCACTGTATAAATATTATTAAGCTGCAGGCAGCAACACACAGGGTGAAGTGTTAGTTATTATGGAAGAACTTGCCAACACTACTTTTTTTTGTGACTGACCTTGACGACTGGACTTTTGGACAATGGCTTCTTTATTGTCTTTGATTTTCAGTGATACTTCTGTGGGCAATTACCATTACACGGCTTCTATTTTTCCGGCGCCACCGAGGATTTTGAACCCCTCATTGAGTTGCACATTAGTTTTTGACGAATGCTCAGTCGACATTTCAAGGACTATTTCCTATTCTTTTTTTTTCATAACCTCATAATAATAGCCTAATAATTAAGTGAACAACTACGCTACTAATAACAATATACATAATGCATCTAAACTGGTTTTTGGCAGAGCTGGAAATGGGAAAATCGAACAGGCCAGACATGTTCTTTTATTGTTCGTTTATTTATTTAACAGGAACAAGTAGAATTAACGGGGACATATTTTGGCCTAATCCCTTCAGGAAATGCTGATCTATTTGATTTTGTTTTATTTATTTAACACTACCATACTTAAATATTATATTGCTTCACATTTAATAAAGAATGTTAGGGCTATTTAATTGTATTTGACTTAATTCAACCGTCGCAGTGGGAAGATGCCCTGGACAGGCCATGCCAGTCTGTTTTATTTTGTTTTAACATAGCCTACTTTGTTTAGCACTGTAAAAATAAAAATAAAAGATGTACTCGAAAACATGTGGAAATGTTAAATCTTTGTTCTGTCTTAAGAAATATGTGTTGATAATTATTGTGGCACACTTGGGGGCGTGGTCGAGCCGGTGAGGGAAGGTATGAGTGGTAGACTGATGCTCCCCGCTTCCTATCAGCTGTGTCTAGTTGAGCTGACTGGCCAACTGTGAAGTTTTTTTTATGTGCCTGTCAGAGCGAGAGAGACCTACGGGCAGGGATCATGAGGGTGCGCTCCTGAACCGAGCGCTCCACAACTGCCATCGGGAAAAGACTCCAATGTTTCTGTGCCTCCTTTATTTTATAATTTATTATTACGTCTGCACTGGAGCGCTTTATATTGAACTGTCCTGTTCTAGGACGCTCTTTGTCTGTGGGGTGGCACCACCCTCCTGTAGCCCCTAGTTCAGTGAGCAAATGGGGCTTGAGCACAAGTTCCGTGTTCTGAGAGCCAATGGGGTTTGACCTTGACTTCAGGGTTCTGTTGAATTTAGTCCGTAAACTTTCACCAATTTCATCTTATCAGTTTGAGTGGAGAAATAAGCAAACCAGTTCCTAAATCTTCACTTGGCCTAATTTAAAAGTGAGGACTTTCGTAAGGAAAGGGCGCTGCTGCACTGTTGGTTGCGCCGCACGGGACAACGCACCAGAATACTACACAGGCCTTTTTGTTTCAGTCAGCTAACGTCAGAAAATAAAATAAACTCTTCTACATGAACACACACTCTTGGTTTTGTTTGGAGAAAAACACACAGCAGAGATATTAAGTACTTACAGTTCCATCGTCTGCAGTTTCTTCACGGACAGGTGGTATTGATTCCACTTTCTTTGAAAAGATTTGTGCTGGTCTATAAGCCAACAGAGCAGGTCCCAGCGGCACTTGTTATTCTCCAGCGGTTCTGTTCGGTTCTAATTCTAATGAAGCCCAACTTGGTGTAGTAAGGTGCTGCAAATCTAAACGGCCTGTTTTACAACATGTTTCTGCAACTGGTTTGTAAAAAAAAAAAAAATTTGTAGGCCCATCAGAGACCCAAATGTATGTGCACAAGCACTGAAAAAGTATGTTTTTCATAATAGCTGTGAATCGTCAGCCATTGCCTACGTTGAGGAAAAACATTTCAGAGCAACATCCAGATCGAGGAAATGTCTAATGAGTGTTCAAATCACATCTCGGTTTAAAGACAGTAAACACCCATGGTCTCTCTTTAGGTTTGTACATTTGGGGGTGGGATGTCAAGTGACTTTCTAATTAGCTGTCGTGAGACAAAGTGAGTGTGGAAGAAGAGAGACAATCAATTTCACATTTGGGACAGGCAGAGTGATCTATTCAAGGTCCAACCCTGGGGAAGACCTTATCAGAAAGGTAGCACACACACACACACACACACACACACACACACACACACACACACACACACACACACACACACACACACACACACACACACACACACACACACACACACACACACACACACACACACACACACACACACTTTACAGCCACTGGGGAGGGGGGATGGGGCAGTCATGGCTGTGGCGTTATTTTAATCCCGCTGACTTCAATTAACCCGCCGTTAAAATATCTGCCACCGCTAGACAATTAAAGCCCCGAGCTCCCAACGCTGACCCCAAACCCCACCAGGGGAAGAAATGCTGATCTCGGAGGCTTAAATCAGCTTGGTCTGTGTTTGCTTTTCCAGTCCCATCTTGGAAATTCAGGGACATTACAAGAGTGCTAAACCCCAATATGCTTAATAAGGCATATTTTTCTCAATTAGACAGATCCAACACGTTTCTTGGTATCAAAATTGCATATAAATATACACTACCAGTAGGGCTAAACGATTGAATCAAATTCAAACAGACATCGCAATTTTAAAATTGCGAGGCTGGGAATAAAAAAAGATTAAAAAAACAAGTGTTTTAGGTTGCACATTCTAACCAATAGGGCAGTCCAGCGCCGACTACCCCCTCCCTTTCTTTTTCCAGAACACTGCGTTTGTTTGTATTTTTTGAACCTTTTTTAATTTAATGAGCATAAAGCTGTCCCTGAGCACAAGCAGCGGCACTCCGTGTTGTGTGCATACGTGGACGTATGCACACAACATCTTTAGAAAAAAATAACCCTGCTGAAACACTGAATATTTTTCAAATGTTCATTTTCAGATTCTGAAGTTAAATCAATCAGTTAATAAGTAACTGTGATTGAAGGTTTTTATTTTTTATGATTCAATAACTAAATAATGATATGTTAATATCATGATTAATAAGTTAATCATATCAACTCATTCATCAATTAATCTAATTTCATCATAACACGTAGGCCTGGCCTCAAGGAAAGAGCAGTTTATATGTTGACTGCAATATAGAAAGATTTATTGCCTGTATTTAGTGAATAATACAGAAGATAAAGAACTTTAAAAAACTTGCATACTTAATCGCAATATTGGTATAAAAAAAATAATCACAATTTGACTTTCCCCAAATCGTTCAGCCCTAACTACCACTCAAACTAGCCCCCCGGCAATTAACAAAGGAAGACAGACCATAATAGCCCTTAAAAGTGTAAGTCATCCCTTTACAGAAATTGCAAATTTAGCCAAGGTGTCTGTGACTACAGTTTCCAATGCCATCAAAGGCACTTGGAAACGGGAGGAAACTCTGACAGGAAGAGGGATGGCAGACCCAAAGCCACAACCGAATCAGAGGACAAGTTTCTGAGAGTAAACAGCTTGTGTGAAGGGCGGCTCACGTAACAAGAGTTTCAAGCACAGCTTAACACTGGTCGAAGTAAGCAAAGTCTTAGTTTCAGCTGTAAAGAGAAGACTAGGAGCTACAGGTTTGAGAAACCCATTGCTAGGATGGCAAAATAAGAAAAAGAGGCTTGCCTGGGCCATGCAGCACTGCCAGTGGACGACTGAAGACTGGAAAAGGGCCCTAAGGACCAATGAATCAAAACTTGAAATATTCCACTCATCGTATGTGAAAGGATGGTTCCTCAGTTTGTGACACCAACTGTCAAACATGGAGGAGGAAGTGTGATGGTCATGGGCTCTTTTGCTGGATCCAGAGATTGCGACTAACAGAGTGACTGGCATCCCAAACCAAAAGCTACCACAGCATTTTGCAGCACCAAGGAATACCCTCTGGTCTACGCCTAGATGGTCAGGGGTTTGTCCTACAGCAAGCTAATGACCCAAAACATAGCTCAAAGCTATGTCAGAAGTACCTTAGAAGAAAATAACAAGATGGTAGGCTTCAAATGGAATGGCCAGCACAGTCTACAAACTTGAAACCCCATGGAGCCGGTTTGGGATGAACTGGACAGAAGGGTGAAAGGAAAGAAACCTACAAGTGCAACACATTTGTGGGAGCTTCCGCAACAGTGTTGGGAAGAACGTTCCGAACAAAATTTGATTTCCATTGTAGAAAGAATGTCACAAGTGTGTTTTGCTGTTATATCTGCAAAAGGTAGCTTAGTCAAAAATGTAGATACAATTTTGTTAAACACGATTCCATCATTTATTTTTTTATCTCCAATTGTTTATTTGTTCTATGTTTTAATTTCAATGTACATTGAGACATTAAACTGTATACATTTCCATAAAAACTGGAAAAATAGAGATGTTCTAAAACTTTTGACCGGTAGTACACATTTTAAAATACTCAACATGGAGAGGGGGGCATACAAGGAAAGGAGACGCAACTTGGCGTGTTGCACTGTTCCGTCCAGGCTGGCTTTAGGTCACTTTCTCTGCTTGGTCTCTTCAACATTACAATGAGCAGGCCCGCTAGTTCATAAATAATGACGTGTTCTGCTGCAGAAAAGAGAGAAGCAGGAGTGAGGAAGGGAGGAGAGAGAGGGGGGGGGGGGGGGGGAAGAAGGCGAAGAGAGTGCAATCCACTAAAATCTGAGGAGGACAGTATTCAGTGGAGGTGTCAAGGATCATTAATAAATCAGACCCCATTTAGTGATGGAGAGGGGCCAGAGCAGCCTGCAGCTGAAGCGTGTGCCATGCCTGGGTGAGCACACGCACACACACACAAAGGCATTGAGGAATATAGCTTCCGGTGATTAAACAGTTTCCTAACCTATGTCCTTTGTCACAAAAAAAACAAAAAACACCCAACAGACACCTGGGTCAAAGGGAGACTCACATGCAGATGAGGGAACCTGCCTAATTAGATAAATGTCCCCAGCCAGGTGTACCACCCGTCAGATGAAGGTTTGGTTTAACGGTCGCATAAAGTCTTTACTATCCAAGCAGGGAACTAGATAATGTAGGGCACGATATTACAACGGTGCGCTAGCTAAGAGTACAGAGCCGTAGACCATTCCTTAGTCCAAGCCTAGCGGGTGAGGGGTTCACTTGCAGAGGGGCATTTGATCCTTTATTAGGAGCCATTACATTTACTACAGGCTGAAGTGCTGTGACTAATTGCTGAGTAACTAATTGTCATTCAAACACTAGCAGTTGGGTGTCTGGTCCACTCGGCGGGAGTGAGACAAACAAGAGACGTGAACCGAGGAGGAAAAAAGGAGAGGGTGCCAGTCAGCGAAATCAATCTCCTCATTAAAGACTCCAGATCAAAGGACATTTTCAAACTCCGCCAATTAATTCAAACTGCAAACGGGTGGCGTTATGACCACAACACTTTATCTGATTGCCTCTCACCGCGTTGTGCCCGTCACATGTCGGAGTGCCAAGCACATCGGCCAAAGGAAGGCTTTCCTTTTTGTTTCACAGCTCCCTAAACCCGTGGAAGCTGATCTCCAATAATGGCAACAGGCTGCATCTCAAAGAGGAAAATCTTGCGCTAAAATAAAGGCTGGCCACCAAGGCGATAACTGTTTATCATATTTGGGGGCAATTAAAGCCTGACATGAGCCGAGCCAACGGCAAGCCTGATGTTTTCACCTGCACTGGGCAGAGGGCTAAGCCACGAGGAATGGGCTGCCAGGCCAAAATAAATAAAAATAAAAAGATTAAAAAAAAAAAAAAAAAAGTATAGAATATATACATAATCATTAAGGGGAATACACACTACAGCACCTTTGTGTTGAACAACTTTGGAAACGTTGCATTTCATATAATTGTTGCCGGGAAAAAAAAAACATACATATCGATATATACATATAGATATATACACACATATATATACACACATATATATATTTATTTAGGTATCAGCGCCTTTCGGTTGAAGATGCAATGCCACGAAGCAGCATACGTCACAGAACTTTTAAAAGCAAATTCTGTTTTAGCCAAGTAGCTAAAGTAGCACCTTTTTCACAAGTGCCTATCTTCCCCGCTACAAGGGTATTTCTCTGCAGCAGAGACTGTAATTACCCTCAAAATATACTCCTCTCTCCATCTGGCATTAGTGCAAAGTGGGAGGGAAGAAAAAAACTCAGGTTTTAGTACATAGAACTTCATAAAAACAGAACGCTTCATTTCCAGGACATAATTATCCCGACAGGACATTTGTTAGTCGTCTTACATCCTTCCTATCACTCTTCTGCTTGGAACACTAGACCGCTTAATTAATCCTCATACGGGTGCACAAGGGAGAGATGACAAAATGGATGAGGGGACAGAGTCGAGGGAGAAGGAAAGAAGAGAGAAGGCCAGATTGAATTTCTCTTGCTCAGTCCAAGCCCACCGACTGGACAGATGGGCATCACAATGATGCGTTTCCCTCCCCCAGATATAAATTAAGACAGCAAATGTATTCAGAAATGTGACCGGTGGGATCGACAAGGCTAGTTCATTATCCCAGAGAAGGTTGTTATTTTCAAATTGTTTATTCCCCTTGAACCAGACACTGCAAGTGAACAATGGCAAAAAAAATCTAAATGTCAAGCACTTTGGTGAGATGATATAACGATATTTGCTGATTCAATACATCTGATGTGCTAGACACCAAAGAAGACCATAGCACGTTATTAAAAAGGTACTGGCTGCCAGTGCATAATGTGCCTGGAGAACAAGGGGCTTTTGCTTTAAGTCCCATCGACACACATTTCTCTATACATTTTATCAACAGTACAAGGACAGAGAGTCTATGCAAGGACGGGAGAGATGAGAGTGGCTAGGCCCCCCCCCATCAAGGGCTGCTTATTCTCTCTCCCTCTCCCTCTCCCTCTCTCTCTCCCTCTCTCTCCCTCTCTCTCCCTCCCCCTCCCTCCCTCCCTCCCCAGCCTTTCGGCAAAGAACAGCTCCACACTGGCACCTATTGATAGGGAAATAACATAGCACACATCTGTTTCAACTGAAGGGAAACCTCCTCAAACCTGGCCATCGCAGAGATATACCAGAAGAGTCACAAGGGGGCAAGAGGCAAGAAAATGCGTGAAGTCTAAGAGAGACATTTGAAAAAAATAAAAGACCAAAATTTACACAAAATGGATGGGGCAAACATACATATCCACATACAAAACACAGACTGGAACATTCGGAAGTGGCCATCCTGTCACACTCAGACATAACACACAGCTGCAGTGGCAGCATGGTCAATGTGCACCGGTGCACCGTCTGCCTCCTCACGCTCGAATTTGGAGCTCTCATATCATTCACTTCACATCTTGCCTCGTAGCAACTGAAGAATAGCAATCTGTAGATTATGCAGACAGTGCAGCGTCACAATATACACTCATATCTCACACAGAGTGGGTGGGGGAAGGGCTTGGGGGCTAAGGAGGTGGATGGCAAGTCCTCATAAACTGGTCACTGCACCGTGTGTGTGTGTGTGTGTGTGTGTGTGTGTGCGCGCGCGCGCGCGCGCGCGCGTGCGCGCGCGTGTCTTCAACCTGCAGAGGGCCTAGTGCAAGCCTGATCTTTTGGGGTCAGGGGAAAAGCAAACTTTCCCTTTTACTTTAAAGTTGAACTGTTTTGAGCCAACGTTGAACTGTATACACAAGGAAGTGTGTGTGTGTGTGTGTGTGTGTGTGTGTGGGGGGGGAATCAAAAGGCGGTCTGCAGCAACTGCAGGTTAAGTGTGGCGCACTTTTGCTTCTAAGATTAAACCACACAAAATTGCTAGGGATGAATGACACTGATTGCAAGGATAACCAGAAAAGGAATCATTCAGCCCCTCAAATTTGGATGAACTGGCTCTTTGAAAAATGTAACACTCTTGGACACCCAATTAATTACACAGTGTAATTCATTGGATTTGAGTATGGAAAGGCAATTCACCGATTGAGCTCAATAGTCGGGTTAAGGTAATTGCGATTACTGAAAACCTGAGATTAGATGAAGCAAGGTGAGGGTAAGGCATTTCCATGAAAATTGCAATATTTTGAACATTGTCCATTGCTTATTCAAGCGCATGTAAACGCACTGAAAGTTAATGAACGAGGCAAGCCTCAAGACATACCAGCACTAATTTGTAAACAGTGCTTTAACTTTCTCTGGCCAAGAGAGGGTGCACATCCAATTTCTTTTGGAGAGTTAGTGGTTTCTAAATGAGTCCCTGTTAGGAATTGGAATTACTGAATCCACAAAGGAAATAAATGCATGCATTCTCAACAACTATGTTCTAAAAGTTTGTTAAAGCAAGAAGTCAGCAAATATGCACATTCTGACATGTGGATTCTGATACCACCATGTTTTCTTTATCATCTCAGAGTCATTAATCATTCGTTTTTTATGATTAATGTCAATGGTTAATTAGATTTGATTATTAAAAAGCTGTAAATGTGGTCTTATTCCTCCAACTACACAAATGTGTATTAGAAAGTGGATTAGATCGATAAATAGAATTTGCTTATTTGGAAATGTCTGGCCTGCTAGCTGCTAGCTGTTTCAAATCTTATAAAACCGAATTTAGCATTATTGGTGACACACACAAACATCATAAAGGGCATCCATCTTAGATTTTCTAACAAGACTGCACTCATTTTGTATGTTGTCCTGAACTGACGAGACATGACCTACAGCTTGCCATACAGTGCAGCTTGATCAGGAGCCATAATGGCAGGACTTCCATTGTGTAGGGTTTCCAAAAGGTTGTGGCATTGGAGGATTTCCACGTGTTGGAGGCCCTTATTAACTTTGAAAAGGTTTGACAAGAAGGTAGCTCAAATAAAGTGTCAAGTCAAGTCCCCAACGTGTGGCGCAGACATACATTTTAAAACACACAGTTTTTTCTGACACGAACAACCCTTACACACCATAGGAGCTTGTGTATCCATGAGAATTTCAGACAGCTGCTTGTTAGCAGTAGAGGCCTGCTGGACCTGGATTCCAGCACTCTCTGACTGGCTCACTAGCTGAGCTAAAAAGGTGTGGGTCAAGAATGAGTATGATAAAGGTTGGCTGGGTGGGTTTGGTAGGGTGGTGGGGAAGAGGTCAGTGGGACTGTAGATACTTTGATAGGTAATCTGACAGTGGGTGGGTGGCATGGGATCAGACAGGGATAAATAATCGCATGCCATCTACCTACCAGCCCTTACGAACTACAATTCTATCATTACACGCACGTGCCGAACCAACCATGGACAACATAGGTCATACTCATACTAGTTAGCTTAAATCAAAAGCTCTCTCATACATGCACTCAAAAACAAACAAATTCCACATGTACAAAACAAGGCACAAATCTGCACGACTGTTTGGGAGGATTGGAGGCAATGGAATTGTTCTCCACATTGTCCAAGCTTTGTGGGTGTGTGTGGTACCCCTAACATCCCAGGTACGGCCTGTTACCTTCGTCAAAGTCTGCGTCGTCCTCGGTGTGCTGGGGGAAGGGGAAGCAGTTGGTGATCTCCAGGCGGTCCTCCACCACCAGGCCCAGCAGCACTCCCTGCACCACCTCGCTGCCCTGGCCCTCCTCCTGATAGTGCTTGATGATCTTCAACACCACCTGGGAGGGCAGAAGGCAGTGTTAGAGGAGTTGATCCAATATAGAGAGTGGCTCGGTTACTTTTTCTGCCCAGTATATTCTTGGAATGGTATCCTACCACGATGATTGACATAATCAATTTTTGTCCATGAGATACAGAACAGCCTTCTACGGTTGGAAATGGCTCAAAAGGCAATGTTCAAAAAGCGCTCATAATATTTTATTTTTGAATTGGGGATCTACATAGATATGATGGCTTATGTTAGCCAGGAAGAGCTGTACTACACTAACTCAGATGAAAAAGATAAAACATGTACAAAACATCAGCTCATTTATTTGAAGTAGGCAGTACAACAAAAAGAATATTCCTTCAGTATTAAAATTCCATTCTCAATTCCTTAATTGTCAAAACACTCAATCTTGAAATTAAATTAACAATGTAACTGTTTACAGGCAAAGCTGTATAGATGTCATGTTTATAGTAAAACCTCCTTTATCTGAAACCAGAAGGGCCGAAACATTAAATAATATTCATGAAAAACGTTCCCCAGTCAACCTACGGGATTCATTGCAACTCTGCTGGAAAGAAACATGAAACTCCTACATTATTTACTCACAGTATGATCCATAAACATAAATCCGACACATGGATCTTTGTCAGAAACAAACATCTCAAGATTTGATAATCCAGTACTGTAACCTTAACTGCAGCCTGTTTGTGTAAGACTATTGTCTGGCACATTACAGGAAGCTATGAAGTTTTTCCATAGGCATTTAATAATGCCACAGAAAACACACAGCACTGTGCATTCGTTATTGGCACAGTAACTGTTGAGCGGCAAGTTCAAATAAATTACATAACACTATTGTACTTTCTCATTACTAGGCTCCATTTCTAGGCCCGGGTTCTGTGCCGGGGGCTGCGTCCTGTGCCCGCGCCCAGGGGTTGGTTGTATGTGTGCGCCCCTGGGGTGCAGGGTCTCCTCGTGCTCCCTGGGACTTGGTCATGCTCCTCATTCTGGGCGCGGGAGTTGCTCCAGGGCCCTCTGGGGGCCCGGGGCTCTTCCGTGGCCACAGGGCGGGGTACCCGGGGATCTCCTGCAGCCAGGGGTTGTCCGCGGGGCTGTGGGGCCCCTTGCGCTGCAACATAATACCGACCTTCTACACCAGTACCAATGGGGATAAGTCATGTACACTCGCTGGTGGACCACACGCACGCACGCAACCTGGGGTGCTTTCCTCTCCCTTCCTCCCTCATTTACTGCCATAACTTTGACAGGAAGAGGCCACGGGACAAGTTGTAGTTCCAGTTTTCCTGGACCTAATTCAGTTTTTCAATACATGTCATCCAAAGTTCATGTTTTTGTGTAATGTTGTTTGTTTCTATGTTTATTTGTCTCACCGTGGTGATTCTCCCCATCTTGGAGTCATGATCCATTGTTTATAGACCCAAACATGATAAATAGTTCTCCAAAGAGGGGGGTTGGTGGTGGCTCTCCATAATCAAAAACTGTGCTCTTGTCATTCTACAGGGCATCAAACAGGACAGAGTTATTGCAGCAGTTCCTGATGATTTATGTTTATGTTATGATGATGAGGTCCTGATAAAGAGTTGCATTGCAGGTTGAGAACTTTAACTCCACTTGCAGACTAACTCTGTCCTGGATGCAAATGGCATACAAATACTCTGTGTTGTATGCCGAGCATGCTGACAGCACAGGTTATATATAAAAAAATAAAAAATAAAAAAAACACTAGGCTCCATTTCTACTTTTCAAAGTCATAAACTTTAGTTTGTTTGATGACAGCATTAATTTTGCAGCCTGGATTAGTGTCGTGTGCCATCATAGTGATGCAACTGTGTTGCCCTCCACAAGTCAGTAATTTAGCTCTACTAATTCTTGCAACGGCTTTGTCTTTTGCTTCATTATAGCACTTATACAAATGTTACTGCTAAATGGGGTCTACTTGGCAACTCTGAGTGGTCTGAGTACATAAACTGAGTGGGTAAACCCTGCATACTCGACTACAGAAAATGGTTGGCGGGCAAGATGTGGCAGTTTCGCCTACCACACGCCACCCAAGAGGCGTGTTCAGGGACCTCAAACACAGAAGACCAGGGCATGTAGACACCAGTTTATTGTGGAGAGTGGGCCAGCTGCGATTAGCCCAGGAGCGTATAGCATGTGTCATGACACGGGCTCCTATCCTGAGTGTGTGGGGATGGGGGTTTTACCTGCTGCTTGTTAGACCAACCAAAAAGCAACAGGTATGCAGCCACTGATTCCAATTACCCAGATCCAGGTCAGGTGTGGCTACTCAAACCACACCATCCCCATACCACACAAGACAGTCAAAATGTTTCTGTTGCATCTTATCTCTAACCCCTCGGCTAACTCCCACTGATAGACACCAACAAATACAAACTGGTTCCATGAACAAAAACTCCAAGCATAACATCAGCTCCCATAATAAACTTATTTCTCAGGACTTTAAATGTGTTGCAGATTTTGTTGCAAAACACAACTAGTGTCTAGTTCAATCACGTTATCTGATCATTATCACTTGAACATAATTAGTGCACAATTCTTCAGGTGCAAGCACAAAGAATAAATGTTGTTAATGTTCCAATCAGCGGCTCAGGATGAATATGCCGGGCTGCAGGTCAGTTCATGTGGTTGGCTTCTGATGAGATCCGTACTATTCTAGTCGGCCATGTACTTGTCCATGGAATGGCTATGAGGGAAGATGGGCAGAGAGTGCAATAATAGTGTTTCCCACACAGACTTTACTTGGGTGGGTCACCCAGGTATATTAACAGTAAGCAAAGTATATTTGGCGACCCATTTTGGCATTTGATTTTTTTAATCCGTCCAAGAGTGACGCCATCCTTGATTTATTTAGTGGATAATCGCCCCTTGCTCTACCCGTCTCGTATCTTATTGTTGTGCTATCGCGAGAAGGGTCTACTGACAATCACACAGTCTCTACAAAGAAGCAAACCAGAGAGAGACACACTATGGCATTACTTTAGAAGACAGAGGATGTTTTACAAACACAGACAAGGTAAAGCAACTCCTTTTCATCTTATTGTGTAATTGTTCAAAAGTTAGAAGGACGGACTAACTTTAGCTAAGGTTAGACAATTTATTTTTTTATGCATTAAGTCAGCAGATATGAGTATTCAAAAATATTTGTTCAGAATACGGCGTGAGGATACGGAAGAGATGCACAGCACCACAAGGTAACTTAGCCAACATAAACATTTAGCGCGAAACGGCAATAAAAAAATGCATATGCTTCAATAATTACGTGTCAGTTCATTTGTCGTGAAATTAAAATTGCAGTCAGTGTATCTTTTCTCTAAAGCTAATTTCTGCAAGCTATTAACCATGTTTGGCCTTTGGATTATGTCTTTGCCCTTGGTTGAGGATACTCAGTGATGCAGGCTTTTGAGCCCACCGTTACTATCGAGCACGAGGCCATCATAGGGGGATTCAAATGCCTTTACCGGCTAGTAGAGAACGAGATTGCTCACCACACCAAACAGACCCGAAGCTGTTAAGTCTAGTTCAGCTTTTGAGTTGTGAATACTTTGACAAGCTGAAGGTAAACCTATTACAAATTGATGTTTGTGAAACTAAGAACTTCAACAACAGGTCTAGCAAAATGTTTAATTACCTCCTTTATCAGGTGGATGAAGGAAACCATTACCAACCACACAATATAGTGGATGAAATGCTGGAGATCCTTGCACAGATACTGTAGCAGAGTTGCATATTGTAAGAGATAAGATCATCTCACGCTATCAGTCTAGAGGATGATGAAACGACAGATGTGTCTGCCAGCTGCCTGCTGGATTTAGATGTTAGGTGGGGTATTTTTGAAGCAATGCTGTGCATTTAAATCAAGATTTAGGCCTAGTTCATACTCATTAATAGGCGCGAAAAACCATACATTTTATTTAAGACATCTGGATAAAGATGGGTGTGTTTTTAACCATTTCCTTGACCTGGTAACTCTGGAAGAAGGGAAAGCTGACAGCATTGTTGCTGCCATCAAGAGTGTATTACAGAAGAAGTAGCTCCAAGTAGACAGGCTCTACGGAGGAAACAAAAGTTTTCCAAAGCTGCCTTCTGTAACGTGTGCTGCTCAGACTAGCACTGGCGTGCAAAGATGCCTCAAATGCCATCAGATATATGGCTACCTTCAGAGACCATCTACAAGAACTGCACCTGTTCTTTAGAAACAGTACAGATAGATCAGCCACACTGATACGCCACCACCACCACCACTCTCGGTCGGAGAGACTTTGATTAGTTTAGTTTAGTTAGGGTGCATTTTCACCAATTTTCCCATTACTATTGTGGTGTGATATTTATTTTATATACTTACCAGGGTTCTACTTGTTGGTAGGAAGTGAAAGATACAAGTTGGTTGTCTCAGCATTTAGCCATTCAAAATCTCCAGGAGCCTTCCAGCTGTGCTGGCTGCTCTTGCAGATGAGGCAAGCACAAGGAAGTGCTCGGTGGCCAAAGGCCCTTACACCTTTTGTGCCACGTACCATTTTCTGGCTGCCCCACATATCAATGAAGTCAAATGTGTTACAGAGAGCAGAAACTGAAACAGAAATCACATCTGCTCCACCCTTCCTGGCACCTTGGACCCCCTTCACTTTGCATACCGCCCCAACAGATCTATGGATGACGCCATTACACTGACAATACACACGGCCCTCTCCCAGCTGGATATGGGAAAGACATACATGAGTATATACATGCTGTTTGTATATTACAGCACAGCGTTCACACAATTGTGCCCACTAAGCTTGGTCCCAAGCTCAGGATCCTGGGTCTTAAAACCTCCGCACTGACCCTGCGCCCCTCAGGGCTGCAGACTCTGTCCCCTTCTGTATGCCCTATTCACGCATGACTGTGTGGCCACACCCAACGCCAACGTCATCCTCAAGTTTGCAGACGACACCACCATGTTGGGTCTCAGCTCCAACAGAGGTGAGCCGCCTACAGAGAGATCAGAACAACAACCTCTCTCTCAACATCTGCAAGACTAATGAGATAACCGTGGACATCAGGAAACAGCAGGGGAGGGGTCATGCCCCCATACATGTCGATGGAGCTGAAGTGGAGAGAGTCTACTGATTCAAATTCCTCTGGGTATTAATCAAAGATGACCTCACCCGGTCCAGGCAAGCGGACTGGCTTGTCTGCCAGAGCTCTCACAAATTTTAACAGGTACAACACTGAGGGCATCCTCTGGCTGCATTACTGCCAGGTACAGCAGCGGCTCCGCTGCTGATTGCAAGGCCCCCCAGAGGGTGGTGAAGACAGCGAAGCACATGATAGGCTGCCATCTCCCCTCCGTACAAGGCATATACCACACATGATGCCTTAGGAAAGCATAGGAAAGCTAAGGAAAAAGCATAAAAGACTAAAGCCACCCAGACTATTAACTGTTGACATTCATGCCATGTAGCAGACGCTACGGGAGCATTTGGGCAAGGACTACCAGACTAACAAACAGTTTTTATATCCAGGCCATCAGGATTCTTAACAAGCCATACTAAGCTACTGATCATATTGATGACATGAACTATTCTACATATGCTCTGGTCACTTGTACATTCAATGTAAATTACCTAATTTTATGTACATATTCATCAGCACACCACTTTATATAATATTTATATTCTTATTGCCCAGTCACATGCTCCCTCTGTCAACAACCATCAATGCAATATTGCCCATTTTTACATTACCTGGAATTGCTGCTCGTTATATTTAATATTTTTTTACTATGTATATTTTAACTATTAGACATTTTTGCCCTATATAAAAATGTTATATCATCTTTCAATACCTTCTACATAGTTGTCGCTTGCATTGTCACAAGAATTTCACTGTTCAGAATGACTGTTATACTGATCATTTGGTAAATAAAATACTTAAACTTTGAGATCTGAACTTTCTCCACATAAAGGAGCAGGTTGTTTACAAAGGGATTCATTTGATAAAGAATGATGCTCCCAGATACTTGCATTGTGTGATCTACAATGTAATTTTGCACATTTAGACTCTAATCACACTTGCTACCCTCCGGAGCATTCTGGAGGCAGGCGAGACCCCACTCCTCAGATCGTTCCTTTCTCGCCTTCACCAAGACCTGGATGACCAAGAAGGACTCGGGGCCTTCAGCACTGCCAGTGAGGAGAGGACATGGAAACCAGCCGGGAAGAGCTGTGGGCCAGATTCGCAGAGATGTAAATACATCCATGTCTTCTTACTTTAAAATGCTACGATTATTTTTTCCTTGAATTGAAAAATGTACAATATATGTCATTCCAGGTCCTCAAACCTTACCACACACCACTGCAGCAGCCACATAGCCTCGCCTCCTTTCAATCACTGACAGTGCAGACTGAATGCAGCAGGGAGATGACTTCATCAAGTGGCGACTCTTACAGGTCATTTCACATTTATCAGGATTTGGTGACATTTCGAACAAAAATAAATTAACTACCTATTAAATTGTACTTGGGTTACAAATGTAATGTATTGTTAAGCCGCTTTCCACAAAAGTGCCTACTGAATGATTTTTATTTTAAATAAGTGCATTGCAGACAGAATACAGATTTACTTAAGCAAACAGCAACAATGCAGACAATAACAGTGTTAAATAAATGTAGATGAAAACTGCAATTTTGTGTCTCATTGGTTGTTATTAAATTGTCGAATTTTATCAGATGCAAAAAAACAAGCATGATGTCAGCATTATATATCGGCCATTGGCCACCATGGTCTCGAAATATCAGCAATTGAAAAACCCAGATCTGTCGACCACTACATTGAAGTGTTAGGGCCCTCTGTGTCCTGGATCAAAAAGAGGTCATCAAATGAAATCAAATGAACACCCTAACAAAGCAATTCATCCCAGGACTGGAAGCTAGAGTTCTGCAGGAGTGGACCTCCTACAAGCAGCATACCATCAGTAGCGCTGAACGATTTGAGAAAATAATCTCATTGCGATTTTTTTAAGACCAATATTGCGATTGCAATTTAGTATCCGATTTCTTTCAAGTTCTTTATCGTCTGTATTATTCAACACAGGCAATCAGTGATTCTATAGTATGACCAACACAACATTGGATACAGTAAACATATAAACTGCGCTTTCCTGTAGGCCAGGCCTACGTGTTATGATGAAATTAGATGACTTGATGAATGAATTGATATGAATAACCTTATTTAACTAACTATTAAAAGCTTCAATGACAGAAGAATATTGATTGATTATATTAACGTCAAGCCTTGAAATTGTCTGAATCTGAAAATTGACATGAAAAAAATATAATTCATCAGAAAGTTGTTTTTTTTGTGTTGCGCGCAAAAGTCCACACAAGTCCCCATAGACCGAGCGCCGCTCCATGTGCTCAGGAACAGCTTTATGCTTATTAAATAGAAAAAAAAATAATACAGTTTTCTGGAAGAGGCACGTCCAGGCTCCACAGGTGTTCCAGGCTCTGCCAGCAGCACTCGCCCAGCAAAGCGCACCGTGGCCCTGGCCGGAGCACCGGGTCTCACCAGGGGGCAACGTGGAGGTTCAGTTAAAACAATCGGGGGGGGGGGGGGGGCACGGAGAAAGTGTCCCCACTGCGCACTGTTTCTTTCCATATGGAGATGTAAAATAAAATAAGTAGTGTGTGCCCACCGCATTTAAGGTGGGCGCAAATTACACATGGAGATAATACATGGAGGGAAACAGGTCCTGATCTAGACCCGATCTAAGGTCTAGAGCCTTCTTTCGCTCCTCCAGTGATAAGTGAAACCTGACTGCAGACTATACTGTGTTTCACTTTTGAAGCGTCCAACTAAATATTCATAACACACTTAGTATCTTACAAATCTGAGTTTTTTTAGTTGATGAATGTTGGCACTGATACGCCACAATTAACAAAATGGGTTTTATTTCAATATTAAATAAAAAAAAAAAAAGGCGGTAATCAGTGTATGCCTGAACACCGTGTAACACTGGTAACACCGATAACCGTGGCATACCTAACCATACAGAAAGGAATGTGTTTACCACAGGACATGCACTCGGGGAACAAGTTAACACAGAGAATTTCCCCCTAACCCCAACTTACAAACAACTTTCCCCTAGTCTTCATGCGGTTCTGCGGGTACTTACGCACTGAAACCCAACGGATTTGTAAAGCAACCTGAAAGCAGGCAACCCCACAAAATCCTGTGGATGTGCCCTGACACAGTTGTCTAAAAAGAACCAACACTAGCAGCATCGCCTCAGCTTTTTTTTTTTTTTTGTTTTAATTAAAAAAATCTCTATACAGTATCAGGTCAGTAACATTTACATTATGTTCGTCACCAGACAATCCGACACCGGGTCAGAAACCAACGCTTCCAGAGGAAAAAAAATAATCTTTCTAGTGTATCTCCCAAAAAACAGAGGCCAGAGCAGCTCTGGCAAACAAAACGTGCAGCCAACACCAGCGCCCATCTGGACCAAATCACCTAATCAGCGTGTACAATCAGCACCATACGCCTGCTGCTTTCTGAGGCACATCCAAACCTCCAGACAAAATAACCTCAATGGATGAAGCCCCCAGTTTGTTGTGACCCGGCTCATTGGCCACAACAAATAGGAGACACACCAAGGTTGAGGTTAAAACAGAATAGATACTTCATTCAACCAAAGGAAACCAATTACTACATCACTGTGGGTGTCAGTAATGTCAGTAGTGTAAGTGGTGGTTGAGTGTAAAATGTGTGGATGTTGTAAGGTGTAGAAAAGGAAACTAAAGCAACAGAACCAAACCAGAACCAGGCCTGTGGGGAGGAGCAGACAGAGTGTTTATGCTGCAACCAGGACTTAATAACCTGGGAATCCACTGAGGCCCTCAGGTTCTAGGTTATGCCAATGACCCACCTGCAGAGTAACCAAAGAGACAAGGTGAATCACACAGCAAACCCAAGATGACGGCACCACTTGCGAGAGACATTTTTCAATGATGAACAGGGTGAGTGAATTTTATCTTTGTGCTAGCACTAAATATATACAGTATCTAATTTCTATAGTTAAGATAGTTTCTATAGTTAATTTAAAGCCAAATGTCTGTCTTTTTAGGTCAAAACTGACCTGAGAAACAGACTGAAAGGGGAGCACCTGGTTGCATGTCCATGCCAATATCGATAAATTGACCAGCACCAGAGGCGTTCACATATGCACAGGCGCTGAAGCTCTTCTTATTTTGAATTATTTATGGCACTACGAACTGAGTTATTAGGTTGGTTTTTAATTGTTATTTAATTTAATATTAAAGTTTGGCTTCTGGGGAATCAGTTATCATCTTTGTTTTGGTCTTTTATTCCAATTTATTTTGGCTACCCATTAAATTTCTTTAATGGGTAGCCCCCTCTTTAATCTTTAATAATAAAATTCATTTCTACTCAGGATTGATTGTGTTTGTTTGTCTTTTAGGATAATTCCCACCATTGCATTTTACCATTGTACAACAAATCATAATATTTATTAATAATATTGAATACAATATACACAAGTCAGTCTGACCCTGCACTGAAACCTATAGAACAGCAATTAAAAGCTCATCAGCACACGGTTTTAGTATCCAACTAAAATACTTACATTTGCCTCAAATACCATTTAATTGAGGAAGATTTTGATCCACAAATTAATAGGTTGTCAGTAGAATACAAATGGTGTGACCAAAAGAGATGACTCAAAGCAATAGAGAAAAAAAACACCCCATTTGAAAGAAGCCAAACTTCAATCATAACCAGTCTGTCCTGAGTAGGGTTTATCTGTCAAACATAAAAATATCAAAGCTTTACTCAGAAGGCTTTGCCATTAGAGATGCATCAACACCATTAGTACGACATCAGGTTTGGATGGTTGCTGGTACAAATTAGTCATAATAACCCTACTTATTTCTCATTTTCAATGATTATCACCGTTTGTTCAAGCAAAATCAGATAGAAGAGAAATGGTTGCCGTCGCGGAGTTCCCAAGACAAAGCAACTGCACAGAAATGCTGTGCAGATCTACTCACTATTAGAGGTGTCACTATTTTCCAAATCCACGATTTGATTGAACTTTTGATTTTAAGGTCAGGAATTTTTGCACGCCGGCCGAGGTGGGATCCTTTATCACTTTCATTGCGCTGCAGAGTTTTGTGAGATCCTCCAAGTGCGAATCTTCTCCGAAGTTGCCATTTTTAAGCATGCAAAATGAGAAAGCCAAACTCCTGCAGCGCACACCGAAGCGGCAGCGCACAAGCCAGGGGTGGCGTCACTACCACGGACACTCCCCCTCCCATTTGGAAAATAGTACAGTACCGTTTTTATTTATTCAGGTGGTTTTAAATAGGCTATTTTGGAAAGCAGTAAAAATTTTAGTACGTTCCTAATAGGCTATTACAAAAAAGGTTTTTCGATTTTACTGTTACACGGTGAACACAGAGACAGTCGGTTGTTTAGTTGGCACATTTTGACATCCCTAGTTTGTACATGTGTTTAAATAGAAGAAATGGACTGTCAATTACAAAAAAAAGTATATTTATCTTTTTCTTTTTTTTCTTCCAGGGGACAGTGACCCCGCCGCAAATCCGAATCGTGACACGCCTATTCACTATATTGCAAAGCCACGAAAGGTATGGCGGTATCTTTATAATCCACGTTGCTGGTAAATAGTACTTTCGTTTCATTAGCCAAGAGCATCAAGGAGAGTCGGTGTCTGGTTTAACACAATGAACTGTATATGCCAGGGCTCAGTCATTTACATAGACAAACACAGGCTCAGACAGCCTCTCAGGAGTGTGACCTGGAAGGCGCTGGAATTGTATGCAAGCCACCTTGTGAGGAAAGGTTGCAGAACAATATTTATTTTGGAGAGCCCCAGTGGATTCTTATGAGATTATGACAGCAGAAATCACTGGGCATGCAGTGTATTCTTTCTTTTTTTTATTGCCTTTTTCATTGGCTTTGTAACCAAAGCACTTCCATATTTTGCGACGAACAAAAAAACATAAACAGACACTCGCATGCCCACTCCATCGATACCATGGTATATATTTCCTAATGACGGACAGATAGATACCTGTGTAGGTGTGGGGGTACAGAGCATAAATCAAAATGTTACGAGTGAGGGCAGGTCACAGCCACAGGCATTAATAACACAAAAACATACACACACACACCGATGGCAGCAGGGATAGTGACCTATCCAGACAGCGGAATGATTTATTTCAAAAGACTGCTGGACTGTCACGCAACAAGTAAAAAGCCAGGAGGCGAGGAGGGAAGGAAGATGATATGGTCCGGAGTGAGTGGAGGAAAACAAATCTCATTCAGACGCTGTGCACTGCATGATCAGCAAGTCAGAGCAGTGGGCGGGTGGAGACAAGACAAAAACGTCCCAGTAAGTACGAGAGAGAGCAGTGTTGTGAGTGCTTCGGGGGGGGGGGGGGGGGGTTAAAAAGGAAACAGTGACAACTCAATATAGTTGAGGGCGTGAGAAAGGAAAGTAGATCCCCAAGAATGTGAAGCGAGAAGATGGGAGAGAGAACGGCAAACGGAGCAGAGGAGCTCCACTGAGGGAAACGCAGGAGGCAAGCTCATTCGGGCTGTAGGGAAAATAATAATGACCAATGACAAAATATTGAAAACATATCTATTATAAACTCAAACATGTTGGTTGACGCAAATTTTCTCAGCAACCAGCTGGCTGTTAGCCACATTCCCACTGTTATTAGAGACAGAGGGTTAGGGGTTAGGGTTAGGGTTAGGGCTAACCCTAACCCTAACCCTTGTTAAAAATCTTCCGAATTTGAAAACATTGCATTGAGCTCAGACAGCAGGAGGGACAATTATGTTTGCTCATGGGAGATGTTGTAATACCTGAACTAGGTGCCAACATAATGTGACAGAGTCGCATGCCACCAACAATGGAAAGACCTAAATAAATACGAGATCTTTTTTGTTTTTACTTAAAAATAAATGTATGCTCTCTTCTAAATCAGCAATGACTATTATTGCCACCAATGAGCTTCACAAGGGTAATAGAGACGTTATAAAGAGACCAAACCTACTGTCTACTATTGTCTAAATAATGGAGATGAAAAACAAGGCTGAATCTACTGGATACCCCAATATATCTATATATATTTTTTCTAAATCATTGGATTCCAAAAGACATGCCAACAGAATTATAATTCAATGTTATGAATAACACATGGAACGGGAATTTTTTGCATTTCCAGCGAAGCGGAAGCGAACGCAGACCGAGGGCAATCTGGTAGGGTTGTGTGTGGGGGGGGGGGGGGGGCAGTTCGGGTGCAATTCCAAAGGATCGTTGGGCACTTTTCGACACCAACCCAGCCAATAAGAGTCTACTTTCACTCTCCCTCAATCAGTGTGGGGTCGGGGAGCGCAGACACATGGTCTATCCACAATAGATCCAAGCAATCCATTCATCACACACTTAAATACTGTCCTGTCTGGAACAGGGTGAGAGACAGAGAGAGAGCCAACTAGCTTAAAACAACTTCGGGAATTTCAAACAAACTGAGGAGACAAGTGTGGGCTGCGGTTTCAAGAGCGCTTAACTATAAAATAAATAAACTCTGAAATTTACAGAATCAGGAAAGTGATGAAAGGGAGGAAAACGTGTGGCGGGGGTGAGGTGAATCTGTCATGCTATAAGGCCCCGTTGGCGATTTAAGGCCATCAGGCATTGGACACAAGGCTTAAATTGATGCTTCTCAATTCATGTGCACGCACACACAGGCCGCTATGCTTAGGTCCACTCTTAAAAAAAGCTTTAACCTAAGTGTGCATGCGGTACCTCATTTTGATTGAAGTGCGTCTGTATCCGGCAGTCAGATTGCATTGTGTGGAGAGCCAAGACTGATAGACGGACAGAAAATTGTAAATCAACGGGTTTAAAAATTGTGGCGCAAATCCCCCGTTGGCACCTTCTCTATCAAAAATTCACACAGTATTCTCCTGCGCCATGGAGCTCGAGTGGTAAGTGGAGATAAGACAACGGCGCGATGAGCTTCTGTTAATATAAACATCACACCCCCACGTTGCGCGGCGATGTTACCTGACTATGGTGAAACATGGAGTGTGTGTGTGTGTGTGTGTGTGTGGGGGGGGGGATCTGTGGCCGACGAGACAAAAAGCTTAATTCTGAATGACTGTTGAGAGAACGCACAAACCCCTGAGCTTGATGGAGGTGCTGCAAAGGGCGTCTTCACTCGGCAGTCTCCAGAGTGGATATGGGGGTGGGGAGCCTTTACTAGGAGACAGCCTGAAGACAACTTAGTCAACTGGAAAGCCCTCAGCGCCAGTGGAGGGGGAGAGAGTGTGCATCAGGTTGTCACCCCCCCCCCCACCCCTTGTGTGTTTTTTTTTTTTTACCTGTAATCATTCATGTATTCAGAGCCCTCCACTGGCGGGGCACAGAGCTGCCAGAAAGTATCCTCTGCTGCTCAATAAAAATGGAGGAGTGAAGCCAGCGCTGACAGCCCCCCTTCCCCTCGAGAACCTCACACATCACAGCAAAATGTGTTCAGGAAAATCGTATCTTTGCTGGGGCCGCATTCTGACTGGGTTAGATCCATCACTAATCAACTTCACATCAGGATATAAGAATTAAAATATTTTAGCCATAGCAAACATTTTGCAGCGTGCCTAGAGGACCACAGCGGTGTCAAACTGATTTAACACACACACACACACACACACACACACACACACACACACACACACACACACACACACACACACACACACACACACACACACACACACACACACACACACACACACACACACACACACCTTTGTGTGATAACGTTAGAGATTTAACAGTATGTAACAGCAATTTCACAGCACTGTATACAGTATCCATTTCCCCCTTCATTTTCTGTATATTAAATTAAAAAAAAAAAAAGTTAAAGAAAAATATGGTAAAGCCCCTGACACGACGCAGCACGGGAAGGCGCATGTCGGGGATCTCAAATTCACAGGAGAGGCAAAATAAGTAGTAACATAAAAAGTAACAAAGCACCGTGTCGTCAAATATTGCAGGGGAGCGGGGCTTGGAATGATGCTGAGAGCGTCCCCGTTATGCACAGTGCTTTGTTTCGTTCAATAAAAAAATTCAGTAAAATAAAATATAAAAAAAAAAAAAATGTTTAGATCGGGGCTATTTTTGAGATTTCTTATGAACCATCTGTCCTTCGTTACTTTTCATATACAAAAAATGACTGACAGTTTGTATGAACCGGATGCTACATGTAGTGAAAATATGGTCACTGATTGGCTAAGCAACCATAATGTTACATTGACGACCGCCGCCGCTGTTTGGCTCGAGTCGCATGGGAGAGGAAAGCGGTGGCAGAGCAATACAGCAGCGTGCTCCAAACGTTAATGTTTAGTGAAGGTGCATGTGGAGACATATCAATCAGCAGCAAGGGCACAGCACTGAAATCTGCGTCGCGATCGGAGGCTACCGATCATATAGGAACCTGTACTATAGTACCCAACGGGACGTTTGGGCACACAGGCTATTCTCAGACGGTTCTGTTGTGAGAGTGAGTGAGTAAGAGAATCAATGTGCTGCGCACTACAATGAAATAAGATTTTATCCATTTGAAAAGTAAAAAAATACATTATATTAAATCAATGCGGCAGTCAGTTGATATTTTAATAAAAAAACAAAAAATGTGAAAAATACAACTTAATAAAATGCTTGGGCCCAGTGCGCCACCAGGCTTGCATTACACTGGGAGAAACCCTGCACCAGAAGCAAGACTGTGTGGTTTCATGTGTGCGATCTGATATGGGCCACTTGCTTAAAAACTATCATTGTAATAAAACAATAAAGGAAGGAAATGGGAATGTTTAGAAGTGACAATAATAGAGCGGTCATGCTAGTAGAGTGAGCATGAAAAAATGTTAACTTAAAATTAAAGGAATAACCTGACTTGTGGATTTTCAAATACATATATATTTTTTTAAATCAACGATTAAAATGCTTCTACAAATGTAAAGCCTGATTTCTCAGAATTTCGGTTTTCAAAACATTAATCCTTAATAAGTCATACAGTAGCGACAAGCGACACCTTGTTTTGAAGCTCTCATTCTACACTTTAGCTTTAACTTTAACTCACATATTATGTGAAAACACTTAACTCATACATTTTAAATTAAAAGATTAAACTGAATTAAATTGGAGCTGAATCAAATTGCATCACATTAGCTTTGAATTTCGCTATTGGATTATACTGTATAATTTTTGTATTATATTGCAGACCCTGTATGGCTGAACGATTAACCAAATTCAAACTAACATCGCAATTAAATAGAATGCAAATTACAAATCACAAATGCTGCGATTAAAAAGTGTGTTTTATGTTACACAATCGAACTGATAGGGCTATCCAGGTGCGGCTCTTCCCATGGAGGGGGGGCGCGAAACAGTGAGTCAGACGTGCCAGCCTTGGGAAAATATTTTGAGTACCACAATAGTGTAACAGGGAGTCTCGTAACAAGGCTCATCACATTGATGCGAGCTACTAACTACATGAAATGAATAAATCTCATTAGGATATACCCCTTGAAATGCATCATCTCGTAAAGTTACCCAACTAGAGACGCACACATTGAAATTTTCTTGGCCAATTCCTATTTCTGACCCACAGATTCTGATTTCCAGTCTGCTGGAAGTCAACGACAAGTACATCATGTGATCTGATCATGCTCACGTGATTGGACAGCTGCACATACGGACTACACTGCAATTCAGTTACCACAATAATGAACAATGAAATTGCTGATTTTGACACAGTTTATTATTGTTCATTATTCACTATGGAACAATGATAGAACACGAAACTGTCACTGAGTTCCAATAAAATTGAATATGGGACTCACCAATTTCAGTGTAATTCCTGTAACATGTTACTCTCACTCACACTGACTTGTAGTTGACACAAGATAAATAACATGAAGATGTCCAGTTCAAACTTTAAATTAAAGTATTTCATTAAATACACAATAAATGTACGGTATTCTTTTGTATTGATTGATTTCCATCATTAAATTACTATGTTTTTATTTCGTTTTGCTGGCATAGTTTCCGCTGGCATTTGGCACCTGCGTATTTTGACTAAGAATTGGTGTATTTGGTACAAAAAATGCGTACAGGTTGGCGGGTCTGGTGTGTAATGGGGACACTTTCTCCGGCCCGGGCCGCGGTGTGCTGCGTGTTGCTGGCATAGCCCAGAACACCTTTAGAGTCCAGGCGGAGCCTCTTCCAGAACAATGCGTGTTTTTTTTGTTTTGTAATTTTTAATGGCCATAAAGCTGTTCCTGAGCACACAAAGCAGCGCTCCTTCTATGAGGACGTATGCGTGCAACATTTTTTATGACAGATACATTTCTGCTGAAAAACTGCATATTTTTTTTAGAGTGTTAATTATCAGATTCAAACAATGAAAAGGCTTGATGTTAAATCAGTCAATATTGTTCTGTGATTGAAGGTTTTATTTTCCCAATTCTATAGTTAAAGAGGTTATGATGAAATGAGATTAATTAATTTGAATAACATGCAGGCCTGACAGGAAAGAGCAGTTTTTGACTAGTACAGTATATAGTAGTTTATACAGTAGGTATATTGGATACAGTAGTTGACTGTATCCAATGTAGTATTGGTCATACGATAGAATGATTTATTGCTTGTGTTTAGTGAATAATACAGTAGATAAGGAACTTAAAACAATAAAACGAAATATTGGTCTTGAAAAAGTTTGATTTAATTTAGATGGGCATCAGATCAGCTGAGGGGGATAGATATGCAACCCTTACAAATACAAAACATGCCGAGATGAACTTGGATGAACATGTGTTACTGTAATTGGTCAGCGGGACCAAGAGATATTATGTACAATAGCTATTATCAGGAAAATGGTCAAATGTGAGCGCTGACTAGTAAAGGGCTTTAACTTCATTTGACACCAGTACAGTCCTTTAGAATGCTCTCAAGCTCTCTGTAGCATCTGCTCTGATGCAAACATCACTTCAAGATGTTTTTTTTTTGTTTGGTCACATACATATACATACAAGCATACATATGTAGTGAAATGTCATTGCAACGAACCCAGAGATTATGCACAATAAGTACTTACTGGTCAATAACTAAGTGGCACAATAGTTAACTAATTAACTAACAAATTCCTAAACACAATTCAATTAGTAAATAAAACAAAAAAAGGGTAATATATAAAGTAGGAATACAAAATATAAATAAAGGAACAGACTTGTGAATATACAGATATGTTCAGTAAAGTGGCATGTTAATAAAGTGACGTAGTGTGTGTGGAGGTACCCAGTACGGCTCAGCAATACAGCACAGTATGCTATCGCCCAGTAGTGATAGTAAGGCAGTGGGGCCTATCTGTGTGTCTCAGTGAGGGCCCCTGGTGAGTTCAGTGCTGACAGTTCTAATGGCTTGTGGTGAGAAACTCCGTCTCAGTCTCTCTGTCCTCGCTGTGTGACTGCTGAGGTGCTTGCCCGACCGCAGCAGCTGGAACAGTCCGTTGTTGGGGTGGTGAGGATCCTTCAGGCTCTGCTACTACACCTCCTGGTGTATAAGTCCTGCAGGGAGGGGAGAGTAGTTCCAGTGGTACGTTGGGCTGAACACACCACCCTCTTCAGGGCCCGCCTGTCCTGAGCAGTAAAGTCCCCAAACCAGGCAGTGATGATGTCGGTCAGGATGCTCTCCACTGCTCCGGAGTAGAAGGACTTGAGGATCCTCACAGAGACCCTGAATTTCATCAACTGCCTGAGGTGGTAAAGACGCTGCCTCGCCTTTTCACCAAAGTGACAGTATGTGGAGTTCATGTTATGTTTTCTGTGATGTGGACACCTAGGTACTTGAAGCTGCTCACCCTGTCGATAGAAGTCCCATTAATCATAGACGGCCCGTGCATCCTCTCTTAAAGTCCACAATCAGCTCTTTATTTTTGCTGACATTCAGGAGGGGGCAGTTGTGCTGGAACCTGAGTGACAGGTCAGCCACCTCCTCACGGTGGGCCTTCTCGTCGTCATCAGTGATCAGGGCTACCACGACTGTGTCGTCAGCAAACTTGGTGTTGGAGCTGGCCACACAATCATGTGTACAGGGAGAACAGTAGGGGGCTGAGGACGCGGCCCTGGGAAGAATCCTGTGTTCAGAGTGAGTCTTCCGGACGTGTGACTCCCCATCGTAACCACTTGGGGCCTGGCTGTGAGGAAGTCCAGGATCCAGACACACAGCGGAGTGTTCAGTCCTAGCTCCAGCAGCTGGACAGCCAATCTGGTTGCGACTATGGTGTTAGAGCTTAACTGTAGTCAATAAACACCAATCTCACATAGCCCCCCCTTTCGGCAATCAAGGTGAGTGTGGTGTGCAGTACCTTGGAGACCGCAACGTCTGTGGATCTGTTCAGCCGGTATGCAAACTGCAGCGGGTCAATGGTGGGGGGCCCAGATGTAATCTGACGTCATGCTCAGACACAGAGTGCGCACTCATCCCCAGTGGTGTAACTCAAATTAGATGGTGAGCTAGCGGTGTTTTTCCCAGCCTCAAACTGCGCATAAAAGAAGTTCTGTTCATTGGCTAGGAAGGCGTCGCACTCGTCGCTGAGGTAGGGGGCCTGCTCTTGTAGTTAGTAATAGTCCGCAGCCCATGCAACAAGCGTCTGTTGTCTCGTTGCTCCATCTGTAGCTCCACGTTTAACGTCCTTCACCGCCCTTCGCAGTTTATAGGACGCCATTTTGCAATTGTCCATGTTGCCGGATACAAGACTGTAGTAAGGCCGTGCGAACATGCAGAGTGCCGTGGATGGATTTATCGACTCAATTTCTGGTTAGGAAATCTCCTAACTTTCACTGTGGGAAGGATATTGTCCACTATCATGGCTATGAAACTCATAACGTTTGTAAACTCACTGACGTCACTGGAACTTGATTGGAACAGTGATGTCCGAGTCGACATCACTCGGAGCGTCCTGACCACCGCTTTACGTCCCTTGTCATTACCGCTCCACGTACGATCCTCAACTAAAGCAGGGTGCGCCCCAGCAGGAGGCTTTAAATTCTTTGCGGTGAGGGGAGAGGAAACTTCAGGCCAAACATCTGACAGATCAGGTCATGATGCAACACAACAGCAATGTTTCCAGGTGTACAAACCTTTCATAACAACCGCCCCCCCCAAAAAACAGCTCTTTTTTCGAGGAACCAGTCCGAACAAGAGCAAAAACAGAAGGAAAAAAAAAGGGCACACTGAGCTGGGAATAATTAGGTGCCGAGATTAAAATGTTTGTTTGATAAGGCAGAGGGAATTAGTTTTAACTTGGTTCTGAACAATACACATTCAGGTGAAAAATTTAGATTACAAGTTTGGGGGGGGGGGGGGGGTGCAGGGATTTGTGGAGTTGCTTTAATGAGCAAAGATTACAAAAAAGAAAGGCAACAGCTGGCAAGCAGAGACCTTGCTACTGTATTTGAGCACACAGAGTAAATTAACTGCTTTGTGTCCTATGAAGTTTGGGGCAGGAGCGTGGGTACTAAGACAGCGAAACAAGCTTGCCCTCTGCTGGTCACACGGGGTACTACAGCATTGTATGCCGTGACTGAGTGGGGGAGTCGGGAAGAAAGTTCCCAGAGGCACGTGTGTCTGGCTACCCAAAGTAACGTTGCTTTGGCTATAAAGAAATGAAGAAACAAAAAGATAACACGTATATCTCCCTCAGATTCACAGTAGGCTTGGGCAATCGTGCAAAATTTCAATTGTCCCAACACCCACCTAAAATCGCCGATTCTGTCATGAAGGTGGGGACATGGGGTGGGGACATGTGCATAGAACGTAATGTCATACAGCAAAGTCGTTGTCACATTCCATTTCTGTGGTCGTAGTTTAATCAGACGATACACTTCACAATGAGGATTAGACAAACACTGCAGGCTCCGTCTCTCTCAGAGCAAGAAGGTCCTGGGTTCGATTCCCCCTGGGGCGCTGTTGGAACCGTGCTCCAGCGGGTTATCTCCCAAATAGGAGCCTTTCTGTGTGGAGTTTGCATGTTCTCCCCGTGCTCACATGTGGTTTCCTTCACCTAACATCAGTAAGGACCCCCACCAAAAAAAAAAACATGCACACATCGTCTGACCAGCGATGGACACTTGGTACCAGGTCCCCGGGCACGTCGACGAATGCTACCCACTGCTCCTGGCTGGCCCCCCAGAGGAAGGACAAAGCCAGGATGGGGAAAAATGCAGAGGCCACATTTCACTGGCCATCACCCAAAAAGCATTTGCATGTGTGCATATATGCATGTGTTGTTGTAGTGCGGTGTGTCATGTGACGAATAAAGATTCTCTTCTTACAGCTGATGTGCCCCGATTTCTAGATATAAAGTATAATAAACAAAACAATTTAATATCTGTCCTTGTCTGTTTGAACTGATGCCTGATTTTTGGGTCAGATGCCGATCCTAGAGAGTCCTAGCCTACGCTTGCCCAGTCCCTGGGCTTAACTTGGTGAGTAACTTAAAAGTAGTGTCAAAACAGACAAGTTCAGGATAAATAAACACATTTTTTTTAAGTTGCTTTCACACATGCACTGCAACCCTGAAATTATCTGGACTTTTACCCGGAGGAGCTGTATGTGTGAATGCAAATGTCTGAATCAGTTGGACTGGACATTAACCCAGCCACCACCCTAGTACAAAGTCTGCGTAATGTCAGATTGAGCAGTATGTGTGAACAGAGCAGGTATTTGTCTGGAGAATTCACAGGGTGCGTGTCAGTTGTTGATGACGTCATCATCACCCTCACTTGGCGAGGGTGAAGATCTTCATGCACGAAGCGTAGCTGCTTTGTGCTCCTTTCCGGTTTCCTTTATATTTCTTTCCACTCTTTTTATATTGAGGATATGTCCAAATACATGGAGTATCAAGCCTCGTCCACCATCTTGGGTGTGCTAAAACTCTGTAGCGTCATGGAGTCACATCCTGCCTCCCACACACTATACCCAGGCCCTGCCCCTTGCCTAAACCATTGGAGTATTTCCAGGTAGGTGTAAACGCATCTCAGTTTGTGAGCTACATGTGTGAAAGGGCAATTCCAGACAGTGTCCGGACCTGATTATCTGGATATTGGATATAGTTAGGAAGTATAGGATGTAGTATAATTAGTTCATAGTTCATTACAATTATTTAAAAATCGGGACACATCGGCTGCATAACGGACGACAGATAATGGCAATGATATTGGCCAAACCAATGTATCAGTCAGGCTCTAATTTAAACATTGTAATTGCTTTTTACAAGGGGAAAGAAAGGATCTTATTTTTGCCAGAGGCAAATGCTGCTAGTAGAAGGCAAATTAAGTTGTGCTGATGCTAGACCTGCCAACCTTGGGTAAATATTTTGAATACCACAATAGTGTAACAGAGAGTCTCTGTGGCATTTGAGTTACTGCAGCTTAATTACTCCAAATTACTCCAGTCATTCACACGCAAGGTATTACGGCTAAATATGTACAAATGCATCTCATTAGGATATATCCTTCCAAATGCATCATCTTGTTAAGTTACCAAACACGTTTACCAACCAGAGTTGCACCGATCGCAATTTTCTTGGCCAGTTCAAATTTCAGATTTATTTTTATTTTATTTTTTTAAGTCTGACCTGCCAATTCAGATTTACAATCTGCTCGACGTCAATGACAAATACTCACATGATAGGACAGCTGCATACGGTACGGACTACTGCTGCAATTTGAAGCTACCACAATAGTGAGATTGCAGATTTTGACACTGTGCTTATTATTGTTGATTATTCACAGTGGAACAATAAAAGAACACGAAACTGCCCCTGAGTTCCAAAAAAATAAACTAGAAAATAGGACGGTCACCAAGTTTCAGTATAATGCAACCTGTAAATCTCACTGAGTTTTAGTAGGGCACAACAGGTAACTAACATGGGAATGTCCAGGTCAAACTTGAAAGTGGTTCACTTTTAAGTGCAAATATACATTTATAATATTTATAGGGGACTTGCATTCCGAAATTAATTGCAAGCATAACAATGAAAAATAATATAAATGGCCGACTCTTCTCACTACTCTTGTTCACTGGAAGTTCTCCTTCGCTCACCATGCATTAAACCAACTGAATCAAATCCAACTACTCTTTTTGCTTAGTGACTCGTCAAGAACCAAGTCTCAAACAAAGAGTCGAACATTTCATCATGAGCAGAGCTCGTGCACTAGGACCAACCAGAGCAGATGCTCCGCTGTAGTGACGGCGATAGATATGCAATTTGTACAATTTTGGAATATTGTCAGGCGGTTGGTGACTTGAAAATTATACTGATTTGCATCGACTATTTAGGAAAATCAGAGAAAAATATAATTTGCATAATAATTTGGAACACGGTGTATAAATCAGTCACAGAAGGCATTTTCGCACCACAGGAAGTTCTAAGAACCTTTGAACCGTGCCTTTTTGTGTCTGCACTGCATGATCCAGGAAGGATTGCAATTGTTAAAAAACCGTTCTTGAGGGAAATGTAATCTAAACGTCACAAGGATTTTTTTTTGGCGTAGCTTCAGCTGGCATTTCTTACCTGCGTATTTTGAATAAGAATTGTGTGGTTGGTTCACAAAATACGTGCAGGTTGGTACGTCTGATGCTACCGGAGTCTTCTACAAGTAGTAAAACACAACCGGCTTTGTCGCCAACTCTCACCTTATGTTGTTGCGGCACGGTAGTAGATGGGCAAATGTTGTAATAATCCCTGATCCATCCAATGAGTAATTTCAATTTCCTAAAGATGCGCCACATTCCTCTTTACACTCGCTCCCATGTACAGATACCGGAAGGCATTGTGACATAAAATATTGCCATAAAGCAGTTCTGCCGCTGATTTAAGACAAGAGGGACTGTATGCTGTCTGAGCTGTCCTATCACATGAGCCTGATTAGATCAAGTTCAAGGGATTGTTTGTCACATACAGTACATATACAGTACATACGGTCATACATATATGCAGTGAAATGTCATGACACCCGGTGATTATGCACAATAAGCTCTAAAAATACAGTGGTACCTCGACTTACGACTAATTCGTTCTATAAGAATGGTCGTATGTTAAAACAGTCATATGTCAAAGCAATTTTTCCCATATAAATTATTAAATCATGAAGGGTGAAAATAAACAATACATAGCACAAACACAGTAAATATGAAAACAATATCGATAAGCCACGAACTATGTCCACACACGATGTAGGTCGCCCGCTGATTGACTGCTAACTGGCCGCCAACGCGCCAACTTCGAATTTCCACGGTCGTATCTTGGAGCAGTCGGTCGCAAGTTGATACAAATTTTTGCGACTATCGCTACTCGTATCTTGGATTAGTCGTAAGTAGATGCAGTCGTAAGTCGAGGTACCACTGTACTAAAATGTGCATAATCAACACAAGGTGCTCGTGCAGGCGGCCGCAAGGGGCGAGCGCCTCGTGTCAATTACTTGTAAAACATGGACTATGATCGAACACGGTAAACAGCACATACACCGTTTCAACACTCGGCAGGATTTTTCCAGCTGGATAAAAAATAATTGTCTGTCATCAATGTCCTCTGGCGATCGATGAAGCCAATCGCCGATTGACTCGTCAATCTGCCCAAGCATAATGTAAGCATAACCACCGATGTGTTGGTTTCAAAACATAGATTGCAGCATGGCGCCTCTGATTAAATATTAGACACAGAGATGGAGCCGCTTGTTCAATACCAATACAGATTCTGAATCTTCAACCGATAGTGCCAACATGAGCCATTACTTTTACTGAACAGACTAATTTGTTTGGAGCTGGTGACTGACATATAATCAATTTTTCTCCATTAGGGACAACAAACTGGTTTCCATCTGGCAGTTAAGCAGGAAATGAGGTCCCTTTTCTAATGTGACATGCTTGACGTGGCTCTAGAACCGATATACAATACTACCATCAGTATTGGTCAAGCCCAGGTAAAAGACAGAATAGGTCACTTCTAACACTATTCCAACTACTTTCCACATCCATTGTTGGAGTTTGCGCAAGGTCAGGGTCAACTGTAAAGTGTACATGCAAACATTGAATTGGTTCTATAGTACCATCAAATTTAACATTCATTTGTATCTTTGGAAGAATGTGCGAGACATTACGCTGGCTTGGCTCCTATTGATAATGTCTTATTCTTCATGTAAAACGAAAAACTGTCGTGCCAAACCTCATTAACAAAATGTTTAGTAAAGGTTAATTTGTAGACCTAATAAGCAACTCATTATAGCCATATTAACAAAGCTTGTTCAAAATGATTAATGATGATATATAATGACCCAAGAGAGTGCTGTCAAACCCGACAATAATAGCAGACAGTTTGGTGCACTTGGCTTACCGTGGCATGGGGACAGGGCATCTTCAAGGACACAAGGGACGTATTATTTTACGCTATTTGGAAATACATATCTCCCACATAACAACAGCAACAGTGTTTGCCCACAAGCTTAACAGCACAGCAATGTTATCAGATGGATAAAATCTATCACAGTACAGAGAAATTTAGAATTGTTTGAGTCCTGGGGTGATCTGTACATCAATGTGACAACATTTTAAACAGAATCGAGACTAAACATTTAGCAGGCTCTTCCTGTATGTGAGATAGGCGGAGAGGAAGCGCACGTTTCTTTTTCTGACGGCACCGACGATGCGCGTGCCAGCGATTTGGTGCCCGCAATTGGCGCACCAAAATATTGTGTTTTATATGTAGGTTCTTTTACTTTACGTCTGCTTATGGAACAAAACAAGTGCATATGAAATGGTCTAGAATGAAAATGTGCGTAACGGGGACACTTTATCGGTGACTCTCTCCCCGATCACCCCATCTCCATGTGTTATGCGCAGGAAATAATCTTCACGAGTCTACGAGTCGTGCCCCGTTCCTCCATGCCCTGCCCCCACATTGTTTTATTTGGAGGAACAGTGCACGGCGATCGGGGCGCACAGAGAGCTGTGTTTGGATGATTCACACACATAAAAATATGTTTATGATTCCCTTATTTATAATTCCCCGTTGAAATGGTATCCTTGTGCATTTTGTAAGCTTCGCTCTCTCAGAGGTCGGGAATCTTTTTGGCTGGGAGAGCCATAAAAGCCAAATATTTCTATATGCATTTCCTTGTGAGCCATATAATATTTGATAAAATTGAATTCAACTTAATGTGTGCATTTTTTAAGTAAGGCATACATTTAACGTACAACACATCTGAGTACTTAAAAAAGCGCTATATATAATACATTTTTTATTCTTCTTAATAATATTGTTGTTATACTGTAGCTAACCAATAATAAATGAAATACATTTTACCATTAATGCGACTATTGGTGCTGCATGGTTTTGCTGGTGGCCTTGTAGTCTGGTTCATACGTAGTGAGGTTAAGCTTCATGCTGCGTTGAGGCTTCCATCAGTTAAACGTGAGCCTAGGTTGGTCTTAATGTTTCTCAGATGCCAGAAAGACTGCTCACATGCGTATGTAGAGCCAAACATGGTCAATACGGCAATACTCACACGCTGCATTGTGTGGTGTGTGACAGGAAGCTCCTTCCAAATTTTAAGAATCAGCTGGTCTTCAGTTTCAAGAGATTATTGGTCACATACATATTGAAGTTTCTTCCATTGTCTTCCTCCACATTCTCTCTCTCTCTCTCTTTCTCTCTCTCTCTCTAACCCCCATCCCCACACACACTCAGGAAAGGAGTCTTCCGTCTCTGTGCCGGAGGTCCACTTGGGTGGTAGGAGAACTGCCACAACAGGTAAATGACAAATAAGGTTTTTAAAGCGGAATAATAAAAATATTAAGATATAGGCAGTCATATTTTTTATTCACTTTTGCTTATTAATTTGAGAGACTTTTTTGTATATGTATATATTTAAAAGTAAATATAAATATATAAATTAGTAAATATAGTTCAATAGATTGTTTTTTTATGTTAAAAGGGAAATTTTACTAATTTCATGGCACTTTTAATTTGTAATGCCACATTTCCAATCCTTATATGCAAATAGAGGGGGCATGGTTAACTGACAGATTCAGAGCACATACCTCCTCAGTTGGAGCCAGCGAAGGTCCACCACCCAGTTCTGCTTCACCAGCCACACCCTGTACACAATGCTCGACAGCTGTTCCAACACAGTGCAAGGGCCAGCCCACTGGCTCAACAGCTTGAGGGACAGGCCCTTCTAACTCTCCGGATCGTATTCCTACACCTGGGTGCAAAGTCCGTTCCCCATGCTGTTAGTTGTAGGCTTCTGACGGGACCCGGTGTTACTCTCTGCACTCAAGCTGTTGAGCCAGTGGGCTGGCCCTTGCACTGTGCTGGGATTGTCCCTCCTTATTTTGCGGCATTCGAGCCAGTTGCAACAAACAAACTATAAACAAACTGCTGAAAATAGTCAAAAAAACATACTCTGTGTCTGTGTCCTCACACATGGAGTTCGCTTGCAGCGTCGGAGCAACAGGTCTGAATCGTGTCAGTTTTCTTTTAGTCCCAAAGGTTCAAATAGTTGATGAAATGTCTGAGGGGCATGCAGTGTTTAGTCAGTTTGAATGGAACCTTGTTGGGAACTTCCACACAGAGTGATTTTCTTCCACAGAGATACTGTGAGGCCGGACTCCGTGGACTATGGGTAGGAGTCACGTAACTTGTAGGATTAAGTAATAACACGCAAAAAGTGTATCGGCTTGTAGTAGTTATTCTGGCTGTCAGCAGGATTCTAAAAGTTATAAGTAGCGGAAGAGAGTAGTCAATGCGTCATTACGTCAACCGCTGCTGCATTCAGTGGAAACTCTGAAAATTCTAACTTGTTTTAGTTTCAAGTCATCTTTACATAATGCTGATGTAAAGACGAGCAACAGCACAAACTGATGCTACTGTAATTTGTATCAAACACAACTAACCTGGACCCTGTGCATTGCTGTATTTCCTGGTTCAATTAGAATTGGTATCCAGCAATCACCAGCTAACTCTGCCATTGAATGGTGCACCATGGAAGCTCTGGGCACCACCTCTTGCAACATCTACAAACCACCACCTGCTGAGTTGGATATATCCTTCCTCCCCACCATCCCTGTGAACTCTTTTGTCTGCCGTGATTTTAACTGTAGGAACATCAAATGGGGGTACTCAAACACTGACAGAAATGGCTCTGTTGCTAGCGACTGGGCAGAAAGTAACAACCTTCATCTGCTCTTCGACAACAAGGACCCCAGAACCTTTTACTCTGGCAGACACGGCACCTGGACATGCCCTGATCTGTCCTTTGTCTCCAACAACATCAGCAGACGCTGCAACAGAATGGTTATACAGAAGTTCCCTAGATCTGGTCACTCGCCCATCATCATCTCCAGTGACATCAAGCTAGCCATCTCAAGCCTCAACAGAAGAAGATGGAATTTCAGGAAGGCCAACTGGCAAAAGTTTTCAGAACTCACCAGGAAATTAACAGCAAGCCTACCTGACCCATCATCCAATGTGAATGGAGCTTATAACGCCTTCTGCATCCTGCTCAACAAGGCTGCCAAGCTCTCCATCCCAAGAGGCTGCAGGGACCCACATGTACCTTGCTGGGATAAAGACTGTGAGAAACTATACAAGGAGTACCTGAATGCCACCGACACTGACCAACGCTCTCTCCGTGGTGACCAACTGCTGGACCTTCTCGGGCAGAAGAGAAAGGTTAGGTGGGAGGAGGAAGTAAACAACATGAACTTCACACATTCTAGTCGTAGGGCCTGGAATATGATCAACCGGCTAACTGGGCGAAGTTGCCCAGCTAGACCATGCCCCATAGCAGCGAATGCAATAGCCTCTGTACTCGCTGATAACTGCTGATGGAAAGACCGCTCATCTGAGGCAAAAGTCTTCACCAGAGAAGTAGTAGCAGACATCAGGAAACTCACCAGGACAGTTCCTCAATCCAGCCCCCTTTCCCAGCCCATTTCGTCAGAAGAAATCGTTGCAGCTCTGAAATCCCTCAAGGTAAATAAGGCTCCTGGAAACGATAACATCCACACTGAGTTCCTGAAGAACATGAGCCATGAGTCACTGACCTGGGTCCAGCTTTTCCTCTCCAACTGCCTAGAAAACCTGACCATACCATCGAAATGGAAGCAGGCTAAGTGCTGGCCATACTCAAGCCAAATAAAACACCAGATGAACCAAAGAACTACCGCCCAATATCCCTCCTGTCACATCTTTACAAACTACTTGAGAGGGTCATTCATCAAGAATAAACAACATCATTGAAGAGAGTCTTCCCCACACTCAAGCTGGTTTCCGTAAAGGTCGATCAACAACAGATCAAGTGACCCGGCTAGTTCATGACATCGAAAGCGCCTTCCAGAGGAAAGAAAAGTTTGGAACAGTCTCCATCGACCTCACTGCAGCATATGACACAGTTTGGCACATAGGCCTCTACCTCAAGCTCCTGAAGACTTTGCCTGATGTTAAGCTCGTGAACTTCATCATGCTGCTTATACAGGACCATACCTTTGTAATGGAGACCTCAAACGGCCAGCGCAGCAAGAGAAGAAGACTGAGGAACGGGCTCCCCCAAGGCTCTGTTCTTGCCCCTACACTTTTTAACATTTACACCGCTGACATGCCTGTTGGAGAGTGCTCACTATACACCTACGCCGACGACTCAGCCATTGGATTTGGTGACAAAGCCTTTAGTGTGGTTGAGAATGCCCTTGAGAAAGATCTCTCGCTACTGAGCAGGTACTTCCACAAATGGCATCTCAAGCTTAGCCTGCCCAAGACAGTTTGCTCAGTGTTCCATCTTGCCAATCGATGTGCGAATACCATGCTGAACATCACACTCGACGGCACCATCGTCAGGCATGACCCCAACCCTAAATATCTCGGTGTCACACTTGACCATAGCCTCACCTTCAAGCCACACATCCAGCAAGTTGCTGCCAAGACCGCTGCCCGTGTAAACCTCCTGAAGAGACTGGCTGGCACTGAATGGGGTGCAAACTTCACCACCCTGCGCACCTCTACCCTTGCCCTCGCATACTCCACGGCTGACTATGCCGCCCCTGCATGGAGTCACAGCAGCCATACAGCCTGTGTTGATGTTGTGCTTAACACTGCCATGAGGCTAATTAGTGGTGCCCTGCCATCAACCCCTGTCGAGTTTCTTCCCATACTGTCTGGCATTCCACCTCCAGAGCTCCGTCGTAACTTCCTGACCTTGAAGCTGGCCTGCAAGAGTGCAGATGAGCCAACAAGCCTGATCCCCCCGCCTGCTGAATATGGCCACCAGAGACTCAAACGGAGACACTTCTCCACCGAAGCTAGGAGACTCCTTACCACAAGCCCTCCACACCCTGGATGGATCCTTGACTGCTGGAACAAGCAATGGTCCGAGTCAACCTCCTCGTTGAGGAAGTTTATCAACTCCCCTTCAACCAATCCACCTGGGTGTGAACTACCACAGAATGCCTGGGTCAACCTCAACAGACTTACCTCTGGAGTAGCAAAGACCCAAACCTATCTGCATATGATTGGAGTGTCTGCCACAAATCTCTGTGAATGCAGAAAACCACAGCCTGTTGAACACATCATTGATGAATGCCCAATCTTCAAATCACCACATGGAGTCAGCGGCCTCATTGAACTGGATGACGATACCACTTCTTGGCTAATGTCCCAATTGCCCGTGTAGCCCTACACGAACGAACGAACGAACGAACGAACGAACGAACGAGAATTGGTATTTAAACAGTCCTCTTCATCATGCTGTTCACATTTTGACATCGTGGGACCAAGATGACACCTAACAATTGATCAACAGTACCTCGCCATTGTGAGGCTTCAAACAGGATATTCTCAGAGGGAAGTGGCCACTGAGCTTAGAGTGTCACAGAGTGTCATCAGGAGGTTCCAACAGAGATACAGAGAGACTGGAAGAGTCACAGAAAGGCATAGAAGTGGACGTCCTTTGGCCACATCCCACACTGATGACCGCTTCATTGTGAACAGTGCCCTGCGGAACCGGATGATGAATGCCACTCAACTCCAGGCACATTTAAGGGAGGTGAGAGGCACCCAAGTGTCAGGTCAGACCATTCCAAACCATTGGCGTGGTCTACATGCTAGACGACCTGCAAGGTTACCTGACCACACCACCAGGCACAGGCATCATTGTCTTGCATGGGCCAGGGAGCATTGACACTGGACGAGGGACCAGTGGCCTCAGTGCTGTTCTCTGATGAAAGTCGATTCACGTTGAGAAGAAATGATGGCCGCCAACGATGTTGGAGACGTCAAGGAGGGCGCTATGCATCAGCCACTGTTGTCACCAGACGAGCCTTTGGTGGTGGTGGTGTTACAGTGTGGGCAGGTGTGTCTAGTCAATACAGAACTGCCCTACACTTTGTGAATGGTACAGTGACAAGCCCATTCTACCTGAATAACATCATTAATCCAGTCATTGTGCCCCTGCATGAACAACACAGGCCTAATTTCATCTTCATGGACGACAATGCTCCAGCTCATCGAGGTCGCATCATTAGGGAACGGCTGCTGGAGACTCCTCAATGACTTGAGGGCCGCCCTTCAAGAAGAGTGGGGGGCCATACCTCGGCAGACAATAAGTCGACTTGTGAACAGCATGAGACGTGGTTGTCAAGCTGTAATTGATGCTCAAGGGCACATGACAAGTTATTGAGACATTGACATTTTTTGTTGTGGTAAACCCACCACTGTTGTTGGCTTTTGTTTCAAATAATTGTTTGAGATGAGGAAATCACCATTGCATGCTTCTATTTAAATGCCCTACTTTCATGATATAATATCACTGTCGCGTGAACTTTTTACATTTTCCATCAATTTCACCCGAAAGCCAAATATCCCTAACCTTTTGTGAGTAGTGTGTGTGTGTGTATATATATATATATATATATATATATATATATATATATATATATATATATATAAAAGGCATTGTGTTCATAAATTAAAATTTTCAATTGACTCAAATGTGATTGTTGGTTCTAGAGTCGCTCTTCTCACCTATCAGCTAAAACCATTTGAGTTTTTGTATATAGTTTGTGTGATGTTTTCAATAAATCTTTCAAAACCAAAAACATCTCTTCCATTTCTGGCATTGCTCACTGTCCCCACTCCCACTAGCCTACAGCCTCATTCCTTTGTCTGAGAGTCTGACAGAGAGAGGGCCCAGCTTGCTGCAAACGACACCTCTCATGGCCCCCACCAGGGGTCATGAATTTTCAGGTCATGAGCTAATGACTCCTCTCACACCTTGGGTCAACTGAAAGTTGTGAACAGTTGTGATAAAACCTTGTTTTTACCTATTTAGACATCAGATTCCATCAACTACTTTGAATTCATTATATACCCAAGACCTTGATGAACAACTTTTGTATTGACAAAACAGTTTGTCAATGTATTCCAGTGTTTGCTATGACAACATTTCTGGCTGCAACACAAAATACAAAAACATACTCTTTATAATCTTGTGTGTTTTAGATCTATCTAAAAGTGCATAATGATAGTGACCAAACTATTGTTGGTATATCAATGTAGCTGTGATTTCCCTTCAAAAATATATATCAACCACTTTGGAGTTAGTGTGTTAAGTTGATTATATTTTGATAAATATCAGACCACACCAAAATCACACTTCTCTGAATTCAGCCTGGACCTCAGAGGGTTAATCAACTCCTTTCATCGAGCAGCCTGATATTTCATCAACTTCATTCATCGAGCAAAATCATATTTAATTGTGTTCATAATATAAAGTAACGCCCCTTACCTTATTTAGCCGCTGGGATGTAAGGTTTAATAAAGTCTACTGGGCCGAATAAACAGATTCAAATTCGGATTAGATAGGTGGCGTGTTCAATGTGGCCGTTTTCAGCAGTTTAAATTTGCCAAATTTAAACCTTAATCTCCATAGCAGCCAGAAGGAATGCGACCACTGTGGACAAGTACTGAAATGTGAAATCGCCCACAACGACGAATATCAGCGCTTGTACATCAAACCAGCTTCATCTCACCGAGAAGACAACAATGTATCCTCGTTGTTTCATATCCGCCATGATGACGCTCGCACGTTAGCATCGCCGCCCGCTCACATTTCGAGAACGAGTTACTTGCCCCCAATCCAACGGAAGTTCAAAAATCACGACCGCTTGAACTTACCAGTCCCTCGATTTGGATCTGCTTCACGGGGGAGTCCAGTGTGCCACCAGATGACGACGCAACGACAGTCGCCGCCGTGCCAGTCTCCTTTCTTGTTGCCATCTCTGAATCGCCACACGCGGAAAGAGGGGATGACTCCCGCGACGGACCTTTCCGACCAAGGTGCTTCAGCTTTCGTGTCCGTGTGGAAACGCGGGCTCCAGAAGGAAAGGTTCTGCATGACGGCAAGTCCCTTCGGATTCCTGGTAGTTATTCAGTGGTTGGAAGTAACAAGAGGCGTTTCAGAGACGAGCGATTTGAGAGCAGATATCTACACGTTTTACAATTTATTGTTTTTATATTATTCAATTTCTAACACAATCGCGTTTCTTTAATTTAAAAAAACGAATCTAAATGTATACTTTGATATGGCAAAAGCAACAGGAACCTATCAGGTTGCAGAGTCCTTCCTACCGATTATATTTTATTTCTAAGTTATTGTCATTTGTAATGAGGATATGCACAAGGACTCATCTGTATAACTTAAAAGCACATTTAAGAGTATTTATATACTTTTACTCAAATAGAAATGTCAGTGCAGTCATTTAGTTTAGCGGTATTTGTACTTTTACTTCCAATTCAACTTACACAAATTCATTAACTATTTTCTATCAAAATTAAATACTTAGCCACCATTATTTAATATATTTAAAATCATTTTAAACATTGTTGGATCAACTAGTTAAAGGTAATTTCCAATACAAACATTTTGCTATTAATCTCCTCTTAAGTGTAAATAATATTAAGTCACATCAATTTCAAAAACAGAATAGTTGATTCATGAACATTCATTCTGTACCCGATCAAAATCAAACAATTTTAGTAATGTAGCCCAACTATCACTCATAACGTAAAAGCACATTTTCTTTAATTAAAATGTTGAATACTTCCCCGTAAGAGCTTCTCCGTAACACTGGGTTAATAAATAACTGACAGCAATAGGAACCAAGTACTTAAAACACTTTTATTTCAAATCTTTACAGATGTATCACAACTAGTAGTTACCCAGAGACTAAAAATGTGGGATACTGAATTTAATTGTATTGGTTTCCTTTGTAGTAGTACAGTCATAGTAAAATCCTGTAAAATGTTCCTGAACCCCACCCCGCCCCCATCTAAAAAAGACAAACACAAGAAGACATATAATAAGACAAAAGTTCAATGATTACAAAATAAACAAACAGTTGAACAACAGCCTGTCGCAGTTCCATCTAAACCAGGTTGAATCTAGGTCCAGCTGTGGCGATGATGTCACTGTAGGGCTCCCGCTGGCTGATCTCAATGGCTTGCTGCTTTTTCAGTACCAGGAAGCTGTAGAACTTGGCGGCAGCCTGCTTGCGGTTGTTGTTCCAGCACAGGTCCAGCAGGCTGACAGAGTCGGCTCCGGTCTTGGCCATGACACGCTGGTGGTGGGGGAGGGCACAACGAAAGGAACAAAATCAGCATCAGGCTTGTACTCAAACCTGGAGGGGGGGGGGATTTTTTATTTTTAAATCTTAATATTTTCAAAAGAAAGTTTGATTTATAAATAGTAGATTAATGTTAAACCGTAGATTAGCTAAATATTCTCGTTAGATTACATGGGGAAACACAGTTCATTTAGCGAACAGTGAGAAGGCCAATCGAGTTCAACGTTTAAATTGTCACACACACACACACACGGTTAAAGCGCAGGATGAGGATCCTTCGGTTTCACTTGTCTGTGAAAACTTTCACCTCCATGTTGTTATGGATTACGAGGAGCGGGTGGCGGATCTAAATGATATTGCGAACCTTAATCTGACCAGCACGATAGATCCAAGTCAGTGTAAGCGGTGCGTACTGGACAACATTTTCCACGATGATAGTAAGTTCTTTGACAGCGACACCAAGAACAACAGCGATGCTGAATCCGATACCGGCATTATCCCAGACATGGAGAATAACAAACAGCGGATTTCAACCTGAATGTGACGATGAAACAGAATATTTTCAAGAACCACCAGAGACGATTGACAATACGCTCATTGTTGTTACAACGGAAGAAGTTGATGACATGAAGAAGTCCATTGAGGTTGGTGATGCAGATGATGAACAAACATAACTCCAAGAACTTAAGATATTTGGCATACGCACTTTTATATATTTAATGACACAACGAGGTTGATATACAGAGACTAATATTATTGAATGCAAGAATGTAGTCTTGTACATACTTGCATTAATTGATAACCTGTACATTACGTTCACTCATTCACTCAGAGGGATCCAGATACCAGTGTTTTGTCCGCACTTTTAAACGTTTAGGTAATTCCACTTTTATCAAACATGTACTGTATATTCTTACTGTTAAATAAAAGCTTTTTTAAAAACAAAGATTTTGTGTGTCAATGACGCTGTTCAACATTCTCAATAAACACAAGAACAATGCAGAGATTGCCCCATTCAGCAGGGGGTCAAGTGGCCATTTGACAAGTAGCCATGTCCCCTTTGTTGGTCTTCCAAGCCACTTGCATTCTTGGAGCTGGCTGAAGGAATCCAAGTGTGGATGTGAGGATGATTATCTCAAAACAAAACAGTCAAAGGGTAGCAAATGTACATACACTACTCACAAAAAGTTAGGGGGGAAATTTCAGGATGAACCTAAAATGCACTATAATCTTTACAGGTGAACTTGATTTGACCTTCTCTAAACTTTTAAATGCACATGTCCAACTGTTCAATGTTTCAGTACTTTTTGCTCAACTTGCTGTTCTCTCACAAGGAGCTGAACGGCAAAATTCACAACAGGTGTTTGATACATGAATCGACCAATACATTTCCTGGTTCAATTAGAATTGGTATTTTAACAGTTCTCTTCATCATGCTGTTCACATTTTGACATCATGAGACCAAGACGACACCTAACAATTGATCAACAGTACCTCGCCATTGCGAGGCTTCAAACAGGATGTTCTCAGAGGGAAGTGGCCACTGAGCTTAGAGTGTCACAGAGTGTCATCAGCAGGTTGCAACAGAGATACAGAGACTGGAAGAGACACAGAAAGGCTTAGAAGTGGACATCCTTTGGCCACATCCCACACTGATGAGCGCCTCATTGTGAACAGTGCCCTGCGGAACCGGATGATGAATGCCACTCAACTCCAGGCACATTTAAGGGAGGTGAGAGGCACCAAGTGTCACGTCAGACTATTCAAAACCATTTACATCAGCGTGGTCTGCGTGCTAGACGACCTGCAAGGGTACCTGACCACACCACCAGGCACAGGAATCTTCGTCTTGCATGGGCCAGGGAGCATTTACGCTGGATGAGTGACCAGTGGCCTCAGTGCTGTTCTCTGATGAAAGTCGATTCACATTGAGCAGAAATGATGGCCGCCAACGATGTTGGAGACATCAAGGAGAGCGCTATGTATCAGCCACTGTTGTCACCAGACGAGTCTTTGGTGGTGGTGGTGTTACAGTGTGGGCAGGTGTGTCTAGTCAATACAGAACTGCCCTACACTTTGTGAATGGTACAGTGACAAGCCCATACTACCTGAATAACATCATTAATCCAGTCATTGTGCCCCTGCATGAACAACACAGGCCTAATTTCATCTTCATGGACGACAATGCTCCAGCTCATCGAGGTCGCATCATTAGGGAACAGCTGTTGGAGACCGGGGCACCTCAAATGGAGTTGCCTGCACTTTCTCCAGACCTGAATCCCAGAGAAAACCTCTGGGATCAGCTGAGTCACCGTGTAGAGGCTCGTAACTCTGTACCCCAGAACCTCAATGACCTGAGGGCCGCCCTTCAAGAAGAGTGGGGTGCCAGGCCTCAGCAGACAATAAGTCGACTTGTGAACAGCATGAGACGTGGTTGTCAAGCTGTAATTGATGCTCAAGGGCACATGACAAGTTATTGAGACATTGACATTTTTTGATGTGGTAAACCCACCACTGTTGTTGGCTTTTGTTTCAATAAATTGTTTGAGATGAGGAAATCACCATTGCATGCTTCCACTTTAATGCCCTACTTTCATGATATAATATAACTTTAGCGTGAACTTTTTACATTTTCCATAAATTTCACCCGAAAGCCAAATATAGCGAACTTTTTGTGAGTAGTGTATATGTGGGTCACATATATTTACATTAGTATGAAATCATCCATTAAATCGAATGGTGATTTGACATACAGACCAGTAAAGCCACATTGCTCAATATATCTCCAAAAACCGCATCTCACGCTGTGTCAAAACTAAATACCAAGACATAGGGCTTGTAACTGTCTCATGGAGACGGGGAGGCCATGGCTGTGTGTACGTGTGCGTGAGTTCACGCATGGGCATGAGTACCTGGAGGCCGTGGAGCATCTGTTGCGTCCTCTTGTTCCACCTCTTCTCCTCTTGATCTTGGTCTCCTCCCTGGCCGTCCTCGTCCTGAAGAGCAGAAAAAATAAAAAATAAATAAAAACTTGTCAGTGCAAGTCGACAAAGTGGCAGTCCACATTACACGATTAATCTTTCCCAGTTCCAGAAAACTACGGTCAGAAGAAAAGAAATGGATGGGAGTCTTCCTGACCTCCTCGTCGCTGTCACCCTTCTTGTCCTTCTCGCCCAGCAGGTCGAGCTCGGGGACGAGCTGCGTGAGGTTGATGCTGCTCTCTTCGGGCGGCAGGTCCACCTGGGCCACGTCTAACCTCTGGGACAGAAGGGAGCGATCAGTCGCTTGCTGCTGCGTCTGCTCCAAGGGAGCCATCTGATCAGCGGGGGAAAAAAAATAATGTAAATAAACAAGACAAAAGTACATTTGGGGGAAATCTCATGTAACTTCTGTTCTCTTCCTGATTATACGACACTTGGTGGCTGCTGCACTCACAGGGAGGGAAGCCTCTTTGTCAGCTGCCTTGCGTTTGACACCACGGGGTGTGGAGGGAGGGGGCATGGCCGTCTCGTCCAAGGTGGTCCTGCTGCCCTCCATCACCGACGCTCCCAAGATGCTCGGCTCCTCCATGATGGTCTGGTCTGAGGCGGACAGCACGGAAGAGGAAAACATTCAGGAAAAAAAAAGGTTTTCAAAGTGAAAGTACGACATTTCTTAAATACTGTCCTGTTGCAGATGCCTAAATACTGGACTCTCCCAAATGTATCAAAGACAAACACAAAAAAATATGTTACCATGTGAACTTTGTCCTCAGATATACAGATAATTGGTTCAACTTTGGGCAAGGTTTATGCTGGTATTACAAAATTAAAATCAAGGGCTTTTTAGAATTTTTTAAGCAACATATTTTCATTTTCAACGACTCAAATTCAAATTCCAGTGTGATCTTTATTAACTAAAATATAATCTTGTCCCATTGCCTATTATTTAAGAGATATATATATATATATATATATATATATATATATATATATATATATATATATATATATATATATATATATTACAGTATTTATCTCATTGTCATCTATTCCTCTGGAATAATCTGTCGTAAAAGCAATTCTGGATTTTTTTATATTATTAGGTTACGAGTTGAATAACAAAACCATGAGGAATATCACAGGTTTTCAATAGTGTCCCCCCCAGGACTTTTCAAGCACTTATTTATTTTTTCCCAAAGGCACAAAATGTGCAAGTTTTCAAGGTATTCCGATACTTTGATTTCCGAGAATTAAATTCAAGCCCTTCAAGTGCCTCAAGGACCAGGTGAGAACCCTGCTCTTGGGACTCACCGATAACGTCTCTGTGCTGACTCATGACCTCCTCACGTGGGACCTCGGGATTCTCCAGCTCTTTGAGGAACTCGTCCAGGCTGTCCGCTTCACCTCCCTTCCTCCTCTTCCTCATCTCGTCTGGCACCAGGGGCGTCAGGCAGCGTGTGAACATCTGAGAGGGGTACAGATGATAGTGTTAGAACAATTTATTATTATTATTATAAAAAGGATCCTCCAGAGAGAAAGTCGCCAGAAACCAAGATTTTTTGGGGTGGACGTATGATTGGATGTGAGAAAATGGTACCAGTGTATCCATCTGTAGAGAATTAGCGATAACGCTTCTTCTGCGCAAACAATACGATGACACGTGTTTGTTTTTTGTGCATTAATTTGCCACCACACACGCAGAAACACATTTTCAGGAATCAAATTCATGGGGATAGGCAGGCTCCCATAATATAGTCCAAAAAAGTAAACCAACCAACAGTGGGAACCGAGAAAGCTTCTAAATTAGAATTACAACTTCGATGTTTGACCTTTTTTAGCCAGAGTGACGATGGATTTTTAATATAATGCCATGGGCTGGGTAAAATAAATACAAAAATATATTAAATATAATTTGAAAATACTTGGACCTGCATTTTCCACTGAAATATTTAATTTCTGTATTTGACTGAAATTATATGAAATGTTTTTGTAATGCATATCAGATTGGCACACTGGGGTGGTGGTAGCAACGTAATAATGTATAAAACAACAATACCCAGCCTTAATACAATAATATAAATCATTCTGAAAATCTGCAATGAGGAGAGGTCTGGTCTTTATATAAAATAATAAAAAATAAAATAAAAAATAAAATCACCTTTAGTATAAAGAACTTTTTTTTTTTTATAACAAACAAAAAACAATGTGCAGACTTTGTAAAGGGGAAAAAAATAGAAGCAATATACCTATTACAGTATTTTAGAAACCAACCATTTATTCAATATCCAGAACTTTGGGGAAAAGGAGATTTAGTGCGATACAAGAATCACACACTGTGATGGAACACATCGCCCAGTCCTTGGTGCTCTGCGCTGAATTATTCATTGGGGGAAGGTTCATCGCTCTGCTTTCTATAGAGTTGCACAGACAGACCAAATCTCATCTTTCAGGAGTCCCGACTCCCTATGTTCCACTTATTTCAAAGCCCTGGAATAGAATTAAAAATAAAACAATATGCTGCAAAACGTCTGCACCCTCTCCAAAACAGCGTGTGACCTACTTGAACAATTCTAGTTTGCAGAATGACTTAACACTTGTGTCAGCAATTTGTAAGACAAGTTGCAGCCCCCCCCCCAAAAAGGCATTGTTTGCGCATTAGGGATCGTACAGATTCAGAGCAAACAATAAATTGAGGACCTTTGTTGAAAGCAAACACTCTCTAGCGCCTCAATGATCTTTCGCCTGTCACATGAACCGATTGACTTCTCACAAGAAGACATCCCAGAGAATGTTAGTTAATGGACTGCGTATTAAGTTGTTCCCTCATCAAGCTGTCCAGCCCTGTCGTGAACCCTCACCTTGAGCAGCCTGACATTCCAGAGGGGCTGCGCTGGGAGGGAGAAAAGCCTATCCACACCTCCAGTCTCCTTCCACATCATCAGCTTCTTGGTGGGGGGGGCCAGGTCCAGCGTGGTGACGATGTCGGAGTAGTCGGATAGCTGGGCGCGGATGGTCTTGCTGTCCAACTCCTTCACGCTGTCCACGATCAGCTTCCTCTTCCGCTTGGCCTTTGTCTCCTTCACTGTGGATCAGAAGAGAAGTGTTTTTCCCCTCTCTCCACTGAATTGGATTTAAATGGACGGCTGAATCAAGATGTGGACTTTTTGGGGTTCTAAATAAGAAGGTAGGAGCGTCTTACCGGTGATGTCGATGGGCTCGAGGGCAAAGGCCTCTTCCTCGTTGTGCACCAGGGTAGTCTGTTCTGTCTGGTCAGCCATGGCTGGCAGGGGCTCTGCAGGGCCTGAGTCTGGGCTGTCTGGACCCGCTTGACACAAAAACACAAAAGCATATTTCATGGCCAGATGAGACACTAGATTCCGCTTCATTCTATAGTTACACACTACTTCCTTGAATTTCCCCCTGGGTATTAATGAAGATTTATCTTATGTTAAAGAAGCTAAATAAAAACAACTTCCTCATTAAAAGGTAAAAAATAAATAAAAAATAAAAAGATGTGGGAGTAGAAGGTAGTTTCTGTTTTAATAATTTCAGGCATTAATTAATTAATGTGGCACAGAAAAAACATTAAAGCTCATGTAGAGTCAAATTGAATCCCAATCTAGTTTGGAGCCTCGATTTTCCATATTGTAGTTTTGCAATGAACACAAAATCGTTACAATGCACAGATCCAATATCCATGACAGACTGCATGCGGCACTTACGCGATTGGAGGTTGTCAAAGTCGTCCTCATCGTCTCTGTGGTCTGGAGGCATCATGACGCTCTCTGTGATGGCCGGAGGGTCATCAAAGATGCCACCGCCATCCTCGTTGCTCAGCAACTTGTCCACTGGAGAAACACAGTAAACCATCAATGAGCTTAAGATCCTTTGAACAAGGATTTTGTTTACTCCAAGACCACTTTGTCTCAAATTATGATTTTTATTTGACTTAGGAGACAAAAATAAAAATAAGAACAACAAACCAAGGGTCAGATAAAAGAAAGCCCCTCACCCAGCATTCCCCCGTCGCTGTTGCCCATGGTGTTGTCCCCAAAGTCATCATACTCCATGTGGTTGGACTTGTTGGGGAGGTGCGCAGGGCCTGGCTCGGCCTCCAGCAGAAGGTTGGAGGCTGTGGCGCCGTGCATGATGTCCTCCTCAAACGCGCTAGCGTCGCGCATCATCTCGCGGTCGTCCATGCCGAAGTCCGCTGAAGGGAAGAAGGGCCGTCAAATGGAGACGCGGTATTACCTCAGACAGGAAAGTGTAAATGTGTGCGCAAGTACAATGAAAAGCACTTTGAACTCCCTTACCAAAGTCATTGTCCTGCATGAGACTGAGGTTGCCGACGTCTTCCCTCATGGTGATCTCCTCTACCCTGCTCTGGTTCAGTGTGAACTGCTGGGCGACGTCTATGTCGCTGTCAAGGAGACACACACACACACACACACACACACACACACACACACACACACACACACACACACACACACACACACACACACACACACACACACACACACACACACACACACACACACACACACACACACACACACACACACACACACACCCCCCTTTGTGTCAATCTCCAATATCACGGGACATCAAAAACAGTCAACATCGCCATCAAAGCTGGAAAATTATATACAAAAAAAAAAAAGAAAGATTAATTTGACTTACTCTAGATCGGGAAGCGGCTGATCAAAGTCATGGAACTCTTCGGGTAAGGTGATGGCATTGTAGGCTGCCTCTCTGTTCTCCTCAGGTAGATCCACCACACCTAAAAACACACACACACACACATGGGGAACTGAAAGGATAAAAGGCTGATCTGAATTCCCCTCTTAGTGTGTTGACTAATTTTATTAAAAATAAGAAGAAGAAAAAAAATAAAGGTGTTTTGCAATAATTTGACAATTGAAACAGTGAGACATTATACCCTAGGCTTTGGCGATCGTGCAAAATGCACACAGAACATTATTCAATTCAGTTAAGTCGGTGTCATTCAGACAATACACAAACGGATGTTATTCTTGTCAGAGACAAACGCTGGCAAAACACCCCCTCAAGTGGATGAGGAGGCCGCCTATAAGAAGACCCGGCCCTGCCAACACATTTAGCCAGCGCAAAATTGATGTGACACAACAGAAAAATATTGGCCATTGCCATCAGTTAATGTCATCTTATTTGCTGATAGGTTGATGGTAGTCAACAAGGCGGCTATTGGCCGTTACCAATGTATGGCCGATAACATCCCAAGTTGAGTTGTATAGTTACATTATCTCAAATGTTTCCAACAACTTTCAAAACCCAGAGAAATCCGTAATTTTTAAATAGGTAACAGTCAATTTATTTAGGTCGCTTGTCAATGGCATCTTATCCCCTTTACCCCCTCTACTTGTAATAAGTTCCAGGGAAACACGGGGACGACCCGGATGATATGTCAGAGAGTGAGGAATGGACTCGATGAAGTAGCTAACGTTAGCTAGCCACGGTATTGTACTAATCTTTGTATTGCTAATCACTCCAGCTATTACTCCAGCGTTTCGCCTATATGCAACTAGCAGTGGCGGTATGCAAAAAATATGACCATTGCTGCTATTTTTTTAAGACCCCTCCTCTCTAGGAGGACGATTATAATAACAAGCAAGCAAGGCTGATCACGCATTCAGGATTATCATTTGCCAAAGGGAAGACATTCCTGTAACTTCACGTGAGTAAGTATCACTGCATGCGGATCACACGGTACCAGTAAGTGGACAGTCAACAGAAAGCCTGTAATAACTAGGCCTGTCACAATAACTATTTTTGATGGACGATATATTGACTCAGAAATAATTGCGATAAACAATATTGTCATTCTAATTTTACATTTGTCATTTTATCGAGGTCATGTCCATATATCAAGTCAATATATATATAAATAAGCCATTATAGTAATTATCGCGTCAGGCCTAGTTGCAACCTGAAACTTCCAACACAGACGCGAAAACTGCAAGCTGTGGGGGAGTTGTGCAAGCAGGTGCTAAGCTTGAGCAGCTTGCCGGCTAAAAGTGTAAACACACAGTAGCACGTGCAGTGCAGTTTCGTAGTCTCACAAGACTGGGACACCTCGTGGCATTAACGTGTATTAACTGCGAAAAGCTTCTGTAGACATTTCGGTTAGCTGTTTCTAATAATAATAGCTGCAGGCAGCAATGCACAGGGTCCAGTTTAGTCATGTCAGGTACGTATTACACGTTTACGTGGTTCCATTGCACTGAGGAAAACCTGTTGTGATAGAGGGTCACTCCGAGTCCGCCCTGTCCACTGCGAGGTTGGGCGGAGGGACGTTGTTGTATTTTTGTTGTTTATTTTTATTATTTTACATAGATTGAATAGTTTGTGAATTAATTGTGTATAAATAAAGACGTTCGAGCAATTACGGCGGACTTACACCACTGACGCCCCAAAAGAACTGTGTTTTACGATCGTTCCTGGTTAATGCAGTGCAGACACAAAAGAAAATGACGGCTCCGCCAAAGGCTCCATTATACGCAGCATCCGCTCGGGTTGTCTGTCTATGCCAGTGGTCCTCAACCTTTCCCAGCTCAGGAGTCACATTAAACTATTTTCACCAGAGCCAAATTTCTGAAACATCCCTTTCCTCCATCAAACCATTGATGCATTTTAAAATAAGGTTACTAGTAATACATTAATGAATGAAAAGAAAAATGAATGAAAAGAATGATGTATGCAATAATCGCATTTATAATTACTACCACCATGTGACCCACCACAGAAAAGGCCGCCGTCTCACGGATTTCTAAAATGCGCCAGGGGCAGCCAAATAGGTAAAAAAAACAAACACAAAAAAAAAAAAAAAAAAACACCTTTCTTGAAGGAAAATGAGATTTTTACAGATTCGTGTGCCTTTGTGTTTTTTTTTTTGTTTTTTTTTTAATCTCTCAACGGATTTTCAAAACCGATTTTGATTTATAAATAGTAGAAAAATGTTCAACCGTGGGGTTAAATATTCCCGTTAGATTACATGAGGAAACGCAGTTCACTTACCGGGACGCTGAATAATGCTGATCTATTGTTTCCTTTAATGTGAGCGTTCGGGTGAAGAGCATTCCTCAATATTCCATGTGATGTTAAGACAATGTGAAACCGTTTTGATAGAGTTCAACCTTTAAATCTTACTACTTTTACACACACGGAGCCATTGTTGTGAAAAGCGAAGAAGAACCCTTCGCATCACACACCTACATCACTTCCGTAAACAGGCGGGTAAAGCGCAGCATGGTGGGGGGGGTTCGGTCTCACTTGTCTGTGAAAACTTTCTTCTCCGTATCGTTATGGATTAGGGGAAGAGGGTGGCGGAAGCTCTGAATCATATTTCGGACCATAATCTGACCTGACCTTCATTTTCCGCGATGATAGTCAGTTCTCCGACAGCGACGCTGAGAACGACAGCGCTGCTGAATCTGATAATATCCCGGACTTGGAGAATATTTCAAACAGCGGATTTCAAACTTAATGTGACGATTAAACAGAATATTTTCAAGAACCAACAGAGATCAACGATACGCCCGTTGTTGTTACAACAGGAGAAGTTGATGACGTGATTAAGTCCGTTGAGGTTGGTGATTTTCATATTTGATATTTTCTGAGACTAATTATTGAAAGACTCCACATTATTTGTGTTGTTCGTACGTTTAAACTCCAAAATAATTCCACTATTATAAAACATGTATATTCTTACTGTTAAATAAAAGCTTATTTAAAAACAAAAATTGTTGTGTGCTGTTGACGATGTTCAACACGGTTTGTGACTGGCCCATTCAGCAGTATGTTAATTAGCCATGAGGCTTTGTTTGTACGCCAAATCCATTTGCATTCTGGGAGTTGGCTGAATGAACCTGGTGTGGGTAAAACTTCAGAGGTGATTATCTCAGAATCACAGTTTACCACACCCTTGTCATTAACAAGTCATAGCTTTAAATACATTTGCTTGCTTTGCACAAGTGACACCTTGTTTGGAAGCTCTGATTCTCAACTTTCAAATGATGCGGAAAGTCAAATGCCGCCAAATGACCCTAAAGTATGCGGTCACATATAGGTATTATTATTATTACATTATAGTGATCTAAAGGTCGCTGGTTCGATCCCAGGCTCCTCCTGCTAGCATGCTGTAGTGTCCTTGAGCAAGACAATTAACCCCTCATTGCTCCTGATGGCTGCGTCCGTCGGTGTTTGAACAATTGTAAGTCGCTTTGGATAAAAGCGTCTGCTAAATGACTAAATGTAATGTAATGTAATTACCATATTATTAAGATCTTTTTATTACCAGCTTCTTGCTAAGATTGTTTTCCCACCGTCACATGGATCTTCTCGCACACTGCAAAGAAAGCGCGATAATAGGTTTCGCTGCATTCACATGGATGAAATAGAGAAAGCGACGAGGCGTCTCTATTGCAACTACCGGGTTTTTTAGCTGCAGCCTGAGATGCTGTGTTCTTTGGAATATCACACTTATATTAAGTTCAACTTTTTTGCTTTAACTTATGACGTTAATGTTGATTGCACAGTGTAATGCTATAGAATAATGACACCATCTAAGTTAAGATTGGTTCCCTATAAGCCTCCAAATCACTCTGCAATTCAGAGTGCCACCTAGTACAACCTCCCGGGAAAAGGAAGAGGCAATTTACGGCAGTGCGCCACCGTGGCGTAACCAGTAGTGGAGAATGGTCGATGGTGGAGCAACCAAAGTGGCAGTGGAATCTCTACACCGGCAAGAGAAAAAGAAGCGGCAAAGAAGGTGAAGAGGGAGAGTGATAGAAACAAAAGTAAAACAAGAGTGAACCTCAGACGGGCATTCACTCGATGGAGAGAGGACTTGCGAGCGTTCCTCACCGACTTTCAGTTTCCATTCTTTCTACTGGATCAGTAGGTAACACAACCTGCATACGTATTAATACTACCGGATGTTTTACTCTGCCTTTATCGTAGCGCTGGCATCGAGGTTTCTAGAACAAATTGGGATTCTTACGGTTGTTTCTTGCTTTGGAGTGTAGCCAGGCTGCTACCGGTAGCGTTAGCCACATTGCTAAGCCAGAAGCAGACAACTGATCCATTGTCCGTTTGTTATCTAAATAAAGAACACGTTTCCTTGCAGTGCATTACTTCATGGAGCTAAGGTCTGATGAAAATGTAAAGTGAGCCAGTTGTCTTTGCGACAATGTCGCAAACAATAATACCACTTTGAAAGGCTGGGGGGTGGGGGGTGGGAGATTTGGACACGGTGGTCTCCCGTGGCATAGTTGGTTCGGTGATACGTTGCGGCTACAGGTTATTACTTATACACGGTAATAATATAATTAAATATGAATAATTAATAATAAAATTGACAGTGGAAACCAGGTGATCAGCCTTTGATCACTCAGTTAACAGATCATTGGTCAATATCAGGAAACTGATCTGTATAGATGCGCTCTCTTTCGAAGTTTCATAGGTTGATGTGTCCAATGGGAAATTCAGTTTTGAATACCTCAGACAAAATGTATTAATATACTTTATTTATATAGAATTATAGAATAGATTTATAGAATTTTTATTTAACTGCAACTAGTCATAAAAGAGCTGCATGCGAGTGTCACTGGTCTACGCGTAGTCACCGCCATGCAGTCCAGGGAATAGGTCCCTGGATGCAAATGACTTCCGAGGGTCGAGGCTTGGACTTATATGATTTTGGATGATGATTTCACAAAGCACCCTGCTCTTTTAAGTAATTAAGTCACGCCCTGCGCAGTGGGCTTGACCCCTGATCATCTTCTTCTTCTTCTTCTTGCTGTTAGGGGTCGCCACAGTGGATCATCTGCCTCAAATACCTTCTGTTCTGCGCATCTTCCTCCCTTACTCCAACCACTTGCATGTCCTCCCTCACCACATCCATAAACCTTCTCTTTGGCTTTCCTCTTTTCCTCATGCCCGGCAGCTAATAAAAAATAATAATAACAAGCAGGAGGGCCACAGCACATACTACACACGCATTACGCATGCTTCACCTCCGCCATCCTAGGGGAAACACTGTTTTGTCGCCGAAGCTGTCCCCATAAAGCGCAAATGTACAGGTGAAGACAACTCCCATGATACCACGCTACTTCACAACGTCAAACTCTGTATTTTGTTATTGTTTTGATTGAGAGTCCTCTAGTGGCAGAAATTACATATTGTGCATCTAACAAATAGCATAATTACTTGGAGGTGATCATTTGAAAGCACCCCATTCTTGCAGGACTGAGCCACATACTGGTTTACAGTGCGGTCGCCACTCACCTGGCCTGAACGCCATCTTGATCTTGATGAAGGCCTCATTGCAGTCAGCCAGCAGGTACTTGGCCTTCCTGTGGTAGATCCTCACCACTCCCAGGAGAAGGTGGCCCGATGTCCGCAACGCCATCTTAACCTGGAAGAGTGGGACCCCAGATGCAATGACTTCAAGTTATACTTCAATTACCAAAATGAGTTAGAATCCTTTCAAACTTTAAGTGGCAACACCATTATATTCATGGTTCCAAACATTAAACAGCAACAACACTGAATAAATAAAATTTAAAAAAATATGTAAACTGCTGTGACTGCCATCACATCAGATGCCTTGTTTCTTCTCTAAAACATTTTAGAGGTAGTATATTGAACACTGATTTATTCAAATTAAATTGCTGCTGGAAAGGTTGGAGGCAGGCCTGTGTTTGGTCAGATTTCAGGTAGTCAAACCATTTCCAAATAACTGAAGTGGTATGACCTTTCTTCGGTACAATTTAATCTGTCTTTGGCAACAGTTTCCTTGCACTCTGTTTCCTCTTGTGTGTGTGTGTGTGCCGTTACCTTTGGTGAGATGATGCTCTCCACACTGCTCTCCAGGTTGCATTCGAAGACATGGGCCTTGGTCAGCTTCTTGTCCCAGTGGGCCGCTAGCCAAATTTTGGCCAGCGGCCCACGTTTGCTCAGGACAAAGTGGGCGTAGAACATTGCCCCACTTCCTGTCTCACACACTCAGACTGGGGCAGGTCTGCAAGTGAGAAAAACAAAATGTAATTGATCTCTGCGCTTGGAACGGCACCCGACAAAAACTCACAATGTGAGCTCAAAACTATGACTCAAAATCACCACAGTTTAGATAAGATGTGCAGTTTTATGCCTCTCAGAGGACAGACATGGAGAGCTATAGGTTTAAAAGCAGAAAAGGGCTGTGTCTGGATTGAGAAAATATCTTTCTGACCTAAAAATAAAAAGCATGACACATAATACAGCAGTGGTTCAGAACCTGTTCTCAAAACAGGGATCAATCTCAATCTGATACACGTTGGGCCACGCACACACCAGTCTTATATGTAATTCATAAGTACATGAGTTTATTCAGTCATTATAACGAAGCCACCCAATTGTGCGTATGGACAAAATGAAGGCTGATCAAAGATGCACGAGGCACAACCACCCAATTGCCTCGGTTTTCTTGCGATACAGGAAGAGATTGTGTGCCCTAACTGTTCTGATTTATGTTTTCAAAAAGTGTTTTATCAATTGCTTGTTGTTTCTTATGTTTGACTTTTGGCTCTTGTCCCCCACTCGGAGAAGCAATGATTAGTTGTTTAGTCGATCATACCAGAGTAATGTTGTCCTCAGAAGAGGGGGGGTTGGCAGCCACATTCCACAGGTCATCCAAAGGATGGAGTTATAGTAAGTGGTTTGTGATGATTATTTAAGACTGGCATTGCAGGTTGCGAATTTGGACACAACTTGCGGATTAACTGTGTTGGACGCAATGACATACAATCACCCACACAAACATCCTCCGTTGTATGCCCTGTCTGAGAACAGCTTAAAAAATAAAAATTAAAAAAATACACATGACAAACTAAAACGTGATCTGTGCAGTTCTAAAAACACACATTACACCTATGGGAAGCGCATCCATTGACCAACTTGTAAACCTTATCAAGTCGATTAAGTTGGCAATTTGCTTCATTGATTAAGTCAGTGGCTTTATTTACCCTCGAGTCCATTTCAGTCATTGATACGTTCATGGAGTTTTCTCTTCGATTCCAAATTCAGTTAAAAAGTGGCCACGACTGGATTCTCGGTTGTTCAACACTATAATATAAAGCGGGGGATGCTAAAACTCACATAGATCAACTTAGTGACGAGCGGTCTTTGAGATTTACGAAACAGCAAGTAAACACAGATGGCTCCTAGTTTTTCTAAAGCGGCCCCGTTCAAATCAAGCGCTCAGTCACTACTGACTAGTGCCCTGACAAGTCCCAGAGAATAGTCGGCGCCTCGAGTTAATTAATAGTAGCGCATTTTATTTCGAACACTGGCGACGTGGTCTTTACGGGGGGAAAAAAACGCAAACAAAACACGAAATTTATTAAAAAAAAAAAAAAAAAAAAAAATTATAATAATAATAATAATAACAACAACAAAACAAAGCGCGGGTCCGGGGCAGCTCCCACTCAGCCGTTAGCCGCTAACTGGCTAACGGCGGCTAGCAACAGGAAGGCCGCGGTAAAGTAAGCGCCAACTTCGTACGCTTAATTCCCCCTTCGAAAAAACCCACAGGGCGACGCCGGAATATTTCCAGCGCGTATCGACTCACCGTTCGTATCCCCCCTGAGATTGAAATAAAGACGACTATGTAATTCCTCCCAACGAGTTTCCCCCTGTTGTACTCATTAAAACAGCCAAGATGGCGCCAGCTGCCTTCTTCCTCCCGCTCGGCGGAGTCCTTTTCAACCCGCAGGATGTTGACACTCAAAACATGGCGGAGGAGGAGCCTGGTGGCCCGCTGTAGGCGGCAGGTGCCGGTAGGGGGCGGTGGGGCACCCGGCCGCACTGGAGAAGCGTTGCATGCGGGGACTGCGCTGTTTCGCGGAAACCTTTTTTGAATAACAATATTAACAATGACAGTAACAATGAAGACAATACAACTATTAGAATTATTTTTAATATTAAAACTATTATTATTATTGTTATTATTATTATTATTATTATTATTATTATTATTATTATTATTATTATTATTATTATTCAAGATTCAAGATGTTTATTTGTCACATGCATTTATATACGAGCATGGATTTTGTGTTCAAGATGTTTATTTATACATACATGCAGTGAAATGTCATTGCAACGCACCCGGACTTTATGCACAACAAGTACAATAACTAACCAATTAACTAACTAAACTAAGTAAACAAACGAATTCCTAAAACGTAATTCAGTTAGTAAATGCAATAATATAAGAGTAAAAAAGTTAATATACTAAGTAGGAATACAAAATATAAATAAAGGAACAGACTTATGTATATACAGATATGTGCAGTAAAGTGGCACGTTAATAAAGTGAGATAGTGTGTGCGGAGGTACGCAGTACAGTATACAACAGTATGGCTCAACAATACAGCACAGTATGCTTTAGTCCACTACAGTGGTACAGTATGCAGTACAGTACAGTTAGGCAGTGGGGCCTATATTTCCTAGTGATGACCCCTGGCGAGTTCAGCATTGACAGTCCTTATGGCTTGTGGGAAGAAACTCCGTCTCAGTCTCTCTGTTCTCGCTGTGTGACTGCGGAGGCGCTTGCCTGACCGCAGCAGCTGGAACAGTCTGTTGTTGGGGTGATGAGGATCCTTCATGATCCTGCGGGCTCTGCTACTACACCTCCTGGTGTATAACTCCTGCAAGGGGGGGAGGGTAGTTCCAGTGGTACGTTGGGCTGGACGCACCACCCTCTGCAGGGCCCGCCTGCCCTGAGCAGTACAGCTCCCAAACCAGGCAGTAATGTTGCCTGTCAGGATGCTCTCCACTGCTCCAGAGTAGAAGGACTTGAGGATCCTCACCGAGACCCTGAATTTCCTCAGCTGCCTGAGTTGGAAAAGACACTGCCTCGCCTTTCTCACCAGAGTGTCTGTGTGTATAGTCCATGTTAAGTCCTCAGTGATGTGGACTCCCAGGTATATGAAGCTGCTCACCCTGTTGACAGAAGTTCCATTAATCACCAGTGGCGCGTGTGTCCTCAGTTGTAATCTTCTCCTAAAGTCCACAATCAGCTCCTTAGTTTTACCGAGGTTCAGGAGGAGGCTGTTGTCCTGGCTCCAGGGCAACAGGTCAGCCACCCCCTCACATTAGGCCTTCTCGTCGTCGTCCGTGATCAGGCCCACCACAACGGTGTCGTCAGCAAACTTGATGGTGTTGGAGCTGGACCTGGACACACAGTCATGTGAGAGAGGCCTGTAATTTTCATCATAGGTACACTTCGACAATGAGAGACAGAATGGGGGGAAAGAATCCAGGAAATCACATTGTAGGATTTTTAATGAATTAATTGGTAAATTCCTCGGTAAAATAAGTATTTGGTCACCTACAAACAAGCAAGATTTCTGGCTTTCACAGACCTAACTTTTTCTTTAAGAGGCTCCTCTGTCCTCCACTCGTTACCTGTATTTATGGCACCTGTTTGAACTGGATATCAGTATAAAAGACACCTGTCCACAACCTCAAACAGTCACACTCCAAACTCCACTATGGCCAAGACCAAAGAGCTGTCAAAGGACACCAGAAACAAAATTGTAGACCTGCACCAGGCTGGGAAGACTGAATCTGCAATAGGTAAGCAGCTTGTTGTGAAGAAATCAACTGTGGGAGCAATTATTAGAAAATGGAAGACATACAAGACCACTGATAATCTCACTCGATCTGGGGCTCCACGTAAGATCTCACCCCGTGGGGTCAAAATGATCACAAGAACGGTGAGCAAACATCCCAGAACCACACGGGGGGACCTAGTGAATGACCTGCAGAGAGCTGGGACCAAAGTAACAAAGGCTACCATCAGTAACACACTACGCCGCCAGGGACTCAAATCCTGCAGTGCCAGACGTGTCCCCCAGCCTAAGCCAGTACATGTCCAGGCCCATCTGAAGTTTGCTAGAGAGCATTTGGATGATCCAGAAGAGGACTGGGAGAATGTCATATGGTCAGATGAAACCAAAATAGAACTTTTGGTAAAAACTCAACTTGTCGTGTTTGGAGGAGAAAGAAAGCTGAGTTGCATCCAAAGAACACCATATCTACTGTGAAGCATAGGGGTGGAAACATCATGCTTTGGGGCTGTGTTCTGCAAAGGGACCAGGACGACTGATCCGTGTAAAGGAAAGAATGAATGGGGCCATGTATCATGAGATTTTGAGTGAAAACCTCCTTCCATCAGCAAGGGCATTGAAGATGAAACGTGGCTGGGTCTTTCAGCATGACAATGATCCCAAACACACCGCCCGGGCAACGAAGGAGTGGCTTCGTAAGAAGCATTTCAAGGTCCTGGAGGGGCCTAGCCAGTCTCCAGATCTCAACCCCATAGAAAATCTTTGGAGGGAGTTCCGTGTTGCCCAGCGACAGCCCCAAGACATCACTGCTCTAGAGGAGATCTGCATGGAGGAATAGGCCAATATACCAGCAACAGTGTGTGAAAAACTTGTGAAGACTTACAGAAAACGTTTGACCTCTGTCATTGCAAACAAAGGGAATATAACAAAGTATTGAGATGAACTTTTGTTGTTGACCAAATACTTATTTTCCACCATAATTTGCAAATAAATTCTTTAAAAATCAGACAATGTGATTTTCTGGATTTTTCTTTCTCATTTTGTCTCTCATAGTTGAGGTTTACCTATGATGAAAATAACAGGCCTCTCTCATCTTTTTAAGTGGGAGAACTTGCACAATTGGTGGCTGACTAAATACTTTTTTGCCCCACTGTACATATGTTCATACATATACACAGTGAAATGTCTTTGCTACATACCCGGAGATTATGCACAATAGCTTTTAAACCGAAAGTAATAGCTAACCTAATTTCTACCTAGCTAACTAACTGAAACTAACTGATTCCTAAAATGTAATGCAGTTAGTGAATAGAATAATATAAATAAAATAAAATAAAAATAAAATAAGACTCAAAAAGGTAATACACAGTGGGGGGACAAAACATAAGTAAAGGGAATAGAGTTATGTATATGGGACAGGCTATTTGTATATACAGATATGTGCAGTAAGGTGCATGTGAATAAAGTGTGTATGGAGATATACAGTACAGTATACAACAGTACGACACAGCAATACAGTAACACCGAACAGAACAGCAATACAGCGCAGTATGCAGTAACCCAGAACAATGGTACAGTAACTTGCAGTACAGTATTGTTATTATAAAATCCCAATATAATAATGTATTAATATACTACTACTTTTAATAATAACAAAAAAATAATCATAACAACGATAAAATTATTAATAATATCAATGTTGGTGTTGTCATTACTACAAAAACTATTACAAGTATTATAATAATAAACTATTAATAATAATAAAAATCACTGTTTAGAAATCGATAGTATGTTACTGTTACACTTTCAAAAACATATAAAAATAATTATCAGCAGAAGTAATCGCCAACCTGTAAAATAAAATGAAATACATATATATATTAATGTATTTTTGTTGTATACAAACGATTAATCATTCTCAAAATGCAAAAGATAAATACTGTACTGTTAAATTTAAATATGCGGAACCGATGAGTAGGGACGTGCAGAGATTGTACAAATTGATATGTTGTAAACCGGATTTGTCTCGCAGGCCACACAGCATCTGTAGCAAGAAAGAAATGTAGGGGTTTATGACAAAGCCTCTATGCCAGTAACAACTGGTGGAAAATTGGGTTGATATCCAAATAATTTCTGTATAGGCTACAGACACACTATTTGTGGCACAATCATATAATATTTAATTTATTTAATATTAAAAGAGACAATAGGAGGTACTGGGATATACGTAGCCGACCATAGAATCAAATAAATCTGAAATTCAATTGTGCAAAATTATCATGATAATTCCACACTTGATAAAACTATGTGAGCCTCCAGTATCTATTGAAACATATTATTTTCCCCAGCATGTTAAGTAGAGCACATACACAGTATACAATGCAGCTCATCTGCTTCTGGATGGTGACACAGTTTCAGCCTCCCATCTATTAAAAATACAATTGCATTCAGATTGCAGATGCAATGCCGTTGTCGTGTGATTCTAGACAGCCACAGAGAATCCTGGAATGCTAGATAGATAGATAGATAGATAGATAGCTAGATAGATAGATAGATAGATAGATCTATATAGATCTATCTATCTATCTATCTATCTAGCTATCTATTAAGATTAGCCATCAGAAACAAGCGGTCACAGAAAATCCCACCCCATCACTTGACCTAACAAAGTGCCACTTTGTAGCCATATTTACATAAGCCGACCCCCGTAACAGGAGAGAAAGTCAGCCACCACCATCTGCGCCCCCGACCTATGGACCACCAGGAAGTTAAAGGGTTGGAGAGCCAGGTACCACGGGTGATCCACACGGTGCCCATGTGGTGGAGCCACTGCAGTGCAGTGTGGTCCGAACAGAGGGTGAAGGCGTGCCCAAAAAGGTAGTACCGGAGGGAGCTGACGGCCGACATGATCGCCAGACACTCCTTCTCGACCGTGCTGTCCCTCGACTCCCACAGGCTTGTCCACGTCCTCCACCTCCTGGGACAACACCGCACCCAGCCCTCTGTACTATGTGTCGGTCTGCAGACAGAAAGGAAGAGAGAACTTAGGGTTAAAGAGCCATGGCTTTCCACAGAGAGCTGACTTCATGTACATAACTGCCTGCTGGCACTTTTCAGACCACTGGACCAGATCTGGAACAGCCTTTCCCACCCACCCAAGTGATGTAAAATGATGCAATTATTTGGTAATGATGGGCCATCACACTCAACCCCATTTCTTTTCACTTTCCATGTAACCATATAACCATATAAGCATATTTCCATGTAACACTTTATTTGCAGGATTGCATGTTCATGTTCCCCGGAATTTCCCGAACATAATGATGTTTGTTGAAATTTCCAACTTGTGTCACAAAACAATGTTCAGCTTTTACACTATCCACAGTAACTGCATCTTTTGTGACATCTGCCGGTAAAGGTCACCACAGAGACTAACCAGCCGGCCCCAGAGATTGGGGATCTGTTCCAGAAAAGACCCCTGGTGCATGTTCTTAAAACTTTGTAACAGTACTTTATAAATACTGATCTTCTCGTCATTGTATTTGTCTCCTCAGTCCAGCTGTCCGGTCCAGCCTAAATTAACCATCACAAGTTAGATCAGACAAGGGGCTGGTCAGCACTGAAAAGTTGGGTACAAATCTCCCATAGCAGCAGCCAGCCCCAACAACTGCAGACCTCTTTCTTGGTCTTGGGTCTTAGCATGTTTGCGACCATAGTGGTTTTATCAAGCTGGGGTCAGACCAGGCCTTCACCCAAGTGGTATCCCAGATACCGTACCCTCCTCCCCCCAACAGCACACTTCTTTGGAATGGCGGTGAGCCCCGCACACCTGAGGAAAACAAGCACTGCACCCACATGCTGCATATGCCCCTGCCAGGTGTCACTGTGAATGATGCCGTCGTCTAGGTAGGCCGTGGCGTATGCTACATGCCGACACAGGACACAGGTCCCTGAGTCTCTGAAAGGTGGCTGGGGCACCGAACAACCCGAATGGAAGTGTAAGAAAGTGGTACAACCAGAGACAAGGGAATCTGCCATTTGCCCTTGGTTAAATCCGGTGTGAAAAAACAAGCTGCACTTAACCGGTCGAGAAGTTTGTCAACCTGGGGCATCAGGTAGGCGTCGAACTTCGACAGCATGTTCACCTTTCGGTAGTCTACACAGAACCAAACTGACCCATCGGGCTTACCCGTAAGCACACTCCCCGCCGTATTGCCTGCCCAAGCATAAATGCAAAGTCATGCAGGCGTCGTTATACCATACGCCGATGCAATCCGGGTAACCTCAGGTCCCTGCAGCAAACATCTTCTGCAAAGACCTCCTTCTCTGTTGGCTTGTGGAATTGTCGATCTGCAGTTAACAAGGCAGACTTCATTTCTGGTCATGCCAACCACCTCTCCTTGGAGCTCCTTGCTCTCACTGAGACATGGATTAAACCGGAAGATAGCGCAACCCCGGCTGCACTCTCCACTAACTACTCATTCTCCCACACATCCAGACCATCTGGCCGTGGTGGTGGGACTGGCCTGCTAATTACCAACACATGGAAATTTAATCCACTGCTGCCTTTAAACAACTTTGCCTCCTTTGAATATCACGCCGTCTTGGTGACTGCTCCGGTGAAAGCCTATGTGGTCGTCATCTACCGTCCACCAGGACAACTAGGTGACTTCCTACATGAGCTTGACACCCTGCTGTCATCAATTCCTGAGCATGAGTGTCCCATGCTCGTCCTCGGAGACATGAACATCCACTTGGACAGTGCGAGCTCGGCTGACTTCCTGTCTTTGGTTCGCTCGTTCGACCTAAGACAGATCCCGACTCCACCGACTCACAAGGCTGGCAAAGAGCTTGATCTCATTCTTGCTCGGAGCTGTACCACCGACAACCTATGGGTCACTCCTCTTCATCTCTCTGACCACTTCTTCATCCACTTCAATGTCCAGCTACCAGAACAACCCCCCACCTCCCCACCCATGGTTACTATCCGCAGCAATCTCCGCAACTTGTCTCCCACCCACTTCTCCTCTGTGCTCTCCTTTTCTCTTCAACCCCACGGCACTTTCTCCTCTCTGCCGGTTAATGATGCCACTGACTCCCTCTGCTCCACCTTGAGCTCATGTCTGGATAGCCTGTGTCCACTATCCACCAGACCTGCTCGTTCAACCCAGTCGCACCCTTGGCTGACTGACACCCTCTGGACAACGCGCACTGACCTCAGAGCAGCCGAGAGGAAATGGCACAAATCCAAAACAATTGAGGATCTTGCTAGCTACCAGACACTGCTGTCCTCCTTCTCTTCCAGCATCACTGCTGCCAAGAAGGCCTTCTTCAACGATAGGATCAACGGTGCCACAGACACACGTAAGTTATTCGCCACCTTCAAGTCTCTGCTTTACCCTCCACCACCACCTCCCCCAGCTACTAACCTCACTGCTGACTGCCTTGCCTCCTTTTTTACTAACAAAGTGGCAGCCATCAGCAGCCAATTCACTAAACGACTTAATCACAACCTGTCTTCTCCAGCCCTAGGCTCATCGTTCCCTGGTTTCACCCCCCTCGCTGAAAGTGAGGTATCTAAACTACTAACATGTAGCCGTCCTACTACCTGTCCGCTAGATCCGATCCCATCTAACCTCCTTCAAGCCATATCACCGACTATCACCCCGGCAATCACACATGTGATTAATTCTTCCCTAACTTCCGGCACTTTCCCTTCCGCTTTCAAAGCGGCTCGGGTCGCACCACTGCTCAAAAAACCCTCACTCGATCCCAATCAAGTAGAAAACTATCGGCCGGTCTCTCTCCTCCCATTCCTTTCCAAAACCTTAGAGAGGGCGGTCTCTAGACAGGTTACAGAGTACCTGTCAAGAAACAACCTTCTTGATACACTTCAATCTGGCTTCAAAAGTGGTCACTCCACCGAAACAGCCCTGTTGTCTGTGACAGAGGCCTTAAAAACTGCTAGAGCTGCTGCCAAATCCTCGGTTCTCATACTGCTAGACTTATCAGCTGCTTTTGACACTGTCAATCATTGCATACTCCTGTCCATACTCTCAAGCATGGGCATAACGGGCAGTGCACTTTCCTGGTTCGAATCTTACCTTACTGGGCGCTCGTTCAGTGTGACATGGCGAGGCCAGCTGTCTGTGCCTCACAACCTCACCACAGGGGTGCCCCAAGGCTCGGTGGTAGGACCCCTCCTCTTTGCCATATACACCACCTCACTGGGCCCGATCATCCGCTCACATGGCTTTTCATATCACTGCTATGCGGATGATACTCAACTCTATCTGTCCTTCCCGCCCGACGACCCCACTGTCTCGACGCGGATCTCGGATTGTCTCGCTGACATATCCACGCGGATGAAGGATTATCATCTTCAACTAAATCTGGCGAAAACGGAACTGCTGGTCTTCCCGGCCAAACAAGGTATTTATCACAACATTGATATTAAAATCGACTCTCTTTCTCTTGTTCCTACCAAGGCTGCAAGGAATCTTAGTGTCATTATTGATGACCAACTGACATTCTCGGACCATGTTGCCGCCGTCTCCCGGTCCTGCCGCTTCGCACTACTCAACATCCGAAAAGTCAGGCCGTACCTGACCCAATATGCCACTCAACTGCTGGTACAAACCTTGGTGATGTCCCGTCTCGACTACTGCAACGCCCTCTTAACAGGCTTGCCGGCCTGTGCGGTGAAGCCACTACAGATGATACAGAATGCGGCGGCGCGACTGGTGTTCAACCAGCCAAAGAGGGCACATGTCACTCCGCTCATGTCGCTCCACTGGTTACCTGTTGCCGCCCACATCAAGTTCAAGTCTCTTATGCTGGCCTACAGAGTGATTGCTGGGAATGCTCCAGCCTACTTAAATGCTCTTGTAAGAGCACATGTTGCCCCCCGGATGCTGCGCTCGTCAAATGAGCGTCGCCTGGCTCTGCTGGCCATACAGCCACGGCAATCCAGGCTATTCTCATTTGTAGTTCCACGTTGGTGGAATGAGCTGCCAAAAATGACCAGAGCGGGGACCTCCCTCTTTGTCTTTAAGAAGCACCTGAAGACCCAGCTCTTCAGTGAGTACCTCCTGTCCTAACCTACAATTACTTAGCACCACCTTGCAGTATTTATTGTTACACGAATGTTGTTGTTACACTAATCTCTGTCGCAATGTAGCTTGAATGTTATTCTCCCTTGTAAGTCGCTTTGGATAAAAGCGTCTGCTAAATGACTAAATGTAAATGTAAATGTAGACTAAAGGCCATGTTGGACATGGGGGTGAAAAAGGAGCCTTCAAGTGACTGCTGTAGCCCCATAGTTCTGGTGGGTAAGCCTCATGGGTCTGGTACTGTGTAGACTATCGAAAGATGAACGAGTGTTCAAAATCTGATGCGTACCTGATGCCCGGGTCCACGAGCACACGAGTGTCCCATTCTATCACATCCCAAAGGTGACTGGGAAGGCCACTGAAGAGCATTGAACTCATTGATATGTCATGAAACCAGTTTGGGACTACTGATATTTTGACATTATCATGCTGGAAGTAGCCATGAGAAGAAGGCTGTGGGATGGGGGTGGTGTGGTATGAGCAGCCACACCTGTCGTGGGACTAGGTAATTGGGCCCAGGACCAGGGTGGCTGTATGCCTGTTGCTCATAAGTCCAATCAACGAGCAACAGGGAAAACCCCCATCCCCTCACACGCAGGAGAGGAGCCCTTGTCATGACATGTCTTCCATCTGCTCCGGGCTTGTTCCACCTTGCCCACTCTTGCAATATGTGGCAGGCAAAACTCCCACAGTGGCCATGAAGGGATACACATGGTCAGCAACAATACTCAAATTGGCTGTGGCATTCAAGTGATGATTGATTGGTATTAACAGACCGAAAGTGTGCCTAGGTGTGTGCCCCACACCATTACACCACCAACAACAACTTGGATTGTTGGCACAAGGCAGGTTAAGCTTATGGATTCATGCTGTTGGCGCCAAATTATGTGTGCCTCAGCAAAAATTGAGATTCATCAGACCAGACTACGCTTTTTTTTTTTCTGTTCTTGGCTGACAGAAGTGGAACCCGGCATGGTCTTCTGCTTTTGTGGCCCATACTCCCCAAGGGTTCGACGTGTATTCTGAGATGTTTTCGACGTGCATTCTCATCGCACGTGAAAATCCCAGGAGATCAGCAGTTACAGAAATACTTAATTTGTTTAATTTTACTCTCCTTTTAGTTTCCTTCCTATATGGGAAACCAACAAGTTAAGTCATACAGAGTATAAATGAATAAATAAAGTGTAATGTCCAAGTGTCCACGGTATTATTATATGTTACATATCCCTGTGCATTTTTAAGTGAGTACAGTGGTACCTCGACTTAAGACTGCATCTGCTTACGACTAATCCAAGATACGAGTAGCCATAGTCGCAAAAATTTGTATCAACTTGCGACCGACTGCTCCAAGATACAACCGTGGAAATTTGCAGTTGGCGCGTTGGCAGCCAGTCAGCCATCAGTCAGCAGGCGACCTACATTGTGTGTGCACGTAGTTCGCGGCTTATCGATATTTTTTTCATATTTACTGTGTTTGTGCTGTGTATTTTGTTTATTTTCACCCTTCATGATTTAATAATTTATATGGGAAAAGTTGCTGCGTACATAGACTGTTTTAACATACCACCGTTCTTATGGAACGAATTACAGTCCTAAGTCGAGGTACCGCTGTATTCGGAAATTGTGAAGCTTTCTTAGTGGGTATACGGTGTATACCTGCATAAAACATAGACTACACTGCTGCCAACAGTAATTGGATACACTACTCGTTATATTACTTTTCTGTTACACCCCACAAAATTTGTACAGTAATTGCATCCTTACTCCTCAAAATTCAGACTTTGCGTTTCTTTGTGTGATCTTTCTCCTAATTTTTTTTCATTTAGGAGCACATGTACTCATCCCAAAGGGAAAAATGTTAGCGTAGGGCCCTGAATTGCCTGAAAATTTACAACATTACTACAGTAGTCTATAACACATTGTTTGACCTACCTGGACAATAATGCCAGTGAGGCCAGCTGTCATCTTAGAAAGGCTGACTCTCAGGGCAAGTGTCTTAGACATCAGGACTTCAAGGGTCGGTAGGAGGGTACTATAAAAACAGTAATCCTGCCCTTGTAGGATATTGAATGCAGCAGTAAGAGGCTTCACAACAACACAATATTCTCCTGGGAATTGGTACATCTTGTCGGTAAAGACCTTTATTCCCAGTATGACGCACAGGTCCTTCAGGTTGCTGATGGGGATCTTGGTGATTCGGGAGACTGCTTCATAGAAATAATTCTACCTTATGGAGGTGGGCACCAGGAGCTTTCTACTACTCAGGTTCTCCACAAGCTCTGTCATCAACTCTCACCTTATGTTCCATGATCTGTCCAATGAGTGATTGCCCAAAGTTCACGTTCCTCCATCCATGTGTCTTTACACATGCTCCCACGTGCAGATACCATCAAATATTGGCGGGAAGCAGTTTTGCCGCTGATTTGCGACATAGGGCAGGACAGTATATGCCGCTGTCCTATCAAATGATGGTGATCAGATCACACACCATATTTTTCATGACATACAGCAGATGTTACCAGTGAGACCATGATTTTTCCGACCCCAGATATAAACTCAAAATGATCAGATGACAATCCTAATTGGACAAAAAACCGATAGTCGTTTCATCCGATCAGTGGCCCACCCCTAGTAACGTGTGTTACCTGACATGGTAATCGTTTGATATTACCCATATTGTATTACTAATTGGTTAGATTACTGCATTACTGCCGATCGCAGAGCAATATTTCATCCACCACATATCCAGCCCCAAGCTTCATTAGTTCTGCCTGCTGTCCACGATTTAAATCCAGTTTTGGTTGTTTAGCCATTGTAGGGCTACAGCCATCCTCCACGGCCGCCAGGGCCCAACTTTGTTGGGGTGTATTTCCACAAGCTTGAAGTTGTTGTGATGTTGTAGTAAGTGTTTCAGGAGGTTTGAGGTCGTGTTTTGTGCAGTGTTGTGTCTTAGTACCACTACCTGCACACAATTTACAATTCAAAACGATGTTCTTGTCATCTTTTCTTCTGGCAAAAACAAAGTAACAGGAACATTTCCTGAATCTCAGCATTTCCATCTTCCAATCTAGCTTGATGCTCGGTGACGTGCATGCGTGATGATTACGAAAATGAGTCAACAAAAGTAAGGTTGTAACAAATGAATCTTTTTTGGGCTTACTGTAATATTATGACTGAAATGTATTAATAATTTGTTACATTACCCCTGTTCCAGGGGAAAGTAATATTATTACTGTAACGCGTTACTGCCCAACACTGGGCACTAACAATCATGCTATGGTCGAAAACACTGATCACATTTTTCTTTCATTCGGGTGGTTGATGTGAACTTTAACTGAAGATGCTGACCAGTATCTGCTAAATTTTATGTATTGCACTGCTGCCACATGATTGGCTGATTAGATAATTGCATAAATAAGCAGGTGTACAGATGTGCGTCTGTGTGTGTGTGTGTGTGTGTGTGTGTGTATATATATATATATATATATATATATATATATATATATATATATAATTATTTTTTTATTAATTTAAATATATTGGATATTGTGAGGTCTCGAGAGGCGGAGAGCTTCTAGGTCGTTGTCGTAGTGTGGGTGAAGCGAAAACAAAAAGATGCAAACGAAAGTTCTCCACTAAACTGTATCTTGGTCAACCTGTTCCACTCTTAGTGCTGCGTTCCCTCCTGTCTGGCTGCTTGTAGTCTTCTTTTGGAGACCCTCACCCTCTCTCTGTTTTTATTATTTATTTATTTTTATGTACTTCTTTTTCTTAGGTTCAGCTCTCTGGTTCACTGCTACCTTTATTTCATTACTTATGGTATATGACCATTTTCTCTGGTTTATAATTAGGGTAAGGACATGGTTGAGGTTCGTTGGAACTGGGATGTTTCAGATGTCTTGTCTTTCTAGTTTGATCAACATCGATCTACATTTGGAGCAGAAATGAGTGAAAGATTTTTTCAAATTTATCGGAAGTGGAAGGTCGTTGGGGCAACTTGATTAGTTTGAGGAGCCAGGTTTGTGACATTATCATCCGAAGATACGTAAGTTCAAGCTTCGTTTCTCGGAAGTCACTCACATCAAGTCATTTGCGCCTTGTGGACTGCATAGTGTTTGCTACAGCTAGCCAGATAACCCAAGCGATGCTGCTTTAAGGGAAACTCTGAAAACTAACTTAAGTTGCCAACTTAAGTTCACAAACTAGAATCTTTTAGTCAATTAATTGGTTTATATGTCAGATATGTTCATCTGGTCTAACATTTGAAATTTGGAATTAGTGGCAATATAGAACTCTGTGTTTTATGGAACCTCTGAAACCTGTAATACCTACCTAACATGACTAAACTGGATCCTGTGTATTATTATTTTGTTCCTGTTTGTTTGTTTTTTGGTTATATATTTTGTTATTTATCTTTAGGTTTGTCATATTTTATTGTTATAATTATAACATACAGTAAACCATTAGGTTTCATTGTATATTTCCACATTTTCCATAAATTGCCATGTTCTTTTATTTCATTGCTTTATAATTATTTTTATTGCCTACTTTTTGACGTGAGCTGTTGCTGACACTGCAATTTCTATCTATGTTTATACACCAAGAGACAGCTCTTGAGTTTTCATTTAATCCCAAACTGGAGAGCTTCAATGACTCTTTGTTACCCTTCTCAGAGGATATTGTTCCAAAAATGTTTGGCATCATGAGTCAATACAGCAGACTATAACCTAACCTTATGTAAGACTGTAAAACTTAAACACCTCTAACATTATACCTCAACTTAACCGTCTCTAACCTGAGTGACTTCTCCGGTTCCGGTGAGAGCTACCACTTCGGGTTCCGGTGACTTCTTTGCGTGTGCGTTGCTGTTGTCTTTTTTTTTTTGCTGTTGTTTATTGTTGCTGCTGCTGTTGATGTTTTGTGGCTGCTGCTATTTCTGTTGCTGTTGTTGTAGTTTCTGATTTGAGATTACGGTGGGAGGACTATAAGAAGGGTGTGTCTTCGGAGAGATAGTCAAAAGGATCTCCCTCCCGAGGTCAGAATGAAAAACTTGACCTGTATTTTAGGGACGCTAATTAAAGGACCGTGACTGCATTAAGATGAGATGGTGCACAGAGTTTAAATTCCCGTTTCCGGTGAGGGCAACCAATTCTGGTCCTGGTGATGTCTTTGCGCTGCGCTACTTCGTTGAGATGAGATGGTACACACTGTTGACTCAATACAGATGAGGAGATTTCTGGTTCTGGTGAGAGCTACCACTTCCCGTTCCGGTGACGTCTTCGCTTGTATGCTGTTGCTGCTACTATTGCTGCTGCTGTTTTCTGTTGCTGCTATTGTTTCTGCTGGTATTGTCGTTGCTGCTGCTAACCTTATACCTAAACTTAACCATCCACCGTGACTGTAATTAGATGAGATGGTGCACACAGTTGAAATCTCAGTGTCTGGTGTGGGCTGCCGGTGACGTCTTTGCTGTGCGTTGCTTCCCTGAGAACTGTTGACTCAATACAGATGAGATTTCTGGTTCCGGTGAGAGCTACCACTTCCGGTTCCGGTGACATCTTCGCTTGTGCTGTCGCTGCTGCTGTTGCCGCTGTTTATGCTGCTGCTATTGTTGCTGCTGGTACAGTAGCCGCAAGTGTTGTAATTGCTGCTATTGGTGTTGTTGGTGCTGCTAACCTTATCCCTAAACATAACCATCTCTGACCTTATTCCTTAACCTAATCATCCTGAACATTATACCGAAACATAACATACCTAGACTTATACCTAAACTTAACCATCTCTAACCTTATAGCCTTATTTAAATATCTCTAACTTTGTACCTCAACTCAACATCTCTAACATCTCTAACTTGAGTGACTTTTCCGGTTCAGGTGAGATCTACCACATCCGCTTCCGGTGAGGCCTTTGCATGTGCGTTGTGGTTGTTGCTCCTGCTTTGGTTTTGCTGTTGTTGCTGCTGGTGTTGATGTTGCTGCTATTTTTGTTGCTGTGGTTGTTACTGTTGTGATATTACACTTAGAGGATCATAAGAAGGGTGTGTTTTCGGAGAGAGAGAGTCAAAAGGATCTCCCTCCCGAGGTCTGTTTGGAAATTTGACCCATAACTTAGGGACACTAATTAAAGGACCGTGACTGGATTAAGATGAGATGGTGCACACAGTTGAAATTTCAGATTCCGGTGAGGGCTACTACTTCCGATTCCGCTGACGTCTTTGCTGTGCTTTACTTCGTTGAGATGAGATGGTACACACTGTTGACTCAATACAGATGAGGAGATTTCTGGTTCCAGTGAGAGCTACCACTTCCAGTCCCGGTGACGTCTTCGCTTGTGCGCTGTTGCTGTTACTGTTTTCGTTGCTGCTGGTGCTGTTGTTGGTGTGTAGTTTCTTTGTTGTCGATGATGTGTTGATGAAGAAGGAATCTCTGCAGACGCTGACTTGATTATAATTATAAGTTTATTACAAGTAAGAACAGCAGGCTTTCATACTTGTACAGAGATAACGTAACACATCTGGTTCCAATCCATAGGTCTCAGCGCAGCCCCTGTATGACATAAAACTAACATTTCCACTTCTCTCCTCACAGGGCCCCCAACATAAACTATCTAATGGTGACGTTCTCCATGTAACTTTCGAAGCAACATGTGTTAATAATAATATCGCACTATAACTCTCAGTGACCTTACCTTATATCAGAGCTCAGTGACCTTATTCACCCCAAACATTCCAGACACCTCAGGTGTCGCTAACCTTATACCTTAACTGGTGTTGTTGTTGCTGCTGCTAACCTCATACCTAAACTTAACTCTTGCTAACCTTATACCTCAACTTAACGTAACCTTATATCTCGACTTAACCATCTCTAACCTGAGTGACCTTTCCAGTTCTGGTGAGAGCTACCACTTCCGGTTCCGGTAACGTCTTTGCGTGTACGTTACTGCTGTTGTTGTTGCTGCTGGTGTCGATGTTGCTGCTGCCGTTGTTGCTGTTTCTGTGGCTGTTGCTGTTGCTGCCACTGTGGTTGGAGTTGCTTTTATTGTTGTCTTTGTTGTCTTGTCTTGTTGTTGCTTTTGTTATTGCTGTTGTTTCAGGGGCATTCTTTTGTAATGACCGGCTGACAACTACGTTCTCTTTTCCTTTTTTGTATTTCTTTGTAAAGTGCATTGTGTTGCCCTGGTATGAAATGCGCTCTATAAATTAAGGGTGACTTGACTTGGCTTGACAGACACTGATTTATAAATCATTTGCTTGTAATCGCCAGTGTTGACTTTATGAGTACTTTGTAATAAGGAAGTGATTTTGATGCTGCAGGTACAATGTGAGAGTGATTCATCACTGCATTTAAGAGCTATGACTGCTAGAATATATTTTGAAAACGACAGACACATTCATGAGACTGCACGATGACAGCCAGCACACAAAATACAGTGCGGGTGGGTAATAAAAGTGAAAAAGATATGAGATAGGAATGATTTAAAATCTTGTAAATAAAAGAACGGTCTTTTATGGCTCAAATTACAACTTATTTGGTGTGCTGTGATCCTGCATCAAGTGCGGCGTAAAGCAAATGGAGAGGGAAGGACACTGCTAGAATCTGGCTCGTCGCCACAGCACTTAATCCAGCCAGATGGAACAGAACAGAAAAGCCCGGCACAACAGAAGCATGCTGGGATCCGAAGCTTCAGCAACTCATCCATTGGATGACTGGATGAGAAATACACAGTATATACACATATATATATATATATATATATATACACATATACATACATACATACATACACTACTCACAAAAAGTTCACAAATGGTGATTTCCTCATCTCAAACAATTTATTGAAACAAAAGCCAACAACAGTGGTGGGTTTACCACAACAAGAAATGTCAATGTCTCAATAACTTGTCATGTGCCCTTGAGCATCAATTACAGCTTGACAACGTCTCATGCTGTTCACAAGTCAACTTATTGTCTGCTGAGGCATGGCACCCCACTCTTCTTGAAGGGCGGCCCTCAGGTCATTGAGGTTCTGGGGCACAGAGTTATGAGCCTCTACACGGCGACTCAGCTGATCCCATAGATTTTCTATGGGATTCAGGTCTGGAGAAAGTGCAGGCCACTCCATTTGAGGTACCCCAGTCTCCAGCAGCCGTTCCCTAATGATGCGACCTCGATGAGCTGGAGCATTGTCGTCCATGAAGATGAAATGAGGCCTGACTGCATTAATGATGTTATTCAGGTAGTATGGGCTTGTGACTGTACCATTCACCAAGTGTAGGGCAGTTCTGTATTGACTAGACACACCTGCCCACACTGTAACACCACCACCACCAAAGGCTTGTCTGGTGACAACAGTGGCTGATGCATAGCGCGATCCTTGACGTCTCCAACATCGTTGGTGTCCATCATTTCTGCTCAACGTGAATCGACTTTCATCAGAGAACAGCACTGAGGCCCACTGGTCCCTCGTCCAGCGTAAATGCTCCCTGGCCCGTGCAAGACCATCCCTGCGCCTGGTGGTGTGGTTGGGTACCGTCGTCTAGCACGCAGACCACGCTGATGTAAACGGTTTGGAATGGTCTGACGTGACACTTGGGTGCCTCTCACCTCCCTTAAATGTGCCTGGAGTTGAGTGGCATTCATCATCCGGTTCGGCAGGGCACTGTTCACAATGAAGCGGTCATCAGTGTGGGATGTGGCCAAAGGACGTCCACCTCTATGCCTTTCTGTGACTCTTCCAGTCTCTATATCTCTGTTGGAACCTGCTGATGACACTCTCAGTGGCCACTTCCCTCTGAGAACATCCTGTTTGAAGCCTCACAATGGCGAGGTAGTGTTGATCAGTTGTAGGATGTAGTCTTGGTCTCATGATGTCAAAATGTGAACAGCATGATGAAGAGGACTGTTTAAATACCAATTCTAATTGAACCAGGAAATGTATTGGTCGATTCATGGATCAAACACCTGTTGTGAATTTTGCCGTTCAGCTCCTTGTGAGAGAACAGCAAGTTGTGCAAAAAGTACTGAAACACTGAACAGTTGGACATGTGCATTTAAAAGTTTAGAGAAGGTCAGTTTAAGTTCACCTGTAAAGGTTATAGTGCATTTTAGGTTCATCCTGAAATTTCACCCGAAAGCCGAATATCCCTAACTTTTTGTCAGTATATATACATAGTGTGAGTGTATATACATACATACACATATACAGTACATATATATACACCGTATATATATACACCGATCAGCCACAACATTAAAATCACCTGCCTAATATTGTGTAGTTCCCCCCCGTGCCACCAAAACAGCTCTGACCCATCGAGGCATGGACTCCACAAGACCTCTGAAGGTGTCCTGTGGTATCTGGCACCAACAGATTAGTAGCAGCTCCTTTAAGTCCTATAGGTTGTGAGGTGGGGTCCCCATGGATCAGGCGTGTTGTTCCGGCACATCCCACTGATCCTCGATTGAATTGAGATCTTGGCAATTTGGAGGCCAAGTCAACACCTTGAACTTTGTCATGTTCTTCAAATCATTTATTAACCATTTTTTGCTGTCTATCAGGGCACATTATCCTGCTGAAAGAGGCCACTGCCATCAGGGAATACTGTTGCCATGAAGGGGTGTACTTGGTCTGCAACAATGATTAGGTAGGTGCTACGTGTTAAAGTAACATCCACATGATCTGATGGGGGAACGTCGTCTTACATCCTGCAGAGGACGGTGGTGGAAACAGCACCGCCGAGGCCGTCTCAGGGCAACGGGAAATACGTCGGAATCGTTCACCGATTTAAACACGTTTTATTTTTTTCCTTTGCTAATAATGGCTGGTGTGCTATTTAAGGTTTCCCTGCAGAACATTGCCCAGAGCATCACACTGCCTCCGCCCACTTGCCTTCTTCCCAAAGTCTGGGAAGAAGGCAAGCGGAGACGAAGAAGGCAGGGAGACAACCCACACGCACTCGGCCATCCACATGATCTAAAAGAAAATGTGATTAATCTGACCAGGCAACCTTCTTCCATTGCTCCATGGTTCAGTTCTGACTCACACACGGCCATTTAGGCGCTTACGGCAGTGGACCAGGGTCAGCATGGGCACTCTAATCGGTCTACGATTACCCAGCCCCATACGCAGCAAGCTGTGACCCTTACGCTTGCCAATTTTTCCTGCTTCCAACACATCAACGTCAAGAACTGACGATTCTTTTGCTGCACAATATATCCCACCCCTTCACAAGTGCCATTGTAACTAGATGACCAATGTTATTTATTTCATCTGTCAGTGGTTTTAATGTTGTTATGTGGCTGATCAGGGTATATACAGTATACTGTATATGCTTGGCAGAAGGGTGTCTTGACAGAATTATTCAAATCCATTAACTATTTTCATTTGCTTTATACATCGTCCCTAGACTCACTGCCTCAGAGAGAAAAAAGTTGAGACAGGGGAGGTACAAGGCATAGGTATTATTGTAACTGGGCCAAACGACCCAACTATCTGGGTCTGCCCAAAAGATGGGGGGTCTCTAAAAGGTTTAACCCCCAACATTTAAATTTTAATTAAACTCATCCGCTTCCAAATAACATCAAATGCTCTTCACATTTCTATCATTCATTTTCCTTAGAAAGGAAGATTAAGGAGAAAAGTACAAGCTAGGCGAGGTGTAGTTGGACATCGGATTACCAGTCCAGTCCAGAAAAGAAAATCTCTGTTACTGGGAGTCATCGGGAACTAAATCTTCCAAGGTGGATTGGGAACGAGGGAAGGGCCTCACTCAAGGTCTGAAAATCTTGCGTACTGCGGGGGTGGAGGGCCATCTCAACTGCTGCCGAGGTTTGGCAGCTCGCAGCCACCACGGGAGCATTCCAGGATGGAGGCGGTTGTTCGGTGTGCCTAAACTGATCACCCAGCCGCAGATTTACGTAATCACAGCAGCCAGCTGGCATGGGATGCAGTTGTCGCAAATGCACGAGAAGGGGTGGGGTAAGGGTCTTATTTTGTTTGCCGGGCACAGCACGCAAACCTAATATGTTGGAGAACCTGCCAGTGGGAAGAAGAGGACGAGGAATGAAAGATAAAATTGAAGTGGTGGAGTATACCAGTATGGTACACCACACTGGTGAAATATACACAGACCAGCCACAACATTGAAGGGTCATGGGCTCAGTAATGCACCTAGGGAGCAAAGGCTAGACCGCCTGGTCCGATTCCACAGAAAAGCTACTGTAGCACAAGCTGCTGAAAAAGTCAGTGTTGGCTAAGAGTGTATTGCAGCTTGCTGCGTAAATTCATCAGCTCCAGTAAGGATAGCAGAAAAAAAATACAGCCAAAAACAATACAATTTATATCAAATGTTTTATTTCATTTTGTTTTTTAGAAAACTCTTTTTTCTTTAAAAACTGTGATTCCCCCTCTATCATTCTGACTATAAAATTAGGGTCTGTAGTTACAGAGTGAAGGAAGCAAGCAGAGATTAAATCAGGATAGAATGTAGTTTGATGAATATGTGTGTGTGTGTCTGTGTGTTGTGATTCTAGAAGCTGCCTCCTGACTCGTATCATACGACTGTAATAAGACCTGGTGCGCACGAGGCGCAGTAACACTTTCCTACCACGGAGAACGCAGGGAATGTGGTGGAGTCTGGGTAGCATTCCAGTGTAAGACATCGTCTGATGGGGGTGTGGTTAAGCGTAGCTGGATACGGATAAAGGAAACACAAAATAAAATAAAAACCAACCTACATTATATGAAAACGGAAAATGAGTTCTTGCTCGGGACAAATGAAAAACAAAACACAAACTCTTAAGTGTCTTTCTTTTGTAGGCACGTTAATATATTACCATAACCCCCCCCCCCCCAAGGGAAAGGGTGACGTGAGGGCAATAGATAGAGAAAAGAGGAAAAATGCCACCTGTGGCGTTATTGCACCAGGATGGTTTATTGGGAAAGTGTGATTCAGTTTGGGTGTAATTTCTTTTCAAAGCCCCCCACACACACACACACACACACACACACACACACACACACACACACACACACACACACACACACACACACACACACACACACACACACACACACACACACACACACACACACTTTTGTACAGGGGCAGACACCCCCCATTCCCAACACACTCACACTTGTAGTCTCTCAATTTCCATATCAAAACATGAGTGGAAAATATTTGATTATTTGATATGGAAATGCATAGCACCCCGCTCCCCCGAAATGATCTATTGGCACAGTATAAAGGAGGGGAGGGGGGGCAGAGGGCAGTGAAGCTGACCGGATAAAAGATGAATTCAATGACATTTTCCATCAAGTACACCACGGCAGGTGTTGTGATGGTGCGATGCAGAATTGGCAGTCAGTTGAGCAAATGCTACAGGATGAAGGAGTAGGAATAAAAAAAATGAAAATAAAAATTTAATTCACATTCCAGTTTTGAAAATAAAATAAAATAAATAATAATTAAAAAAAAGCACAAACAACTGATATAACGTATCAGGATTAAAGGAGAACTTGGCTTGAATGTTGAGGAAATCCTTCGACCAAGCGATTCAGTCATTTAGTTCCGTAACCCACATGCAAAAAATATAAAATAAAGAAATAGCGATAATAACAAAACAATGCATATGAGATATGAGAGACGCGTTGAGGAGACTGATGTATCCAAATGCCTCGATAAAGATCCAAGTTGTCAAAACTGTTTGGGGTCAGTCGACGGAACGTACTGCAGGTCCATTTTAAACACTGGACTGAAATCCCGCATTTTGAACGTGGCCTTTAAAGCCCACGTTCAAAATGTAATTACAAATGTAATATTCCAGAAACACCGGCTATGAGTATAATTTGCATTAAAATGCCTTCGTAATTGAACGCATGGGCATGGAAATGCCAACTTGTGCATAATTGGTTAATGCATTTGTATGATTTGTATTTATACAATTACTCAGGGAAACGGTCTGTTTAGCAGTTTAATTAAGCAATATGTCATTGTAATGATGGCAATTTTAATGATGTCTGGCGTTTCTTATGTTTAAGTTTAAGAGGCTCCAAATTAAACCCTTCCTCGTGTTTAAAGACCTGACGGACTGGTGGGTTCCTCAACAAGCAAGTTCATCTTTCTTCCTTCCTTCAAAAAAAAAAAAAAAAAAAAAAAAAAGGTAACTTATAGAATCCTTTTTCTTCCCCATCTTCAGGTCAGAAGACATTCAAGTAGTGCTTCGGGCCGGTCATATAGCCTACATGTTTAGCCTCAAACATACAAAAAAAAACAAAAAAAAGATTTGAAGACAATATGCAGTTTTGCTGCTTGAGTAAAATCAATAGAACAACTGAAATATATGAGAAGTAATAAATGAAATATAAGCTTCCGCTGGATTTATGACCCGTTTTTGTGGATGGCGACTCAACCCACCGTGTAAGGTACCGTGTTAAGCGGAATCTGGACATAATGAGACGTGTTCACGGGGCTCGTCAGGAAAAAGCAATAATAATAAATTGTTCAGAATGGTATGGTGAAAATGGTGAAAATTACACTAGTTCATTGGATTAAAAAAATATGACAAAACAATTTGGTGTACTGTACTTGGGGCAAAAAAAAAAAAAAAAAAAAAAACCTTGCACAAATCGGAAACCATTTCCTATGACTTCCACCGTTTTCACCTCTCATAAAAAAAACCCCAAAAAAAACAAAACAAAACAAAAACAGTCGAAAGCAGCAAGATCAAGGTGCTTCTTTTACACCGGGTCCAATCCTGGAATCGCAGATCCCAATGACGTCAGATTCAACTTGAGGCACTGTGAATACCCTAATCGGACCAATATCGACCATGAGGGGTCGTTGCCAATGGTAACAAATCCTCTCCCCATCATGCCATCATGGTTTTTTTTGTTCTTCTTCTTCTGATTAATACAGTACGGCGATCAACAGTGGGCGTGTTTAAAAAAGAAAAAAAAAAAAAAAAAAGAAAAAATAAGAGAGCCTGCCGCGTCCTAAATATTCACGATTTGCCGTAGTGTGATTCTCCGGCTCGTAGCGTACAGATCGAATGGGACGTGGCAGCGCCGTCGTCGTCTTCTCTCTGCAGGTTTCAGCTGCTTGCTGCCAGTCCCTTAATCCGATCTGGAATGACCCTTGAGCTAAAGCACAGTCCATCAGTCTGCGGTGCTCGGTAGTTCGCAGGGTTAGAGGTCAAGGTCACACTTGACCCCTTTGACGGTTGTCCCCGGAAGGCAGCAAAAGGCCGGCCAAGATGCAGAGGACCCGTAGCGTCCTAGCAACCGTCCAGTGCTGCCATTCCCCCGCCCCATCCACCTCCTGTCTGTCTGTCTGTCGGTAGCCCAAGGGGGGCTCGGGGGGGTTATAGCCGCTCGATGTCCCTGTACTTCTTGCGCAGTATGGACACCTGGTCCTTGAACAGCACCGGGTCCAGCCTCATTTGAGAGTGCACCAGTGGCATGCTGCCAAACCAGCCGGCAAACTGGTTCATGCAGGTCTGACGCTGGGCGAAGTGGTCCGGGTCGGCCCAGCGGGACGCCCTGGAGGTCTGGGGGGCGGGGCAGGGGACATATTAGATTAAATTAAAGAGAGAGAGGAGGAGTGAGTCATCAAAGGGAGATATTAAGAATGAAGAATGAAAGAAGATAGAGATTAGAAAAGAAAACAAGAAAGAAAGAGCCTACTGTGATTATTCACCAGTTGTTCATTGACGGCCAGAAAAAACACATTTCTATTTATTATTATTGTTATTATTTATTCTACAAAACTGATGTGTTCCCAATGCTTTCCAACAACAAAAACACATATTTTATGGGATGAGATAATATCATACCTCAATAATATCATTCAACCCTATAGGAGGGAAATTCAGGAAACAAATTAATACTTTGAAAAGTATCAAAAAAAAATTTAAATTTACAGTCAGTATTATTAACAAATAAATGATTATATTTAATGTTTATCATATGGTTTATTGTTCAATACCAAATCTATACTGTCAATTGTTTCTTTAGGTTCATTGTTTATCTTCAGGTTTATGTTATTGCTAAATTGTTAGGTTAATGCACATTTTTTATTACCATTATAAATTATTATGATTATTTATTATTACTTGAGATAAAATGTTATTGTTTCTTTGTTACTTTTTAGGTTTATAATTGTTGTTTATGAACATGTTTATTGTATTGCCATATTCTTTATTTTACTTTACTGTTGATTGTAAGGTTTGTTGTATATTTGCATTTTTCTCCATCATCCTCATTAAGTTTGAGGTTTATTGTGTGTGTTTATTGTTTTATTACTGTTGCCTAATTTGATGTGAGCTGCTGTGACACTGCAATTTACCTCTGGGGATGAATAATTATCTATCCATCTATATCAATTCCAGTGTTAGTCATTTTTCTTAACGTTATACGGCTGTATCATCAAATTTATAATTTCTTCCTTCTCCAATTAGAGTCAGCAGTGTAGGAGAAAGTTTTCCCATGTCTCCAGTGCAGCAGGTATTAGTAGATCTTTCGTCTTCACATCTTCTGAAGGCTTTCCCAGAAGATATTCCCCGAACGCCTCACCTGCCCCATCATGGTCTCCTTGTACTGCTTTTTCTGCGTGACCTTGATGGGCGGCAGCTTGGTGACGGCCGACACCAGGAAGTTCATCAGGATGTCCTCACAGTTGGACATCTGGTCCACCATGCTCTTCAGGCTGGCGGGCAGGTAGCTGGTGTACAGGTAGTGGTAGTATCTGGACAATGGGTAGAGAGAAGGAGCACCCAAGTGTCACAAGAGGTAGTAAAAGAAAAAAACAAAATGATCCAGGGGGCTCGGTGACACTCGGTACCGGTGGTAGATGGCAGCTCCGGTCAGCACCATGGAGTAGTCGTTGGTCCACTTGGACGTGTAGCCCCAGCGCTCCTTGTTGCCGTCCCAGAAGTGGCTCCGGGCCGGGTAGCCGACGATCCGGTCTGGGAAGCTCTGCCACACGGTGAACGCAAAGTCCACCTTAAAGTGGCGGGGAGGAAAAGGTCCGAGGACGATTCATTTGAGGAAATTAAAACGGAAATAATGAAGGCGAACCAAAACACCTGCCCCCCCCAAAAAAAAACAACCCGCCCAGCTCTTTGTAATAAGAGAATAAGAGTCCGGTCCAGGACTGAGGCTTGGTCTCACCTCTGTGGTGGAGAGCACGGTGTCTTCATCCAGACTGAGGACGGCGTCCGTGGGGATGGTGTCATAGGGCAGGAATCGACTGCTCATCACCTGGATGGACGTCAAACAATTATCCAAAGATGGTCGCCTTGGAGGTCATTTTTATTGGACAAGTCATCTTTCTCTTTTGTTGCAGGTAAACTTTGCAGTATTAGGTAGAAAAGTATGGCAGGTTACGAACTGGATGTCTCTATGATCAGCTACTATAGGTCAGATAGCAAGGTAAGTCATTAGGTAAAGGAGTACATCTCATATTCCAAGATTTTCTTGGATTTCTCTCTCTGCGGGTAAGTATACAGTGGGTTCATCTAGAAGAGGTAAGTGTAGCAGGTAAGCATGAAGTATTAGGTTCAGTGCTAATCTGAGGGATTTACGTCACAAATGTCAACACTGATGCAGAACTTGACTCGTTTTGACAAACCATGACTAGCATGACAGAATTAGCAAAAACTGATTTTGAGACTTCTAAATGAACCTGCAGACACTCTGGTCAAGAATTTAAAGATGGGTCACAATACAAGCAGCAATGAACATTTGTGCATTCCACAGTGGGAAAATATGATGATGCACTATGCAAATCAATCCACTGTAACCAAAGTACTTTTTTTTTTTTTAATCCTATACAAGTTTTATTTTACCTTGCTTTCCCCCTCTATGACAATGACAGGAACCGTGGTGGCAGGCCAGCGGTGTTTGGCAGGAAGGGGCTTGTCACAGTTCCACAGGACTATCACCTGCATGCACAGGGAAAATGAGACACTTGCAAACCAAAAACCCACCTAGAAAACCATGCATTTACACGGTCAGAAATGTGGCAAAATAAAATTCTCTTTGTCGCTGTCATGTGATCCTAAATCTGCTTCAATTGGAGAAAGATCAGACACTCCAGCCTTCCTCTGGTGTGGGAATATGCATAAAGACGACAGGCAGGCTGGCCTATTTTCAGAACTGACTAATGAATCCAGAGTGGTGGGGAGGTGTCCTCAATTCAGACTCCTCAATTTACATTCCCAGCACTGTTTGTTTGCCAAACAAAAGGATGGAAGGAGGGGCCTTTCTAAATTAAACCAAAGACAAAAAAAACCCCCAAAAAAAACACTGCTCCACCACAACATTGCATAAAACAGCCAACTTCCTGTTGACGTTGGATTAAGTGGCCAACTTCAAGATTTTGTGTGATTTGTGTTACCTGAGCACAGTACTGGGATTTGGCCACGGCCACAAGGAGCTTAATGATGGGCTGGGACTGGGAGACCAGAGGCGTCACCACGTGGATGACCGCCGTGAATTTGGGGTACGGTTTGATGCCTTGGAGAGACAGCCGGAGAACAACAACAACCGTGAGAAACAAACGTACAGCTGATGATAAAGGATAGGTTCTTTCTTTTTTAAGACCCAAGCCTTGACTTCAAATGTTGGTCCCCATCATTTCTAACGGTTCGTAGCACGACCTCACTGCTATGGAAACCTTTCCGCTCCAGCTTCTCACTGTGCTTCAATGCAGTCCAATGGGGCAAACGTTGAAACTTAAAAAACAAAACAAAATCAGGTTTTCTGGTTTTTATTCAATCTTATTAATCAAATCCTATATATTAACTACAAAGAGATTAGATGAACTATAACTATATTCTGTATATTTTCTATATATTTGTCAGTTTCTGTTCTGTATTTGTTGTTCCTTTATTTATTTAATTTAATTTTATATTTACATTTTATTTTGTTATTATTATTATTATTATTATTATTATTATTATTATTATCACTGTCATCATTTTATATTATTTTATTATTTTTTCTTTTTCAGATTGTTAAGCTTTTTTATGCCTATTTGTTTCCCGAGAAACTGGCAATCCTTATCATGACAAATTGGTGTAAACTCATTCTGATTCACAACTCTTTTTCGCTTCCACTTATAGATGACATTTCCATAAGGCCTGTGACCCAATCCTTTAAACACCCACAATTGTATTTTCACTTTGGAGGTACTTTAGGGAACTTGGCTGGTAAGTGCGATTTAGTTAAATAACTTTTTCCACAGTCTGTGACGCACAACCGGCATAGTGGTCATGGACAGTGGAAGGTGTACAGTATATATACAAAGCCCACAGAAAGATGATAATTCCACCAATCATGAAACACAGCATGGTGTATGCTTCTTCACATAATAAGATTACATGATAACATTGCTGCATCAGGTGACCAATACTACGGCGGTGGCCTCACTTTAGCCACCGCAGCGCTTTGGCCCAAGTATCTTGTTGCTGAAGCCACTAGCTCGTTTGGTTGGCTTTTCAAGTCATCGCCGGCATTAAGACTTGTTTATGCGCAGTGTGCATCTGCTCAGGTCTAATTAGACTTGTTCTGAATACAGCGGCCCTCAACAAAGTCCCAATGTCAACAACTAGGGCTCTTATCCAGGCAGTTAGCCTTGCACACTGACACATGGCGACATGAGGGACTAATTGGCAGTGTCGCTCCGTTACAAATAATAAATGAGTACGGATTTGTTCAAAAGCTCATGGCAATGTCACAGAGATGCACGTGTGGAATTTTATTTGAATTTGACAAAACATTACTACTTTAAATTCAGATGCCTTCAAAAAAAGACAACCTCCAGTCGTTTTCAAGCCCCTTTTGTCCATCAAAGTTTTCTTCAAATAGCAAAAGAAGGGGTCACAACGTGGCCAAGTGACAAATTAAGCAGATTCTCACCAACAATAGACTTAGATGGTAGGTATCTGATTGGCTCGATGGCCAAACAGATACCTATGTAAAGACTGAAATCTTGAACTTTTGGTGTTCAAAATTGAGTTGTTCACCAAAAATGAATGCCGTGACTAGGAAGGCAATGAATTGGACGAGATGTCCTTTAAGTTTAATAGTGTTTGTAGCATTTGAGCACTGACCCAACTTGGCGTAATAGAAGGGGAAGTCCCCCAGGTAGGTAGAGTACTGAGGCAGGGTGAAGAGGCCTCCGGGCAGGCTATTCCACATGAGAGTGCTCCTGGAGGTGTGCTGCAGCACCCGGTCTTGGATGATCTGCTCACACACACAGAGACAGAGACAGAGACAGAGACAGAGAGAACGGAGGTGACAAAAGAAAATAAAAGAGGGATTCATACATAATCATCTCAAACTCAGACTCTTGCGAGTTTGAATCCATAGCTCCAAACGATTCTCTTTTCACTATTTTTAACACACAAAAAGAAAACAATGTAGTATTCTAAATTTGGTATGCACATGCTTTATGAGCAATTAAAACCCCATAATTCCTAAACTGTATCCATGCTAGCCTGTTATTCCATCTTATGTATTTGTTAGATTACAGAGCAATTATAATTCGAAACATTTAGTGATATATACACACATGTGCATCTGTATCTGTCCAAGTGTGTAATGTAGCGTCGCAATGGTACAGTGGGCTCACGGTTCGGCATGTATCACTGTTTTGGGGCCACGGTAACAATACGGTTTTGGTATCTTTAAATTTAAGAAAAAAAGGCAAGAAATTGTTTGAAGTTAAAAGGTGACATTTTTTATAGTAGTCTGCCATTAATAATTAGTGTAAAGCGCTGTCTGGATGACTGTGCATTTTCTGGCGGCAGGAGACGGCAACTTAAACAAACAACACATCATAAAACTGTAAAACCTAAAAAAAAAACAACAGCTCATCACCCAGCTCCCTTCATTCCTACAAAAGTAGAGAAGTCCGTAATGAAGAGGGACACTGCCATCTCAGGGGTTTATTTTCCGATTGGACACCTTGATTGATTGTACTCTTTACAAAAAACATTTCTATACGTAGCCCCACGCATTTTGGACAAAAAAATAAAAAATAAACCTCTTGCGCAAAAATAGAGAAATCTTGCGCGGTTCCGCGCGGACCCTGCACAAATGACTTTGCCGGTGGAGCCGCAGCAGTGGATTTAATAGGAGGTGTCACTTACAGCACGCTGTGCTGAGCCCCATACACTGCGCCAATACGTCCGGTGGCCTTTTACCGTGATACCGCAGTACACGCGTTGAAACCGTAGGGTACGTACCAAGTGGTTCAATAACATACAGTGTACCATTGCATCCCTAGTGTAATGGTAGGCGGTGAGTGTGAGAGATGGAGAAACAACGTCCATCAGACAGACACACATCAAGAAGACCCTGATATGGAATTCATTCAAAATTCAAGATTAACCATTATAACAAAACAATACACGTATGACTACAGTTGGACCTCTGTGAAAATGTCAGAAACATGTATAACTGTACTTATAATTATGGCCTACTAGTAGTGACGTAAGAGGCAAACTAGTTGTTCGTTGCAAATCTTTTAAATGACTCGGGGGTTGGGAGTCACTCTGTCAATGGAGTGATTCTTCGACTCACAAAGTGAAAGTAATTACTAAGATCTAATTTCTATTACAGCTCTCCTTTTGTTGACAGTGAAAGATTGCATGCTCCCTGCAGCAAAAAAAACAAAACATGAACCGCTGATCTCATAGTCGTCCTCCCTGCTCTTCCATCTGGTGATACAGGGTCAGGAAGCTGATAAGAGTTAAACAGATCGAAGGTCAGCTCCTTGGGGCAGGTAACTTCACCCTGCTGACAATGAAACCCCCACCATGGCCTTCCGGCAACGACTTCTCCCCTACTTGGACGGAGACCGTGTTAAGAGCAACCAGGAATAGCAACTAATGGGGTAAACAGCGGTGAGTTCGACTAAACAACGCCTCGATTCATTGTTCACTTTCTGAAAAGGATCGTCTAGTAACCAGTGGAAGGTAATTTGAGCTTTTTAAATCGGCTGTGAAGTCACGCGATAGATTAAAATAACTGTTATAACACCGTAGAACCTGTAATTACCTAGTAAGTACATAGACCCATAACAGCAATTTATCCTGTGCATAGTATCGCATTTTGTATATTTATATATATTATTGGCCATTTTGGTTCTGTAATTGGTGTATTTGTGTTTATATTGGCAACTTTTTGGCTGTGGCTATGTCTAATGTTCTTTTAAAGGCACCTCCGGTATTAAATATATATATATATATATATATATATATATATTTATTTTTACAGTTTCGAGCTATGAAATGTGTTCCTGTGAAACTCCCATAGAAAAATCATCCAACACAGCAGTCCCTGCGATCCACTTTTGACAAATATCTGATAATTACCAAAAGTTCCTAATTTTACACACTGCGTCAAGGTAAAATGAAGCTGTGAGGAGTCTGAGTGAGTTGGCCATCCATAAAGAAAAACTGTCTCCACATCACGCTCCCTCTCCATTATGCACTGGTCAGAATATGCTTCAATTTATCATGGGTTGCCATGGTATTGCTAAATAAGTCAAGTTCGATTTCGAAAACGAATCGCATTTTCTCTGTTGGGTGAGAAATGAAGAAGGAAAGCAGGAAGTAAATGGGCTTAAAGAAGACGGGCGAAAGCAGTGCAATTCTGCTTCTGCATTCCACAGCAGAAGCTGTCTTAAAACAAAGGTAGGAGGACAATACGAGGGGAAAGAACTCCTGGCAAGAAAAAAAAAAAACAACTACGGCGGGAATTACACCTTTCAAATCCAGCACACACACAAAAGCCTTTTTTCTGTCTTTTTAAAATTCCCCTTTTCTACATCTCTCTCTTCCCTGCATCCACAAGCTCCGTGTGTGGCTGGCGCTCGCCGCGTTGAAAACACTGGAAAATAGACTGACAGCGAGAAACCGCCGGCGTGATTGATAGCCTGAACCGCCGCAGGAAGGAAAATATGACAGCCCAAAAGGCATTTTGCAGTGCGGTTTCACCACTTCGTATCCTACTTCTCGGCTTTTGCTCTGTGCCGGAGGGGCTTCGTTGTGGTTAAAGCAAGCGATGGAAAGTACACGGGCAGAACTCCTCCAAGTGAATGGATCTGAATATATATATATATATATATATATATATATATATATATATATATATATATATATACACACACACACACACACACACACACACACTTTTATATACAGTATGTGTGTGTACATGTAGGCATGATTTTGTTGAACACACTGCGTAAAACAACTATTCAATTCTCCTGAAAGTCTGCTGTTGAGTCACCAAGGCTCCAAACAACAGTGTGAGAAATCAGTATTCCAGCGAGACTCCAACTCCAGGCGAGTCATTGTGCGCTGCAGACAATCTGACATTAGGCAAAACCCGGGGAATGTGCCGTATTAGCATCTAATTAGTCTCAAAATGATCTCTGCTAAGACTCTGAGGGAAACGCTGTGAGCATTCGGAACAGGTAATACACTTACCGCCAACCTGAGTTGTGGGGAAAAAATAGCTCTATAGATTTCTGTTATCGATTTCTAGATAGATATTTTAATAAAAGTTCTGAAATATTAGACTACTGAGTTCTGTTGTATGTATGCATGCAAGTATTTTTGTAGTATTTTGTCACAATAGTATGTTCTTTTAAAGCTTAAATAAACATGTATTCCAGTTATCCCATCTGGAAAGAGGTATATTTTCCCAGGCTGAAAGTTTATTTTGAGTAGGTCATGTGTGTTAAAAAAGTTTACACCGATCAGCCACAACATTAAAACCACTGACTGGTGAAGTGAATAACATTGATCATCTCGTTCCAGTGGCACCAGTCAAGGGGTGGGATATATGAGGCAGCAAGTGAACAGTCAGTTCTTGAAGTTGATGTGTTGGAAGCAGGAAAAATGGGCAAGTGTAAGGATCTGAGTGATTTGACAAGGGCCAAATTGTGATGGCTAGACGACTGGGTCAGGGCATCTCTAAAACGCCAGGTCTTGTGGGGTGTTCCCAGTATGTAGTGGTTAGTACCGAGCAAAAGTGGTCCAAGGAAGGACAACCAGTGAACCGGTGACAGTGCCATGGGTTCAGTGATGCGCGTGTGTAGCGAAGGCTAGCCCTGCAGGGTGTGGTACAGAATAGATAAAGGGAATAGGCTTATGTATATGAGATAGGCTATTTATGTATATACAGAGATGTGCATTAAAGTGGCATGTGAATAAAGTGAGGTAGTGTTTGTGAGATATACAGCACAGTATACAACAGTACGGCGCAGCACTACGGTAACACCGAACAACCCAGAACAGTGACACAGTATGCGGTACAGTATACTACATACAGTACAGTAAGGTAGTGGAGCCTATGTGTGTTGCTCGGTGAGGACCCCTGGTGAGGTCAGCGTTGACAGTTCTAATGGCTTGCAGGAAAAAACTCTGTCTCAGTCTCTCTGTGTGACTGCGGAGGTGCTTGCCTGACCGCAGAAGCTGAACAGTCTGTTGTTGGGGAGGTGAGGGTCCTTTATGATCCTGCGGGCTCTGCTACTACACCTCCTGTGGTACGCTCAGCTGAACACACCACCCTCTGCAGGGACGGTCTGTCCTGAGCAGTACAGTTCCCAAACCAGGCAGTAATGTTGCCTGTCAGGATGCTCTCCACTGCTCCAGAGTAGAAGGACTTGAGGATCCTCACCGAGACCCGGAATTTCCTCAGCTGCCTGAGGTGGTAAAGATGCTGCCTCGCCTTTCTCACCAGAGTGTCTGTTTGTATAGTCCATGTTAAATCCTCTGTGATGTGGACTCCCAGGAACGTGAAGCTGCTCACCCTGTCGACAGAAGTCCCATTAATCACAAAGAGCGCGTGCGTCCTCGGTTGTAATCCACGCCTAAAGTCCACAATCAGCTCCTTAGTTTTGCTGACGTTCAGGTGTAGGCTGTTGTCCTGGCACCAGAATGACAGGTCAGCCACCTCCTCATATTAGGCCTTCTCATCGCCGTCGGTGATCAGGCCCACGACAACGGTGTCGTCAGCAAACTTGATGATGGTGTTGGAGCTGGACCTGGCCACACAGTCATGTGTACAGGGAGTACAGTAGGGGGCTGAGGACGCAGCCCTGGGGGGATCCTGTGTTCAGAGTGAGGGAGCTGGACATGTGCTTCTCCACCCTAACCACCTGGGGCCGGGCTGAGAGGAAGTCCAGGATCCAGGCACACAGCGGAGTATTCAGTCCAAGTTCCTTCAGCTTGACAGCCAGTCTGTTGGGGACTATGGTGTTGAAAGCTGAACTATAATCAATGAACAGCATTCTCACATAGGCCCCCTTCTGGCCATCCAGGTGCGTGAGCGTGGTGTGCAGTACCTGGGAGACCGCGTCATCCGTGGATCTATTCTGCTGGTACGCAAACTGCAACGGTTCCAAGGTCGAGGGGAGGGAGGGGCAGATGTAATCCTTAATCAGCCTCTCGAAACACTTCATGACCACCGAGGTGAGGGCCACCGGACAGTAGTCATTCAGGCAGGCCGGAGAGGCGATCTTCGGGACAGGAATGACGGTGGACATCTTGAAGCAGGACGGGACCACTGATTCAGCCAGGGAGATGTTGAATATTGTAGTGAACACCGGGGCTAGCTGGTTTGCACAGGTCTTTAGTACTCGTCCAAATATGCCATCTGGGCCCGCAGCTTTCCTGGTGTTCACCCGCATCAGAGCCCTCCTGACATCATTCTCAGACAGAGTGCGCGCTCATCCCCAGCGGTGTAACTCCAATTAGCCAGCGAGCTAGCGGTGTTGTTGTTGCCAGACTCAAACCGCGCATAAAAGTTCAGTTCGTTGGCTAGCGAGACGGTCTTGTATCCGTTCTTGTACGGTGTGTAGCAATGGTCCAAAGTTCTATCTCCCCTGGTGGCACACGTGATGTGTTGGTAGAAATTAGGTAGAACTTTTTTAAGGTTCGCCCTGTTACATATACATACACATAAGTCCCCAGTCACCACCACAGCCACGTCAGGATGTTTGTCTTAAAATCCGCACAACACATCGTACAGGTCCGACAGTGCTGTGTCGGTGTCCGCCTACGGTGGAATATAAACGGCTGTAATGATGACCGTGCTGAATTCCCGGGGTAGATAAAATGGACGGCATAAGATTGTCAACTGTTCCAGGTTCGGCGAGCAGGAGCGGGACAGGGACTTGGTGTTGTTGGGGTTACACCAGCGGTTGTTACCTGGGGGAGAGATGGCATCAGGATGCACTATGGGAAGAAGGTAAGCTGGCAGAGGCAGTGTGATGCTTTGGGCCATGTTTTGCTGGGAAACCTTTGGTCCTGGCATCATGTGGAAGTTACTTTGACACATTGCACCTACATAAACATTGTTGCAGACCAAGTACACCCCATCATGGCAACTGTATCCCCTGATGGTAGTGGCCTCTTTCAACAGGATAATGCATCCTGCCACACTGCAAAAATAGTTCAGGCATGGTTTGAGGAACATTACACAGAGTTCAAGGTGTTGACTTGGCCTCCAAATTCCCCAGATCTCAATCCTAACGAGCATCTGTGGGATGAGCTGGAACAACAAGCTCGATCCATGGAGGCCCAACCTCACAACTTACAGGACCTTCAGAGGTCTTGTGGAGTCCATGCCTCAATGGGTCAGAGCTGTTCTGGCGGCACGAGGGGGAGCTACACAATATTAGGCAGGTGGTTTTGATGTTGTGGCTGGTCAGTGTATTTCTACCCATTTGTACTCATATTTAAAGTGTATTTTTTAGTATTTATTATTTACTTCATGTATTGATTTAAAGCACAGCTTGAGCGTGTAGTATACTTTTAAGTGCACTTTTAAAAAAGTATTGGAGTAAGTATTGAAACATTAACCTGATCTTAGCTGTACTTCAGTATACTTAGTTAAAAGTGTGTTATTTTGGTTGTCAAAAGAAACCAAAAATACATGTAAATTATATTTTAAATACATTGAAGCACATCTTAAGTACAAATTCTAATACAGGATAGAACCATTACATCATTGCATAAGTACTTTATAATATCCGCATTTGGACAGGGTAGGTCCATGTATACTTTCATAATATGTATGATTTCAAATACAAATCTGAGACACCTGAATGGTGTCCGGTGAATTTAGAAGTGGATGTCGTGACACATGCTGACATAATGTGTGAATAGATTCAAGTCTTTACCTCGAGCGTGGTGAGGACTATCCGCTCCACGGAGTTGAAGTAGGCCTCCCACAGGAGTTGCGTCTGCTGCCGGAGAGACAGGATCTGGTCCTGATGGATGGAGCGCACGGTGGAGGGGATCTGGGCCACGGAGGAGAATTGCGAGGGTGAGAGTGATGATGTCCGAGGGTGAGAGTGATGATGTCCGAGGGTGAGAGTGATGATGCCGAATAGACAATCTAATGTTGGGCATGAACAGAAAACCCTCTACGGAGTCTCTTCGTGTGTGGAAGAAAACAAAACCAATTCCCTCTGGGGCAGTGAAGATTTATTCATTTAGTTATTCTTCCATTCGTTAAATTCACTCGAAAACGGCAAGATTCTGGTCTCTACCACTGGAAAGGAACAAGTTTAAATGAAGCAAACACCACTTCATTCCATTCTTTACTTAGCGTTATTTGTTACTTAAAGTTTTTGAGAAAATCTTACATTAAATGAGTCAACGAGGCCCAGAATAATTTAGAAAAGGGATGATATCAGCAAGACCACAGACTGTGGGGTAGCTCCATGTTTTTAGAAAGTATTTTGCAGTTGCTCCAAATAGTATGCTTTCATTCAATTTTACATAAAACATCTGTGTCCATGACTTCTTTAAGGGAAGATCAGGGAACATTTTAGGGAAAATGTTCAATCTGTTCTATTCTGTCTTTAAGATTAGCGAAGATAAGACATTTATCTTTTAACTTAAATGAAGGTGCCACAGCAGCAGCAAACAAAAAAACAAAAACATGGGATGAGAATTACGACGGAGATAATAATAACATATCTACACCACCACCCCCCCATTTACCTGCAGCAGAAGTCTTTCATCCCCGATCACAGCCGCCGTATTCCAGTCGATGATCTCCGAGAAGGGCAGCTCCCAGCCGTTGCTTAGCATCACCGGTACACACGCCGCCTGAACGACACACACACACACACACACACACACACACACACACACACACACACACACACACACACACACACACACACACACACACACACACACACACACACACACACACACACACACACACACACAGTTAATGATGATGAGATGAAGCATTTAAGAGACATCTGCTCGGTGAATCGGAAACGACAATCGCCGTCACGTTACAAAGCTCACGGAGGACACCTACGAGAAACTGCCTGTTAGCCAGCGCTGCCTTTGCTTTGAGCATTTCAAAGGCATTGCACTTGCAGTGATTTCTTTTCATGCCGTAAAAATTCTACTACACCCCCATAATGCCCCTGTGTTTAGACACTCCCCCCCCCCCCCCCTCCAAAACCAACTAAATCAACCGGGGTGTGATTTAAGGCATTCCCATTAACTCAATGCTAAGGCATTTTGCACTCGACTAGCTCGCAAACTGGGCTGTGATGCTTAAGGAAAACACAATAAACAATTCTGTAACAGCAAGGAGGACGTGTTTAGGTGAAATTCAGGCGATGAAGCCATCCTTGGGTTATACATTTTCACTAATGTGTCTTAACGGGTTTTAAAGTCAGTATGAAGGTATGAGTGCGTGCGTATATGTGTTTGTTTGTGTGTGACGTACAGTTTCCGGCTATAGTTACGAGTGTGCTGTGACTCGTTCTAATCTGTTAAGCTGGGTACCATTCACTGATTGGCCTGCACAAACACACACACACTCCGACATTATGGCGGTTCAGTTCTGGTCTAATCCCTCACGGTGTCAGTAGCTAAAGCAGCAATCTGCAAAAATCCTTTGCTGCCTTGACTGGCTATTGGCTCTCAGAGAGCCATCATCTCTAGAGTCACACACACACACACACACACACACACACACACACACACACACACACACACACACACACACACACACACACACACACACACACACACACACACACACACACACACACACACACTTCTGTCAGAAAAATACACATTACATTTTGGAGGCCCACACATCCCACACACCGACACACACATTTAGCAAAAATACACCAGCGCGAGTGAAAGCTTTTAAAAAGTACACCTACGCACGGCGGCTTGATAGCCCTCCGCCCAGACCACTGGGAGGGACAAGAGGGCTCCCTTCGCAACAATGAGGCTCGCTGACAGGGGCTTAAGCGCTGCCGGGACAAGTCACCGAGCGGTCAGCCGCTGGGATGACAATGTCCTGATTGACTCATAATAGCAATTTAGGCCGACTCCAAAGCTCAAATCCCGGCACGCCATATTACAGGTTGACCTGAACCATTGGTAGAATGGTAGGTTCGTTGATCTTTAATTTCTTCCAAAATTAGCACCAAAATATTAGAATGAGTTTTATTTGAAAATGTGGAGAAGAAATGGTCAATGTGATGCAGCTCATCCAGGATACAAATTTTAGATTAATGACCAGATATTGTAATAGTATAAATTGTAATAGTATCCAGTAGCCTGGACTCTCTGGCCCCCCTTAAATCCCGACATGTATGCTATACCCGCCTCGCCCCCTGGTTCACCACCGACCTCCGCATCATGAAGGCCACCAGTCGCCGGTTGGAGCGGCTCTACAAGCAAACTGGCCTCACCCTCCACCGTCTGGCCTTTGAAGACCATGTACTGTCGTACAAGGAGGAACTCTCCAGGACCAAGATCAATTACTACTCCACCCTTATTGGCTCTCAGCAAAACCACCCCAGAACACTATTCACCACCATTAACCGTCTGCTCCGCCCCCTTGCTGTCTCCTACACTGCCAATGCCCCTGACCTCTGCACCAAGCTGCCCCCCTCCGCCCCCAATGCTCTCTCTCTTCCTTCTCCCTAGTGGATGTGGTAGAGCTGGTGGTCTAGTGATCTAAAGGTTGCTGGTTCGATCCCAGGCTCCTCCTGCTAGCATGCTGTAGTGTCCTTGAGCAAGACAATTAACCCCTAATTGCTCCTGATGGCTGCGTCAGTCGGTGTTTGAACAATTGTAAGTCGCTTTGGATAAAAGCGTCTGCTAAATGACTAAATGTAATGTAATGTAATGTAATGTAAATGTAATGTAATGTAATGGACCCGATGCCAACGGCGTTGGTGAAAGCCTGCCTTCCTACCCTCTGCCCCTCCATCACAGACATAATCAACTCCTCCCTAGCAACTGGTACAGTTCCCCCTAGTATCAAAATCACCTCCATCAGAAGCCTGGTCTGGCCCCTGACGATCTTAAAAACTACCGGCCGATCTCCAACCTCCAACCCAGACCTGTGCTAACCAGCTAGCTCCGGTGTTCACTACAATATTCAACATCTCCCTGGCTGAATCAGTGGTCCCGTCCTGTTTCAAGAGGTCCACCGTCGTTCCTGTCCCGAAGATCGCCTCTCCAACCTGCCTGAATGACTACCGTCCGGTGGCCCTCACCTCGGTGGTCATGAAGTGTTTCGAGAGGCTGATTAAGGATTACATCTGCGCCTCCCTTCCCCGCACCTTGGACCCGTTGCAATTCGCGTACCGGCAAAACAGATCCACAGATGACGCGGTCTCCCAGGTACTGCACACCACGCTCACGCATCTGGATGGCCAGAAGGGGGCCTATGTGAGAATGCTGTTCATCGATTAGAGTTCAGCTTTCAACACCATAGTCCCCACCAGACTGGCTGTCAAGCTGATGGAGCTCGGATTGAATGGCCCGCTGTGCACCTGGATCCTGGACTTCCTCACAGGCCGCCCCCAGGTGGTCAAGGTGGGGAAGTACATGTCAGGCTCCCTCACCCTGAATACAGGATCCCCCCAGGGCTGCGTCCTCAGCCCTGGCCAGCTCCAACACCATCATCAAGTTTGCTGACGACACCGTGGTCGTGGGCCTGATCACCGACTGCGATGAGAAGGCCTACCGCGAGGAGGTGGCTGACCTGTCACTCTGGTGCCAGGACAACAGCCTACACCTGAACGTCAGCAAAACCAAGGAGCTGATTGTGGACTTTAGGCGTGGATCACAATCGAGGACGCACGCGCCCTTGTGGATTAATGGGACTTCTGTCGATAGGGTGAGCAGCTTCAGATATCTGGGAGTCCACATCACAGAGGACTTAACATGGACTGTTCACACAGACACTCTGGTGAGAAAGGCGAGGCAGCGTCTCTACCACCTCAGGCAGCTGAGGAAATTCCGGGTCTCGTGAGGATCCTCAAGTCCTTCTACTCTGGAGCAGTGGAGAGCATCCTGACAGGCAACATCACTGCCTGGTTTGGGAACTGTACGGCTCAGGACAGGCGGGCCCTGCAGAGGGTGGTGCGTTCAGCTGAACGTACCACTGGAACTACCCTCCCCCCCTTGCAGGAGCTATACACCAGGAGGTGTAGTAGCAGAGCCCGTAGGATCATGAAGGATCCTCATCACCCCAACAACGGACTGTTTCAGCTGCTGCGGTCAGGCAAGCGCCTCCGCAGTCACACAGCGAGAACAGAGAGACTGAGACAGAGTTTTTTCCCGCAAGCCATTAGAACTGTCAATGCTGACCTCACCAGGGGTCCTAACTGAGCCATACACTAGGCTCCACTCCCTACTGTACTATATGTAGCATACTGTACTGCATACTGTGTCACTGTTCAGGGTTGTTCGTGATGCCGTATTTCTGCGCCGTACTGTTGTATACTGTGCTGTATTATCCCAAACACTACCTCACTCTATTCACAATCACATGCCACTTTAATTCACATGCCACTTTAAATGCACATATCTGTATAAACATAGGCATATTCCCTCTATCTATTCCATTTTATTTCAAATTATTTTTATTGTATTTTATTCTATATATTTTTATCTTATTCTATTAGTATTCAACTTACTGTATTACGTTTTAGGAGTCAGTTAGTCGGTCTATTAGAAAGGAATTTTCTACTTTTTATTTTTTTTCCGAGGACATATTGCGTGCTATCACCGGGTGCGTTGCATTACATTTCACTGCATATATGTATGAAAGTATGTATATGTATGTGACAAATAAAAATCTTGAATCTTGAATCTTGAATCACTCTTCACCATCTACCTGCTCCCTCTCGGCCAGATCATTCATCACCATGGTCTCAACTTCCACTGCTACGCTGATGATACACAAGCTTTATCTGAGCACCTCACCATCCACTCTGCTCCCCCCACAGTCTCTGGTCAACTGCCTTCATGCCATAAAAACCTGGATGACAACTAACCTACTCCAACTCAACAGCAAAAAGTCAGAGCTCATGGTTGTGGCCCCAAAGCCGCTGCTCCGGAAGGGTTGGAGATCTCCTCCTCCTTGTCGACAGCTGTTCCATCAAAACTCTCCCGAGGTCCACGACCTGGGTGTTATCTTGGACTCTACCCTCTCCTTTCAGTCACACATCAGATCCATCACCAAGTCCGCCTCCTGTCACCTCAAAAACATCTCCCGTCTCCGTCCCTCACTCTCAGACTCCGTGGCTGAAATCCTCATCCACGCTTACATCACCTCCCGTTTGGACTAGTGTAACGGAGTGCTGTCCGGGGTTTCCAACAAAGCCCTGGACAGGCTCCAGTATGTGCAGAACTCAGCTGCCGGGGTTCTCACTCACACCAAGCCCTGGCAGCACATCACCCCCACCCTCATCCACCTCCACTGGCTCCCGGTCAAGTTCCGCATCTCCTACAAACTCCTCCTCCTCACATACAAATCCCTTCACACACTGGCCCCCCAATACCTGTCCGACCTCCTCTACCAGCACACTTCATCCAGGAACTTGTGGTCCTCAAACATGGGTCTGCTGTCCATCTCCCGTACCAGATTACGAACTTTCGGGGACAGAGCTTTCAGCGTGGCAGCCCCCACCCTCTCGAACTCTCTCCCTCCCCTAATCTATAACGCCCCAACCCTGGACACTTTCAAAACAACCCTCAAGACCCACCTTTTCACTGTGGCCTTTCCCCATTAGTTAGTTAGTTTAGCTATTCCTTTGTTTTTCTTTTGTTCCTCTCTCCCTTAATCTGCCCCCCCCCCACCCCCCCACCCCTCCCCTGCAAAGCCACCCTGGGTTCTTTGAAAGGCGCTATACAAATTTAAGTAAGTTAACTGTATATGAATAAAGTAAAATTCCCAATACATTAAACACCATGATGTGCAACAGTAGGTACAACTGCATCTTCAGCCTTTGTGGTGCAGATACAGCGATTCTATTAATAGCGTTAGACAGGTTGAGGGAAAAAAAATTAACAGCTGATCCGCTGAAGGTGCTAGTCTCGAGGTGTCATTATCAGCCCTAATATTTTTTTGTCAATCCCACCTATCCGCGGTACAGAGGTTAACCCCACATCATCCTTATTAACTCAACTTGGCCTGGAGTTTGGGACGAGACACCACTGACGTTTAGCGAACACGAAATTCTGGCCATGGCCTCATTAACAGTCCGGGGAGCGCACTCGTGAAGCCTCTCGAGTGGCTTGCAAGTTGATGATCTCGGATTAGTGATGGCGTCCCCGGATCACTTTAATTAAATCAGTAAATATATATTCTTGAGAAACCTAATTCGAAGTACTGGGGGAGTCGACGCAGAGGATTTGTGTGGCTGGGACACGGTGCATTGTCACTTTACTGGATGTGTACTGGGTCGCTGAAATTGTTCTGCTTGTTTGCCAAGATTAATGCAAGAGGTGTGTGCACCTTCCAGAGATTAGGATTTTTTGAAGTCTGATTAGGAGGAATATCTAAACACATCTCAAATGTGGAGGTTTACTTTGGATGGAAAGGATTGGCTCTCTCCGGGGCTAATCTAAAGAATGGATTCTCTTTGGCATTCAAAAATGAATATAATGTGAACGTAGAGCTCAACCGTTCAAAAAATGAATGTGAAACGGGCTCCTTTTGTGCAGTCATTTTTTGCAAAGTGGTTCCTATTTTAGTCAAGAAAATGGGTTTTCAGCGATAAATGGACTAGTGCTAGTTTTGGAGAGCATTTCTAAAATAAAAAAAAGTAGAGAAACTTGTCATTCAAAAGATGGAACAGAGGAATGGAGTGGGAGACAAATAGATGAGTAGGTGCAACAAATGAGAGAGAACATAGCAGAGAGGTCGAGGGGAAGTCACCAAGTCTGTGGCAGCTGCATTTACACTGGCTGCATAATTAAAATATGACTGGCAGGGGATAAGAGAGACTGAGTTGGAACTCCTCCGGTCACTTCATCCATCCGCCACATCTGATTAATGGGCCTATTGTCTTCTCACCAAGGCCTTTGGGTTCACATTTTGCATGACTTTGTAGAGTTCTCAATGTTAAGTATAGGCCGATACCGAGTACCGACACCATACAGTGTTTCCCATACATTGATTTATTTGTGGCGGCCCGCCATGATATCAACATTGACTGCAACATATTGATAAAAATTTTAATTGATTAAAATAGGTAAAATCTTATTTCACTGTAGAGCTGCTTGCAGACCCCGTTCTCGCTCTCGTGTTCACACACAAACACACTGACAACGGACCCATCTGTGAATAGCCCCCCCTTTCAGTGCACACCCTGAATCATCATGCGCGGGTAGGGTTGGGTACTGGTGCCATGCCGAGCTGCCGATTGAAATATCCGTCCTCCAGTGCTTCGAAACCGCCACACGCACCTTCACTAACATTATCGTTTGGAGCAGTCATTTAAAATAAATACAATTAAATGAAGAGTAATTAAGGACTTAAGGGTTTAGTTCATAAAGAAAACTCTAAAATAACCCCAATTTAATTTTTTTTTAATTTTTGTTTCACAAAAATAAGAATAATAAAAAAACAGCCCTGGATCTATTTATCAGTCATTCTAGCCATGCATTAAAGCCCTTGAAAATAATATATCGTTGATCAAAAAGTACAATCAAGTACATTTTGGGTCCTCTACGTGTCCCCTGTGTGAGCGATCAGTGTGCAATTTACAATTAACTAATTTTACGTCACTTTGGAGATGATGAGGTCCATGTAGTCATGTACTCCAGCAATCTCTATTAGAAAGATCGGAAGCTTCTATGTCAGAAAAACAACAACAATCAAGCTGCTTTTCTTTGAGGTCTGGCACATATGATGTGGTTCTTGGTATCGGCCTTGTATTAAGGATATTCTCGGATATGAATAAGTCATTTTTGGCTGGCATTACAATTCCACCTGGCATTACAATTCCAATTCCACCATCTTGGAAACCTTTGAAACTTGGCAGAAGGAACTTATAATCTAACAGTGATTTCCATGAATAGAAATGAGCTTATTAGTTATTGGGCACTCATAACTTTAATGTCTTAAATATAAACCAATATTTTAAATGACAGAAAGTCAGTCAGTCAAGGTGATTCATGTGGTGGTGCCAGGTGTTGCAGGGGGAAAGGGCAGTTTCAAACATGTGGAGGGTCCAGCGCAATGTTTCAGTTAGGCCTGTTTGTTGTACTTGGCTATAAGCATGATTTAAAGCAAGTTATATCTCCATTTCAGATCCAAACAGACCTTTGAGACAAACGGTTAAAGGGAGAACATTTCAATTAATGGGCTGAAACTCGAGGACTTTCCATATAGACGGGCAGGACGGGAAAATTAAGTGCTCCAACCTGTAATAACAGCCTTGGCATTAAAATGGGCCGAACATTTCAAATTACATTTAAGTCCTAATTTACTGTGCATTACCACAAATACATTCTCAACCTCTGGGAAATACCAATCTTAGCATTAAAATCTATGCATTATAAAGTGAAATTGAGTACAGACAAGTTAAATAGAACCTACTTTTTATTGAATACCCAGTGGCTCGGTAAGTTGCTTCTTAAACAGTTTCATGTTTTATGCAGACTACAAATGTTATATCATAAAAAAAAACATTAAATAACAAAGCAATATTTTCACATGTGTGTGTGTTATGTGACTGACCTGCAGAGCCTCCAGGAAGCGAAAGGAGCCCAGCCGTCGACCCCGTGGCACCAGGCAGAAGGTGGAGTTGTAGAGCATCTCTCTATAGTCATACCTGCAGGACAAGGGAGGCAGAGGACCATTCATTACATTTGCTTTAAATCTGTCGATGTAAAGCATTTATGTAATATTGACTATGCTGCCTGGAGCACTTTGTGCCGTTAGGTGATGACAAAGGAGCTCCGCCAATGCTCTGACTGAATTGAAATCAATAGAAAAACTTCTTACAGTCAATTATATTTTGGGGGCGAGTGTGAACCCAAGTTTTGAGGCTTCAAATTGTCCGTTCAAAGACGAATGGGTGATGTCACAGACTACTTATTTTTCAACAGTATACAGGGCTCGACGGTAACGGTTGCCAGGTTGCTCTTGGCAACCAGATTGAGTCAAATGGCAACCATTTCATGGCCTATGGTTGCCCCAGAGAAAAACACAATATCGGAACACATCATTACAAAGGCTCTTCTTTGTAATGCTTTGTCCACATGTGCAGAAGTGATGGAAATGTGTATGATTTGACATGCAGCGATTGTCCTGAAATAGAATTGATCAGTCACAATATAACAAAATTCACATGAGCTGTGAGGGTTGCATACGATGCATCATAGAGAAAAGCTACAACGGTCATTAAGACAAACACACACGAGAGGTCAATAAAATAAAATGCCAATAGACAACAATAGCAACATACATTACCGATGGTCAATGTAAAGCAACCCAGAGGGCACTTTAGAACATGTTAATTTAACCACCACATTAGAAACGCTGTAAAATCATGTGCTTGAGGGGATCATTAGCCACAGACTATTAACTGCTGGCTTTTGAGAACCCACTCAAACATGTAGAGCCAAAGAGATGAGGAAGCAGTGGCAAAGGCTTGAATTGGCAAATTTGGCAAAACAATTTAAAATCCAAACTCGCTTTGTTTAACACTGAAACAGAAGATCCGTCTCTGTCTACCTTTTTATTTTTAACAATGACATACCTGAAGAGCCCAATAATTAAATAACCTACTTTCATCTCAGCCGCTCCCTCTTCCTCCCCCTTTTCTCTAGGGGTTGGAATCACAGAGTAACTCACGATACTGTTGCGATACGTTGCCCATGACAACGTTGGTATCATGATACAGCGATTCTGCGACACTCGATACATTGCAAGACAATTAATCTACGATACATCACGATATCTGTGTAACTGAAGATGAAACATTTCCCCTAAAAAGGCAAAAAGCAGGAGTTATGTATTCATTCATCGCATTGTGGTGTGAGTTTCACAGAACTTGACAACCGAGATGATACAATGTACAACCAAAAGTTGTCCACTGTATAAATAATATCTTTAAATATATAAAATATTTAATCAACTGTTAAATAAAAGTGCAACATGAGGCACGCATTCTTCCTTTAAACATGGTAGTGAATGAAAAATATGATTAGGTCCGCCCCCAGTAACTGAATTTAATTCCAATAAGAAACCAGTATCATGTCTCTCTAGATATCTCTCAATACACATTGTATTTGTTTACTCGTGGATCTTGAGCGATCCAATATGGCGGACGTGCAGACGCATAGCGGCGACACTGGTGTATCCACAACTCATTCACGACATGTCGTAAAGCAGAAACGACATAGTGCTGCGTACCGTGAACCAAACACTGCACACATCTGTCTCGTCTCTCTTCTTTTCACGGTAACTCTGCAGCGAGACGGCAGTAAACCTGTAATTCACTATTATCGATACATTTTGCAATTAATCTGCGGCCCCCACGTAACTATAACGTATCACAAGAGGAAGTATCATGATATATACATGATATTCAGTATCGTCATTAGCCCCCCCCCCCCCCCCCCCCCACCCCACACTATTAAATTCTTCGCCCTTTAACCCACATATCTGAACATCTTCTCTGCGCCCCTCTCTCCCTGTCCCTCCACCACCCTGCCTTCAATCTAAGCCTCCGTCAGCACTTGCTCGGATTAGGGAGCTGCTTGGAATTCCTTCGGTGTCAGTACTACAGTCGGCGAGTCTGTGATGAAGGGAAGAGAAAGAGTGGCGGCGTGAGTGTAGCATGTTCCTGCGCACGGCTGGATTTGTGGATCGGAATGTTTCCAAGTGTGTATATTTTATTCATGAGCGCGTGGTTTTGTCAGAGGGAGTTCCTGCACATTTGTGCAAACAGACATTTGAGTGCGTAAAGATGAAGATGCAAATTGGGATGCAGATGCGAGTGTGAAGGGAGTGTTTGTACACTTTCTTCTACCCTCTCTCCTGTGTGTGTGTGTGTGTGTGTGTGTATATATATATATATGAGACACATATAAAAGGGTGTTGTATACCTGCGGCTGTTTGTCTTTTATGCTTGCAGGCTCACGTACTGTATGTCTAGGGAACCTCAGAAAGACCTTATGCCCGAGCTCAACATCTCCAGTAAGCAGGTCGCCACACAGTCGACAAAATGTTATCACTAGTTTAACCTTCCCCGGGCGCGTCGACGAATGCTGCCCACTGCTCCTGGCTGCCCCCCAGGGGGAAGGACAAGCCAGGATGGGTCAAATGCAGAGGCCACATTTCACCGGCCACCACCCCAAAAACTATGTGCATGTGTGTGTGTGTGTGTGTGTGTGTGTGTGTGTGTGTCTATGCATGTGTTGTAGTATGGTGTGTTGCGTGACAATTAAATATTCTTCTTCTTCTAACCTCAGCGCACAATGGGCGTGTATGCTCATCTGGTGTGGAAAGTTTTCAGCACACCAGGCGATTGAAGGGAACTGCGTTGCCCTGAGCCCTTGGCTCACCATTTACAAGGTATCGTTCTCAGCATCATTCATAATGAAAAACACAAACAGAAAAGGAATAGCAGCACTGTGTCTGACGGATGAGATCCCCCCTCGTCATTATTAGTCACTAGAGTGTGAGAAGAGGCAGCTCATGCTAACCCCTGGAGAACTGCTGTAGCCTCATGATGATTCCCACTACAGTACCAAAAGCCACTTGATTCTAAAGCAGAAGGGAAATAGAGTCACAAAAATCAAGTGCGGGGAACCTTAAGTCATTATTTACTTATTTATGCAGGACATTGCAAGGGGTAGGCAGTTAATTATTCTCTGCGCTTTTGTGACCATGGTCAGAAATTTTTTTTGTAAAAATGGCAAAAAAACAAAACAAAAACAAACAAAAAACAACCTTGATTCCAGCTTCTTATCTCACAGCTTGTTCTTGCACAAAACGCAGTTTGGCATTGAGTTCCCCTGCCAGAGTCGGCTCTGTGGTTAAGGTATGTAAATCGTGATATTATTAAAAAACAGAGTGGGTGGCTCCGTAGATGCAGACAATCCCGCTGCCGCGTTGTTGCAAAGTGGGCTTGAGAGGTATACAGTGTAAACAGCCTTTAGAATAGATTGATTCAATGCATTATATGTAAAAACAACAGCCACAGCCTCGTGAAATCCCTCTCATTGGTTTTTGCTGTTATTGTACTGCTTTAATCGCTACCTGCCTAAATGTCAAAGGTGTGAACGTCATACATCTTTTTACACTCGCTAATCAGGAGGTGGTCCGTAAGACTCTAAAACGCTTCACTCTACTGAATCCTTCAATAAGCAACCCCCCCCCCCACCCCAAAAGGCCTAAATTCAACCGCTGCTTCGGCAAGACTTCACAGCACGGTGCCGTTAATGACTGGAAAACCTCCCCGGAAATTTCACAGGCTGGGACTGGGACCAAGGGCGCAAAAGCTGCTGTGAAATTTGAAAAAAATAAATAAATCTTCTGCTACTGCTCATTTTGTACTACACACGCATGCTTATCAGGAGCTGTAAATCGTGGGTTGGCTCGAGCCGTCCTTAACGTTAAAAATGTACTCAAAAAGTAGCCAGGAAATTAATCACAGAGGGGGTCTCTCTGCTCCAATCAGCACTCGCATTATTATGATCATCATCATCATCAATATTCGATTCATTCGTGTGACTCCCCCGTCGGATATCCCAGCCCCTATCATTAGCCAAGCCGAGCAAATAATTTAGCCAGAGGCTAAGGGGTTATGACACTGTATGCGGGGCCATAAAACCCCAAAGTATAGGTCCATATCTGAGCCTGGCTGGGTGTGAATGTCCCATCCATCATGCAAGTCTGTTAGTGGGAAAGCTCGGAAAAGACCAGATGTTCCTGTCCCGCATACCTCGGTGCTTCCCCTTCTCTATCAGATGGCCGCCTGTAGGGAGAATGGTCTCACAGCGAGTGGGTAGCTAGGGAGTCTCCTGGAAGACTCCATGCCAAACCTAGTAGCATCTTGCCTGGGCGTATAGTCTGTAGCGATCTCCTTGCTTGGTTTTTCCCAAACTCACGCCGTTGTAGCTGCACGACTGAGTTGTCTCAGGAAAGCAATTAGCTGTAAGACATTTCCTCTCGAAAATGTCGCCGTTTAAGCTCCCCGTGTAAGAGGCGGATCTCACTGTCTTCCTCATTTTTGTGCTTCAACATCCCAGACGGCCAAAGCAGTCTCGTTGTAGCAATTGGTTGTCAGCGAACAGAGGTTTCTATGTTTTTGCCTGCGTCATAATTAAAAAGTTGGAAATATAATTTATGTAGCTTAAAATCTGCTCCACAAATTGTGCTCTTATTGGATGAGAACTGCTTTTAACAGCCATTTTCACATCACAGGAACTTTTTCATAGTTCTAAGAATTTTTTGGGGGAACTGTCCCTTTTATTTAACGTACTGCAGGAACTAGGCACAATCTTAGTTCTTAGAACTCCATTTTGGGGACCTTTTTTAGCTCTTACTCCAGGACAGGGACTAACCGGCACAAGAGGAACCTTCAGTGACGTAAGTACACTGTGATTGGTCCAGACCTAAGTCCACTGTACCTCGCCGATCCCTCAGTCTGAGACCATGCGGTTGAGTAGCATCGCTCTGGGTGCAGACCAGCTCACCTACACTCAGAGGTAATAAAAAATAACCAATAAAAATAAAAAACAATAACAATTGTATTTTTATTGTCTATGCATTTATTTCATTTAATCCCCGTGCACTGTCCCGATGCGAGCCCTTGCCTTACAAAAGTCGGGACAAACTTTTAAAATACGTCTTGTAGATCTTATATGAGTGAAGATTCAGCGACTGGATTGTTTATTTCTCGCCTAAAATTTGTTCTGAAACAGATTTTAGTGGACTGATAAGGTGAAATCAGTGAAAGTTATGGAGTAAATATAACACAGAACCCACGCTGAAACCCCGTTGGCTGACGTCACGCCAAGAGCTCTTATTAGCGATGCAAACACAAGCAGAAAAAAAAGCCCTTGAAGGTATTTAGTACTCGGGGGACCTCCCAAGTTCCACTCAGGGAGTCCACAGAACTGTTCGGTGCGAAAACGCCTAATGACTTTTCAGCAAAGCCTTCACAAGAACAGAGGAGTGGCAACACCTCAAAGGGGTGGGTAAGAATTTAAAATCATGGTTTATAGTCTTTCAGTTGTAATGAATGAGATGAAGAAGACATTGTAATATGACGATTTTGTAGTCTAAATCAAAGATGATAGGGCGATTTGGCATGAAAATTACCACGATGCACAATATTTGAGGGCGTTATATTGGAAAACTGGAATTCTGGTCTGATGTTACACTTTACTATAACCGTAGTTTGATTATTCAAAATGTGGTGTTAAATATTCCAAAGATTTTGTTATGCAAAGTTCAGTGTAATTATTGCTATAATTCATTATTTCATACTGCCCAAGCGTATGGCCAACCCCTAAACTATTTAGTCTTTATCGTATTTCCGTCTGACACTCTAAAGGGTTGAGTTAAGGTCAAAGAAGTCGCTTAGGAATCAACTACAAAAATTGTGGATTCTGTAAAAAAAAAAAAAAAAATAAAATGCGGTGCTGCTTCCCGATGGCAGGGTGAGGTATGGAATGAATGCCTGCGGTGAAGGCACAACACATTCACTGGGATTCTCATGTCCACCAGTGTTCAATCAGTGCAACCACACTGTTGACACGTTCTGACCATGCAGCCACACTCAGTTAAAATCCCCAACATCCAGAGAAGAGAATGTTTGATAGGAAAAAAAAAAAAAAGCAAAACTTATGTGTGTTCTGTCCACAGCAACACGGACATGTGCAATATTTTGAACTTAAAACGCAGTCATGGCTTATCTCGGAGAGGAAATGTCGGTTGTGAGTCATCTGCAAGCAGTGGAGGTTGGGCTTTCCATTGTAAATATCTATGTCAACAGTTAAACCATTGTCCTTAAGGGTTGGGTATTGAAATTCTATACTTTTACAGTATTGACCGAACCACATCCATAGAATCAAGTATCTAAACGTTCTTTGGCATTCAAAACAGATTTCATGACCTGAAGCAGTAACATCTCTTCAGTGACTATCAGCCGAGAATAACACTAAAGAGGTTTCTACAGTCAGAAAAAATATGGCATTTCATTTTCTCTTTGTTTTTAAGCAAGACAGGCTAAGATTCTTCTATTTTTAAAGTAGAACATGACCTTTAACTCTGTATTTCCAGTATAAGACAGTAAAAGTATTTTTTGACATATTTGTCCCTTACTTTCTCTCGTATTTAGGTTAAGACATGCATTCCCAAATATACATAATATTTTTGCTTGATCCAATTTCGACCTCCAATTCTTCTCAACTATATTTTCCAAGCAAAGTACACAGAGAAGACTAAATAAATACAATCTTGGCTTAATTCAGAGCTATTTTTGCCGTTCATTTATATAAAAGGAGTGCGACAGTAGAGAAAAAACAGGACCGGGCAGTAGCTGAAAGGATGTAGGAACATCACTTTAACACCACAGCTTTGACCAACGATTAATCACAGCGACCTCAAGGCTCGAGATACAGTAATCTTAGTCTCTGGGTGTCTTGATTAGATTTTAAGACAAAATATAAAGAAAGAAAGAAAGTGAAGAGAAAACATAAGCCACCCTTGTGCGCTATGAGAGCAAAATACAAAGTCCCCTTTCAATATTCTTTCGAATGTTGAGTATTAATTCACATATTCACAGAATTTTGTCAAGCACAAGACAGGCACAAGTTTTATTTTCAAAGCTGGTTTCATTCCGTAGACACCAATGGCAGAGTTATACTGAGAGTTTGACAGAAGCTAAAACAACAGGAAGTGACCTGGGTCGATAAAAAGATCAACCAGTATCCTTTCAAAATACACAGTATACTGTAGATACTCCTGGTCAAGTTTTGCGATCGTCTAACGTTTGACTTCCGAGGGAGAGTCCGAAGGAGAACACAGAGAAAGGGCGGCTAACAGCTTATTCTAATACTATGTTAATCCTTTTTAGCAAGGCTCTCTGTCCAAATAGACATCAAGACGGATGGATTTAGAGGGGACTTCGCTTCGATCCACTTAATAGCAAGATAAAATAGATATGTTTATTCGGAGGTCCGAACATGTGGAAAACAGGAAATTTAGATTTCTGCCCAAGCTGCATCGTGAGCCAAGTGACCTTGCCGTGTAAACAGGAAATGGTGTATGAAACTACCTGTAAGTGCTCAGTGAGCATTTTGGAAAACTTCAAAGCGCTCTCATTTCTCAGCTTCAACAGCCGCAGGTACATATTTGTCACATACATACATACGTTCATACATATATGCTGAATCTTGAAACAGAGACGCAATCCAGGGGTGTGAAAAATGTTAATATTCGGTGCTGATCATGCAAGATGCCCTAAAGATGTGGGATTTAAACTTTTTTTTCTTTTTGGTGGAAAAAAATGTTTTTGGCTGTTTGAACTTGGCGGTATGACACCATCATCATTCTTCCACTGTCTACCAGTTCCTCTCCTGTTCTCCCAGAAGGTCATTCTGTTGACCGCATGGTCCAAATAAAACATTACTTGGGAAGACTTCCCGTATCCTTTGACTAATTATTATGTTTTTGCTTTTAATCATTAGAAATAGTTGTATTATAATGGACACAGAGCACTCCATCAGATTATAATGGGAAAAATTGCAAAGCTTTAGGACGTTGTCTTCCGCTTGATGCTTTTTTTAAATATATATATAGTTTTTTGATATGTATGACGGATATAAAAAACGACTCATTCAAAGATATCGGAGTCCGGTCTTGCTCCAGAGATTCGCAAAGATGGTGCCCAGAGTAAGCAACCCTGAGTGACTGAGTGACTAGGGAAGATCAAATTTAAAGTGTGGACAATCAAGCATTTATGGCGGTAACTTGAAACTTCAACTCTCAAAGGGGAGAAAACTCAGTATTTCCAGTATAAGACAGTAAAAGTATTTTTTGACATATTTGTCCCTTACTTTCCCTAGTATTTAGGTTAAGACATGCATTCCCAAATATACATAATATTTTTGCTTGATCCAATTTCGACCTCCAATTCTGCTTAACTATATTTTCCAAGCAAAGTACACAGAGAAGACTAAATAAATACAATTTTGGCTTAATTAAGAGCTATTTTTGTATTTTATTTTTATAAAAGGAGTGTGACTGTGGAGAAAAAACAGGACCAGGCAGTAGCTGAAAGGATGTAGAAACATCACTTTAACACCACAGCTTTAAATGAGCGGTGATCAAAGAATTTGATTGTGGGGGATAACTACTTAATAATTTGGTTCTCTTCTGTGGATTACTCTGTACACATTTTTAAAAAGGCAGACCAAGGAGTCTCTCTTTTGAAAGGATCAGTTAATATATCTAACATACAGTATATGCGGTTGCGCTGTGTAGAATGTTTTGTGCTTTTTGCATTTATTTATAACAAACCTATTATTCCCTTGTAAACTTATAATTCGCCGAAGTAGGATTCAAGTAGGATCTCCAACGGAGCAGTGAAATAAAAATCGCACAATTTGCCAGAAAAATAACAATTGCTTTATTACTCAAATGTGTTGGAAAGCCTTGTTGGAGAGAAGGGACCAGCTCTATTTTTGGAGAACATAAAAGAAGGAAATATTGTCTTTGGAGACCAGTTTCACATCGGCAAAATGAGGAAATTACCACCCTAAAAGTCGAAACATCTGACAAGGGTGAATCAGCTGTATCTACAAGTTTAGCGCGAGCGTCCTAAACATCAGGCAGGCTCCACTTCAGAAAGGGGTGGATGGGTAGGGGAGAGAAAAGGGACTGACGGGCAGTCGACTGCTGCCATGGCTGCTGTGAGTTAAATGCAAAGGAATTTCGGCCTCAAAGTCACCGAGGGAAAGAGAATGTCATCATATGAGAGGACGTAGAGGGGGGAGGCAGGGTGAGGGGGTGGGAGACAGCGGTTAGCAAGGGTGCGCTCTTGTATTCCAAGTCGCACGCAAACCAGAGAACACGATCAGGTACAGTGACATCATCTTCATCCTGGCGAGCTTCCCGATTACTGTATGTTGGGCATAAGCATGCATAGGCGATGGGGAGCCAAGTTTGCACACAGCTGTACTAATAGAAAACCACAGGTCTACTCCCCAATATAAGCCCTCGCTACATGGCTGCTTTGTAAATCATGATCTTGGGCAATTTAATACATCACTGGTAAATTTGGGGAAATGAGAGTCCCTGGAACACACACACACACACACACACACACACACACACACACACACACACACACACACACACACACACACACACACACACACACACACACACACACACACACACACACACAGTTTCAGGACGAGTCAGAGTCTCCAGAGTACAGAGAGAGTGCACTAAGAGAGCCTGTAACCGAGACAGGCGGATTCCAGACAGGACAGGATTCCCAAAGGAATTTGGAAACGTTAGACCCGAGCTGGGGTTTTGTCAAGCTTGTGTGTGTGTGTGTGTGTGTGCGCGCGTGTGTGTGTGCGCATGTGTGCACAAACTGTAAAGAAAATTAATGAATCAAAGTGAAGCCGAGATTTAAATATGACTGTGGTTCCTGAGGCCATCAGTCAATAACTAAGAATTTTAACCAGATGCAAAAAAAAATAAAATAAATTTATCATGATGGGGGAAAGTGGGGGCCAGGCCCCTTGAGGGTAGAAGCCTCAGATATATTTCTTCCTTCAGTGTTTTTCAACAGTACAAGCTTGTTCTTGACTGAGAGCTTAAAGGGAAACCGTTATATCTTAGATGCCATGATGGTTGAGCAAATTGTTCGAGTTCTGCGAGAAGGACAACAATGTCCTAATTGAGGATAGGAGAAAAATGTAGTTGAGAAAAAAATGGCCATGGGCATACGTATAATCAAAAATATGTCAGCATTGTGTCATAGGCTTGGCTGTATAGACTTGACCTTTATGTCTTAGGGCTGGGTTGCATTATGGGCCTGAAAGGCGGAGGCTGGGGCCATTCTGTTGTGAGAATGAGCATCGCGGAAAGCTTTGGTCACTGGATTACTGGTGGAGAAGAGGAAAAAACAAATCTTATTCAAGCCATTGTTCCAGTGTGTCCTGGCACTGTGTGCCCACAGCCTTCCTTAATCGAAATGGAAATGGGCTGAACGGTGGGCCCTTTGCTGGCAAAACAGTTCCTGTAATGGAAACATCCCGAGCCAATCACAACGGAATGACTTCAGACGGCATCCCGAAAGAAGGGGCCAAATAAGGACGTTTCAGAATGAAAGAAAGAAAGAAAGAAAGAAAGAAAGAAAGAGGCCTCCCTCCGTCGTCTGCAATGACACTCTGGCGGCTCCTGTGGGCTCCAACATGACCAAGTATAATTAACATATTATGGAGAGTACTGAGGGAGTCATGCGATTGGACAAAGGGGCACATTTGCAGCAAATCCCGATTTAACTTTTGGTAACAAGGGATGCATTTATTTAGATGTTTTACAACCAATTAGACCCCAAATGACGTTCTACCTCCTTTGTACTCAAGAATGACCTGATGGCTAGGATATGTGAGGTCAGTACTTTCCCAAAAAATGTTTTGCAGTAGAGAGCCAACAAATGTATGCGTCAAAATCATGATCTCAAAATCACAAAAGTGTAATATGGAGGAATTTAGTACCATAAGCAGCAAAGGGAATTTTACACTATAGGCATATGCATCAATATATCTACTCATGAACTCTAGTTCTCCAAATCTGATATTTCAGATCTCACACGAGCAATCTTTTAATTTATAATACAAATAGTTGCTTTTGACGACAACTTAAATTTTTTGATGATGTAAAACTCCTCAAATGCAAAAAAAACAAAAACATTTAATTGTATAGGCCCAGCCCTAAGAAATCACTGTCATGAAGGCGAACTTTCCATGTATCATATCATATTCTATGAGTCAATGGAGCAAATCCGATCTTAGTGGAAAGGCCGGCCTCTCAGAATACAGATCCTTTTCAGGTTTCTTCTGCGCACCAATGGCTCGTACCTTCTCACATCTCTGCTCAGCCGGTTCAAAGGGAAGGACATAAAACATTTACAGACGTGGAGCCGGGTCTGCCACAACGCTACCACTCTGAATGACCCCCCCAGGTTAACTCACCTAATTACGAAGCTACAGATCTTCCAGTACCTTTCGCTCTCTTTGACATTGTGGCTCCCCCCCACCACCTCCACCCCCCTTCCTTCTCGGAGAGAGAATCAAGATGCTCAAGACCACTTTTCATCACCGTTGATCTTCCTCCTCCAGTTGCAACGGTAAAAAAAAGGAAGAGCACCAGAGGGCTCAGTTTTTTTATTCTTTATATATAAAGTATGACCCGTCACTGTAACACCTGACAGATGTTCGGATGATAAAACTCACACTGATTCGAGTCGAATGAACAAAGAGGTTTGGGGGGCATCGGGAAAAGGTTTGGGCGCTTCCTCTCCCATCCCTAATCGGCGGTAAATCATCGACCAGTAACACTGGAGGTTGCAAAGAGGAGACTCTTTGAAGCACTCTGTGTATGCCATAAACCACAACAGGGGGGTCCTGGAGATAATGAAATGGCTGCTGCCGTTAATGGAACGGCCATTAGCGTCGGAATGCCAGAGCTAGCCTGTAAAATGCAGGAAACATAAAGATGTCAGATCACTCGGGTCAGGTCAAACCATTTGACTCTTGAGGGATAGAGAGTGAACGGCAAAGGATGTAAATAATCTTGGTTTCCAATCACGTGTTGCATTAGAATTGAGTTGTGTTTCACGGGGGCTGTACCTTAGAATAGGTTTTGTGCTAGCCATGAAGAAAAATAAAAAATGAAATTGTTAAGGACGTTGAATCATATTCGAACCCAAGATTTGTTTCAGGCATACTGCTGTCCACTTGCAAGAGTGGCAATATTCCTACAGATAATATTCTGGATCCTGTTTAACAAGTGGCTTGAGAGGATCTGTGGATCCTCCAGTCCTGACTATCCATTATAATCCACACTGCTCTCAAAAAAAGCAGCAGAAAGCTTAACATCTTCAGAAAATTGAGGGCTAGCAAGGATATGATCCTATCAGGAACAAAGGGGAGAGTTGAGCAGATTAATCAGAGCGAAGTCCCCGTTGCTAGAAGGAATGCTGTGAAACTGCCAGTAGCATACTTCCTGTTAGAGATAGGGCCAAGCCTCTACCTCCGTTCCTGCGCCTGTACAGAGATAAAGTCCACTTCTGGAATGTCTCTGTTCGCGGGCCAGACAGCGAACGGATGGAGGGATGATGGGAGATAGAAAAGAGGAGAGAAAGAGTGAAGAGACATCAGCAGAGAAGACGGGAGGGGGAAACAGAATGGGAAAGGGAACACTTGAGAGGGAAGGAGGGAAGCGTCAAAAAGACAAGGAGATGTTTTTACTGTTGAATGTTATGTGATGTCATATTGTGTCAGTGTGAGGATGTGAGTGAGAATATGTTAAGAGAACAAGTGAGGTGGGTTGTCATTGTTGAATTATCATGTCTGAAATGTATGCTGCGCAATGTAAAGTTAAAGTTAAACAAATAAATTATTTTGTAGTTGCAGTGGGCGTGGAGATTGGTGGTTGTGTCGGCCCCAAATTCCCAAATGTTTGCCCTGTTAGGCTGCATATAAGTGTAGTGAGAAGCTGCAGAATAGTGGTAAGTTTCTCAGTCGTAAAGACTACAGCGAGGACGTGCTACTATAAACGATGGGGACGTTCTAAATGATGGGAACCAACATGGGCCGGTCAGGCTGCTTCCGATCCAATGCAATATCCCTTCCGACAGGACAGGAATTTGGACGGAGACGCTGAGAGCTTTGTTCCAGTTTATTTGTTTGCTGGGGGAGGGCAGGGGTGAGGGTATGGAATAGAACAGCTGGAGAGGTGACAGACGATATGAACAATCTACGGACGAGTTTATGAAAAGTGCAACAAGCTAAGCAAGGGGGAAAGCCTTGCGAGGTAGAACAGTGTTTGCTTTGAGGCACGTATTCTGTGTTTCTTCCTCAAATTACTAAGCCAGCAGCATCTGATGAGTCACTTGCTTTGGATGTGCTGTGAATAACGCCCCCAGCATGCACTTCTCAATGTTATCTTTCAAGAGCAATAGAAAGGCTTGCTGTACTGGGGGTTACCCCCCTGTTGAACCACTAAATTCAAATGGCTCCAAACGAAAAGCGCTCTTGAATAGCACATTTCCGCAAACTTTGAAAGCTGTTTCAAATAACAGGACAAGCGTCATGGTCAGTGTTGCGGACGGCTCTTTTGTTTACTTAAGCAATATGATCAAAGCATTTTACATTTTGGCGGCCCTTGAAGTGCTTATTTTTACAACAAAATACATCTTACGCAATATTAGGTGACTGAAGAAGAGGGAGAGAGAGACGTGGTTGGACGGCTAGTGAACTTGTGTACTTTTCGAGTGGGAGCATGTCCATCTGTGGACACTGCAGGGGATAATGCAGCTGAGAGGTCAACCTAAGGTGAGCTGGGGGTTATGACATCAGAGTTGCAGGACAGTTTTGAAAAAAAAATCCGAAATATGCTCCATGTCCCAAAAGCATAGACAGAATATGATATGGTCTCCAACCAGCCCACCTAGTTTTCCAGGTAAAAAAATTGAGAGCCAACTGAGTGCCATTGATCTTGGAAAAAAGGTCTGGAAACTTTTCCACAAATCATCCAATAAACTACTGTTTGAGAAAATAAGGAAAACGGCGCAATAAATTATTCTGCAATATCATGAAAAATAAAAACTCACAAGGCTGCAATGCGATAAAGTGCGCAAAGCCCAAAGAGCCTCATCCACTGTCGCTTCGTGAGAAACCAAGGGGGGGCGGGGGGCGATTATACACATACGTATGGTTCCTCTGGTGTCAGAGCAAATGGCTGAGGGTATGAAGTAATGAGAAGGGCGGCTTTGTTCTGCGGTGACTGGGGGCGGGCTAAATAAGCGTTTTGCTGCAAACTGGCTGGCAAAAAAACAAGTAAATACAGCCTTTTCGTTCTCAAGGGGGAAAACATGATGGCCTCGCAATTACTAGAACCACAGGCGAGCCAGAAGCCCAAGAGCTGCAACTGAGACAGAGCTTTCATGTTTCACAGTAGGTATGGTGTTCTATCTTTGAAAGCTTAGTTTTTTTTGTCTGTGAACATACAGCTGAAGTGACTGGCCAAAAAGCTCCAGTTTTGACTCATCTGTCCAAAGGAAATTCTCCCAGAAGCATTGTGGCTTGTCAATATGCATTTTAGTAAATTCCATTCTGGCTTTTTATGTTTTCTTTCAAAAGTGGAGTCCTCCTGGGTCTTCTTCTTTGGAGCCCACTGTCACTCAAAAGCGATGGATGGTGCGATCAGACACTGATGTACCTTGACCTTGGAGTTCAGCTTGTACCTCTTTGGAAGTTGTCCATAGCTCTGTATCTACCATTCGCACTATCCTTCTGTTCAATCTGGGGTAGATTTTCCTCTTGCGGCTGTGTCCAAGGTGGTTGGCATGGACCTTAAACTTCTTAATAATATTTGCAGCTGTCACAGGAACATCGAACGGCTTGGAGATGGTCTTGTTGCCTTTACCTTTAACATGCTTGTCTATAATTTTCTTTCTGATCTCCTCAGACAACTCTCTTCTTTGCTTTCTATGGTCCATGTGCAGTGTGGTGCATATGATGATACCAAAAGCAGAGTGACTACTTTTCTCCATTTAAATAGGCTGAATGACTCATTATAAGATTGAAACATGTGATGGCAATTAAAGAATACAGTTAGTTTTAATTTTCAATATAATCCAATTATTTATATTCTTTTTAAGGGGTACCAACAAATCTGTCCAGGCCATTTTAGAATATAATTGATCTCTTTAGCAATACTTCTCTAACTATCATACTAGCATACTATCTCTTTTCACAGTTTCTTTGCTTTACTCTATGACATACCAAAGGCATGCAGGTATACATGATGTATACATTGCTTTTAATGTCATCACTTTTCAGAAGGAATGAAGCATTGTTTCAATGAGCTGTAAGGGTACAAACAAATTTATCCATGTCTGTATATAAAGAGAGAAGGAGAGAGAGATGGTGGTGAAATCAGTGACGGGTGGAAGGGAGATGTACAACTTGAGCCCAAGTTACAAAATCACACCACCACTCCTCCGCATCCAAATGATTTTTACATAAATAAATTCTGAAAGTGTTGAAATTATTGAAATATTTATTAAATGTCTGTACAAAACTGTCCATTTAAGTATTTGTGCAGTGTCATTTTAAACAAATAGCCAATACAGGAGGAATGATTACAGTGAGGAAATCCTCTTTCACTGTTCATAATTGAAAATTGTGAACCTATCCTTTAAGTGACCGTAGCTGCTGCTGCGGTAGTGAGCCAATCAGACATTGTATTACATCCACGAAAGATTGCAATGATTGGCTGCCAGCAAAACCACACAAATAGCGATTTTCAATTTTTTTCTAGCTGTGGGTACAAAAAGGATCAAATGCAGGTACCATTTGACTGGAGAAGTTTGTAGTTTGTAGTAGGTATTGGGTTATTTTGGTCGATTCCTTAAAATGTATTGAGTACCAATAGCCAGCCCTACACACAACCCCTGGGTAACGTGTATATGTACATTGCATGAGTTCGTATTTTAGAGGCGCAATTGCTGGGGGAGCTCACAATACATAGGCTTTTAGACAACTTCACAAGCCATCTTGACTGACATTAAGGCTTAAAGGGGCAATAGACAACTTTTTTGCTTTAAGTTATCATTATGGAGTTAATGTTGATTGCACAGTGTAATGGCTATAGAATAATGACACCATCTGCGATGCAATGCAGTTTACCGTGTTCGAAAACTGGAGCGGAGAGAGAGCGGGAGAGGTGGAGAGGGGGAGAGGGAGTGGAGGCTCTCGCCCTCTCCACTCAGAGCTGTCGAGTAACAACTTGTGATGGGATCTCACTTCCCCGCTCTATATGCAAATCTTGTGATTATAACATAGCAATTTATACTATAATCTCATAGAGAAAGATTTTGATTTTATTTTACTTGTATGGAAAATGAAAAACGTAAACCTAACTCAGAGAATTGGAGCTGAGTTCTTTTTTTTCTTTTTTTAATCGCTCCTCCAGACAGCGTGGTGCCTGTCTTTTTATTTTCGATCTATTTATTTTCCTGCTTGTATGAAACAACATTTTTTAAACACAACTGAATTAAAGAATTGCCAGGTTCCCAAAAGTAACCTGTCTCACTGTTGCTCTCCGTTGCTATGGGACTTAATTTAGTAAAAACTGTTTTTGTGTAAATACTTTACTTGAAAATAATAAATACTGCAATTCTGTATCCGTGAGACCACATCTTATAACTCCTCATTCACATTTATGATGTCTTAGGGAAGAGATCTGGGAAAAGCATCCTGACCCTTTAAAGACCGACAATGAGGGAACAACACAGATATGGAGAATGTATGAAAAAGAGTCGCGGCAAATCTACCGGTTAAGCTTTTGCAGCAAGTCTTAGACTATTTAGTAGCACTTCTAGTCAAATTGAAGAATAATTTGAATAAAAAGAAAATACACTACCAATAGTATATTGTCAACATAGAGAACACCAGACATATTTTTCGAGCCTAAAATGCATTCAAGATTTTAGGGGCCTGTTTCCCACAGAGCAACATCTGTATATAACTACGTATACAAATTATTAGAAGCAAATTATTGAATACTGCAAAAAAACATCAGATTTCCGATCTGTGATGCAATTTAAAGCCATCACTTTGGCCAAATTGATTTTATACTTTGAAAAATGTTAATACCCTTTTAATATTTTTTAATGCCCTGCAAATACGTGAAGGGCATTGTGCTAAAGTACCTCCAGCCTCACCGCTATTTCCCCGAAACAATGACAAAAATACTTAAATTGGAACAAGGCCAAGCTGGATTACTCCAATTAAAAAAAAAGGGGGGGGGGGCTGTTAAAAAAAGAAGCGCATTAACCCTATGCTGATCCACCAGCAAAGAGGTCGTACCTCTGTCGGTCCTGCATAATCCTTTGGGGCTGGGGGGGGCAGATGGATGGAACAAACATTAGGTGGGGGGGGGGCTCGATTGTGGCATTTTCCCAAACATACCCAAAAGATTGCCTCTGGGCGGTTAGCTCGAGACGATAATGGAAAGCACTCCAAGCAAACATAGCCGAAAAATAATTCCTTCAAACCACACTGCAAAAATAAATAAACACAATTTTTAGTTCTCGAAGTTAAACCAATTAAATAAATAAGTAAATAAATGTAAGCAATTTTTCCTGAGCATATGAAAATGTAAAACAGCACAAAAGCTATAATAATAATGATAAAAATAAATAAAAGAAAAAACACCACTCACTCATACATACAAATGTAATAATTTGACTGCTTTCCCGAGGTGCCTTTGGATTTACTTTTGACTTGACTGTCTGACTAAAAACTGGCAGCCAAAAACAAATCCTTTTTTATCCCCCCAACATGGGTTTAACACAAACGATCCACACCGTCACTAATCCTCCGACTGAACCTCCTACCTCCTCTGCATCCTATGAATCGGGGCGGCCCAGAAGAGAAACTTAACTCCAGTCCTGGGCCTAATGTATTCCACAGCCAGCGGTGTTTGCCGCTGAGGGGAGGTAATTAGTTTGAACAGCGGGAGGGATCAAAGACAACGCTCGCTCCCCTGTCCTCCGGTTTTGACCTCGTGAGAGTAAGCACAAGTTCTCACATGAGTGAGAGGAGGCGAAAAAAATGTAAAACACCATCCATGAAGCTTGGCCAGTGTGGCAATAAACTGTGGAGCCTTGTGTTTGGCATGTCTACCTCGCTTCCATATAGTACGACATTGGGCAAGGGTCATTTAGGATTAGAATGGAGGCCGCTGAACCAATTAACTTTGTCGTTTTAGAGCGGTTTAATCACTACACCGCACGCATAAAAAGGGTCACAGATTGAAACAGTGACAAATTTGTACCTTCAAAACATGCAGGGGTGGCAGAAAACAAGCACCTCCATTTAAAGAATTTCCGTTCGGGCCCACTTTCAAGCAAGTATCCTGACAGCCAGCTTATTGTTGATAAGAAGTGGATTTTGTATTCTACGGAAACCACATTGTTTCAGAAACCAGACTGATGTTGTGAACAGGCCTTTTATTGATTCCTCATTTGGATCTACATTAGAATGGTTACCCCGCTGCTTTCTCCTTCACAGAGCTGCCATGATAAGGTGGGTGAGAGGGTCTGACACTGTGGGTCTGACCCGCCGTCTAAGATACAGTGGGGCAAAAAAGTATTTAGTCAGCCACCAATTGTGCAAGTTCTCCCACTTAAGAAGATGAGAGAGGCCTGTAATTTTCATCATAGGTACACTTCGACTATGAGAGACAGAATGGGGGAAAGAATCCAGGAAATCACATTGTAGGATTTTTAATTAATTATTTGGTAAATTCCTCGGTAAAATAAGTATTTGGTCACCTACAAACAAGCAAGATTTCTGGCTTTCACAGACCTGTAGCTTTTTCTTTAAGAGGCTCCTCTGTCCTCCACTCGTTACCTGTATTAATGGCACCTGTTTGAACTCGTTATCAGTATAAAAGACACCTGTCCACAACCTCAAACAGTCACACTCCAAACTCCACTATGGCCAAGACCAAAGAGCTGTCAAAGGACACCAGAAACAAAATTGTAGACCTGCACCAGGCTGGGAAGACTGAATCTGCAATAGGTAAGCAGCTTGTTGTGAAGAAATCAACTGTGGGAGCAATTATTAGAAAATGGAAGACATACAAGACCACTGATAATCTCCCTCGATCTGGGGCTCCATGCAAGATCTCACCCGTGGGGTCAAAATAATCACAAGAACGGTGAGCAAACATCCCAGAACCACACGGGGGGACCTAGTGAATGACCTGCAGAGAGCTGGGACCAAAGTAACAAAGGCTTCCATCAGTAACACACTACGCCGCCAGGGACTCAAATCCTGCAGTGCCAGACGTGTCCCTCTGCTTACGCCAGTACATGTCCAGGCCCATCTGAAGTTTGCTAGAGAGCATTTGGCAGATCCACAAGAGGATTTGGAGAATGTCATATGAAGCATGGGGGTGGAAACATCATGCTTTGGGGCTGTTTTTCTGCAAAGGGACCAGGATGACTGATCCGTGTAAAGGAAAGAATGAATGGGGCCATGTATCGTGAGATTTTGAGTGAAAACCTCCTTCCATCAGCAAGGGCATTGAAGATGATACGTGGCTGGGTCTTTCAGCATGACAATGATCCCAAACACTCCGCCTGGGCAAGAAGGAGTGGCTTCGTAAGAAGCATTTCAAGGTCCTGGAGTGGCCTAGCCAGTCTCCAGATCTCAACCCCATAGAAAATCTTTGGAGGGAGTCTAAAGTCCGCGTTGCCCAGCGACAGCCCCAAAACATCACTGCTCTAGACGAGATCTGCATGGAGGAATGGGCCAAAATACCAGCAACAGTGTGTGAAAACCTTGTGAAGACTTACGGAAAACGTTTGACATCTGTCATTGCAAACAAAGGGTATATAACAAAGTACTGAGATGAACTTTTGTTGTTGACCAAATACTTATTTTCCACCATAATTTGCAAATAAATTCTTTAAAAATCAGACAATGTGATTTTCTGGATTTTTTTTTTCTAATTTTGTCTCTCATAGTTGAGGTATACCTATGATGAAAATAACAGGCCTCTCTCATCTTTTTAAGTGGGAGAACTTGCACAATTGGTGGCTGACTAAATACTTTTTGCCCCACTGTACATGAAAGGCTTATGACAGAGGAGGGTTGGGCCTATATTTATTTCTATAAGAGGAGTATTATACCATTACAGAAACACTATGTCAAGTCCGGCTATCCTTTGATCCAACAGTGCCTCTATCGACCATTATCATCTGACAAAACTGAGTCATAAGAGGACAGGGGAGAGTAGCAGATCTGTGTGTGTGTGTGTGTGTGTGTGTGTGTGTGTGTGTGTGTCTTAGGCTTGGGCAGATTGATGATTAAATCATCACTCGCCGATTTACATTAGTGACCTATCATTTTGATTGATGTGCAAGGAAAAATCTGATCATTGAAACAGTGTAAGTGCAGTTTACTGGGTTCTGAAACTGATAACCTAGTTGAGAGGGAGAGAGGGGACGGAAGGAGTGAGCCGCTCTCTCCCTCTGACCAGAGCGGAAAAGGGGAGAGCCGCTCCCCTCTGTCAGAGCTGTTTTTGATTCATTATTTGATTATTTGTAATGTTCATTGTTTAAAAGTGTTCTTGTATTGCGTGTAAAAAAAGTGCTGTGATGTTTTTCTTCCCGTTGTTGGGATTTTATGTGTTCTTCTAATTGTCTGAATCAACTACGACCACAGCAATGGCATTTCTTTCATATTTTTACATATGGAATACATTTTTATTTATTTATTTATTTTTTTAGTTTCTTACTTTGATGGTAAATTAAAAATGTAAAACTAACTCATGCACGGGCATCGGGTCCAGTCCTTCGGCGGTGGGGAGCGGAGATGCTCCTGTGGTCCGGAGCCCGGCTTGGGGCGGTGCTCGAGTGGCTCGGAACGCAGCGGGGAGCGTGGGAACATTTCTTGGTCCAGCATGCGGAAAAAAAGTCGATAACTTCTGATTTTGAATTTGCATTATAAATTGGATATGAAATTATGGAATGATACAGGGATATTCCTGTCTATTTACTTGGCAACGTCCGCAGTGGAAAAGAGGAGCCATAGACATGTGCTGGTTCCCAACTCCCGTGGCCGTTTTCCTGTGTTTTTATTTTGGATCCGTTTATTTTAGTTTATTTCCTACTTGCCAAACACACATTTTTAAACACAACTGAGTTAAGGGACTGTCCCGCTCCTTCCAGTTGTGAAAAAAACAAGCTGTGTGTCCCCACTGTCACGTGCCACGTCACGCACGTCTCCCCGTTGCTTTCCGTTGCTATGGGACTTAATATATTAAAAACTAGATGTCAATCGCTGCCACCCAAGCCTAGTGTCTTCATGCGTTGATGTTTACGTACAGGTGGTTTCTGGTGTCTATATAGCCGTTTTCAGGTCTGGACATTGTCCAGAGTTGCCTTTTCACACATGTAGCACACAACAGGAGATTGTCCGTGTCAGACACATTCTTACTGACTGGAAATACTCACTTTGGTTTAGGAAAGGGGAGGCGCCTGGGTAGTGTATAGGAGGCAGGACATGACGCAAAAAAGTACACTGCAGAACCTGCAGTGTTTTGTTACAGCAAATTGAAGATAGCGTCTTGGATCTGTGTCCATATGGAAGCACGAGAGACCGAGCAGGGAAGTATTCTGGGCAGATATTCAGCACAATTTTAAAGATGTGTAGTCGAGACATCGTTTTTGCATGTCCCAGTGTACGTTCAAAAAAAAGTTCTGTCTGATTATTAAATAAAGTTCCTTCATTGTACAGTATTTCGTGATGAGCGACCGGGCGAGTTGATGACCTTTCTTCCCATGATAGAAACGTCATCGACACGCCACTTGCTCGCTGTGAATTCTCTGGACAATAACCTGGTCTAGCCACACATGGGCTCAATTGGACATGACACAGACTTTACACTCGGTAGCCGGCAAGTCTGTTTAATGTCCAGTCCAACTGATTCAGACATTCGTGTTCTCACATACAGCTCCTCCGGGTAATGTCTAGATAAGTTCAGGGTTGCAGTGCATGTGTGAAAGCAGCAAGTCTGCAAGTATTATTAGATGATCATGAGTCACCAAGCAACACGATGGTAGGTAATGTTACAGCTTCGACTCCAAAGCAGCATGAATGCTCCATCAACAGATATTTTGGTAAAAAAAAAAAAAAAAAGAAAGACATGTGAGACCTTATGGTGGGAAACCGAGCCTACTCGACCTAATTCTTTTGCAACCGCTCAGGCTCTTGCTCCATGTGCCCTAAACTGATGGATAACCGGTCCTAAAGCTGTAACAACTTCTACTCTAACCACCTACCCCCCCACTCTCAAACTAAAATAAAACAATAAATAGAATTAAAAATAAAAACAATCAAAAATAAAACAAAGAATAATTAAGAATAATGGATGGATAGCAGATAATAAAAATCAAAGTCAAAAGTCCAAACTGTTGTGTCTGTATTCTGTCCTTACTGGAGGGGAGGGCGGGCAAAAGATTATAAAACCATGGGATTTGCTTGGCCCTGGTCTTAATAGTGCCGCTTAATTCGGCATGTAACTTTTTAAAAACATATTTTATTGTACACTGGGGATAATTGGGAAAATCCTCTGTCATGCTGAAGAAGCAACTCAGGCGGGAGTTTAAAGTGCCTCACTATAAACTCAAACCTGAGGGTCGGTTCAATGCTTCGATTCGTTACCCCCCACACAAGAAAGGCCCTGTTGAGTTAGTAAAATAAGTCACTTTATTCTTAAGTAACGCTTCAAACACCCATTTCGCCATCATACTATAACCTTATTTGAGAAGTCCTTCCAATGTCCATTTAGTCTATATGATGTCTGTCAAGAAGAGGCAAAGTGGCGAAAATATGGCAAAGCACGGCAAACGGCGAAAGTACACCGTCATACCAAGCCTAGGGAGCCCTCGACGAAATGGACCACATGGCATGTCTGGCACATGGCGACTCTCTTCCCACCCCTCTTTTGCATTCCGAGCGGAATACATCACCTGCGCCTGGCTGCCAAGGACTAAACATACATCATCCTGTCAGGACAGGATCAGAGGCGGAGTGGGGAGGCGAGGCAAAAATAAACGGCGATGCCCTTCGTCTTTAACGGCTCGACGTTGAGCGAGGGACGGGCTTGACCTCCTTCAGAGTGCAGCCGTTGGGGAATCAATCGATGAATTGCGTTCGAAGGAGATGTGAACTTACTGTATTTAATTTATCATCACATTTGTCCGTGGCAGGTAGGTCGAGTTCACCCTGAGAGCACTGGAAGCGAACACCAGGTCCTACCAGAGAAGCCGACGGGACCGACCGTCTGTAGCACCGAACGGTCCAGTATGAAAGTTTGCCACTCTGATAACTGCCGGTGGTTAATGTATGAGCACTGAGATTTGTACATTGACAGTGATGCCCTCTGCTACCTCTCCCTACTCCCTATCAATCCTGGAAGTGAAAAATGAGATGGCAATCAATTGAGAGGTGGGGGGGCAGGGCAGGCGACCAAAGACCTTCTGGGAAACAAGGATCGACTTTCGCCTGCTCAAATGCGCACGGACGCACGCACACGCTGACAAAGTCACGTACATGTTTTCTGCCTGCTTCCATGTTGCAAGGAGGTTGGTGGAGAAAGAGCAGAGAGCATTGATCCCTATAAGCAGAAGTCTATTATTATTACAGCCTACGCTGCTTCTAAATTATTATCCAGGTAGGCCGAGAATATTCCTTTAATAAATAATAGGGTCATATGCTATCCTTCCAGACAACCAAAAGCATTGACAGCGACACGTCATTTTGCACTTATTTTTGCAGCATTAATACTGCAGAGACAGAGGAAAGATGAGCAAGAAAGGGGTGATTGCCATGTGAAGAAGACAACAATCCAGACCCTCTCGATTCACATGTCTGAATGCAGGTCGCCTACCTGGATTCACAGGCAACAAACCGGCATATTCAATAATCCCGTATTCTGCCCTTCTCAGTCAGAAACCATCATTTAAAACAAAAACCCTCTGAGAAATTAGAAATCAAATTATCCACTATAGGCTAGGGCAATTGGATGATTATATCGGCAATCTGCGATTGTTTTTTTGGCCGATTGTTTGGGCGATTTTTGTCCTTTTATTTTGCTCATGTAATTGTATGTCTCCTCGAGAATTGAACTCTGCAAATAAGTAACCCATCATTAAAACCTAGTCTGTTGCCACTGGTTCTCTGTGTCATTTACTTCTTGGTGAAATCACATGCGCTATTTAGTTTATTGGATACTCCTCGCTTTTGGGCATCCACAGGGCTTTTGTCACAATGAGTAATGTTACACACAGCCAATCAGGGCAGAGCAGGAGATTTATCCGAGCCCCACCAGTGAGAATGGTTCTCAAAACACACGAATATATCGGCAATCACTGGTTGTTGGGCTAACAGTAGCTAGAAGGAGATTTTTTACATATTGCCCAACCCTGCTTCATATAGGCAATTTAAGCAGTCTTAATGAAAGGATACGGGCTGAGTGAGTATGAATACTGTGGGAGAAACACTTTATTCAACCAATAAGGCGCACATTGATTCCTACCATAAGCCTCGATTTTTTATTAGGATTATTAAAAAAAAAATACACAAGTAAATCTTTCACATCCTCCGTTTGTGATTCAAATCTCAACACCTTCACCCGAACTTCCTTAATAAAACCTGCTAAATAGTTGGAGAAAAAAAATTAAGAAAAGTAAGCTATTTTATTTGAAGGCTTATGTGTTGGCAGATCTCCCTTGGCAAAATTGCCAAACTCTAAAGAAAAAAAACAACAACAAGAAGAAATTATAGAGGGACATTTTTTGACCCACAGGTGACTGGGAGATTAGGAGAGAAGTGTGGGGTATGGGTGGGGTGGGTGAGCGTTCCATCATTGCCAAAGATGGACAAGGCCAGTCGGGGGGGGGGGGTGAAACTCATCCCCTCACACATTGTTAAAAAAAAAATATATATATATTTATTCATAATTCACTGTTGTCCTCGGCTCATTGTGCGCCCCTCCCCTTGTGGGACCCAATCTGTTAACAGCTTCGGAGGCAAGATTTTGAAGAGATGAACAGCCAGTGGCTAGTGGAAAAAAAAAAGAGAAACGACACAAAAAGGTGTGAAATTAGGCTTGTACGCGAAGCCAACAACTCCGTGTGTTGGCGTTACGTCCCATCTGATGTGATATGTGACACGTCGCTGTGTCGTGAGTGCCAGTGGAGACAATATGGTACAGTTACTGTGAGAAGTTGGTTGGTTTTTAAAACAGCGGTTATTGAGTAAAGGAAAAAATAGGTATCTTTGTTGTCTGCGAGGGATTGACGGCCGGAGAGTACGAACATGAAACGCTGCTGTCACATAACCTTCCTATGCTCAAACTCCATTTGCATGCGGTATTTTCTGAACATTTTTCCTCACTGAAATCGACTGAATTACAATGTGCGGTCGTGCTACAAAGACCGACTGGCAGAGCTCAAATAATGAGCGTAATCTGTGTTCCGGGTTCAGGCCAAAAGGTTCCTGGGGATCAGGGCAGGCAACCAAAATTGTCATACATGAGGGATAAAGAATATGTTGCGCCCCAAAACATAAACATGGGAAATATTTGGCAATCACGGATTTTGAAAAGAAAGAAAATGACGGTAATAGCCCCATGCTGAAAGATCTATACCAATTGTGCCTTTTTGAAAGAAACAGTATTATTGGCTCTTATTTCACATTGAAAAATCAGTGCCCTGCATTACACTTCCCTCAAAACATACACAGAAATAATAAATGGATGCTTGCCGATGGTTCTTGTAGCGATACAGATATCACTAAGCTATTCCTTGGCACCCCCATTTAACAGAATCAGGCGATCTTGAAGTTGTCCATCATCCGGATGGAGGTGGAAGACCGGAAGCCACTTTGAACAACGGTATAATGAAGTACACTTTGTTTCAGATGAAATTTGAACAACGTTGCCAAAAGGAGCTTGCACTTCCACCACCGTCTTAATTTCTCAGGGCATTCCTCAGCACAGCTGGCTCTTCCCTCTCCCGATGCAGGCTGACGTGTCTGGGCCTATGCTGCTCTGCGATAGCTTCAGTCTGGTTTGAAGGGCCCCGTCACGACCCCCACAAAAACTGTAGTAGATTCCCCGTCATCCCGGGGCTTTGCTCTATCTCCGTATTATGGTTAAGTGTCTCACAGCGGTATTGCATACCACAGTGGTATTGCCACAGAGGTATTGCATACCACTGTGATTATTAGATTGTTACAAATGGAATTCTAGTACTGGTAGAGACAGTAATCCATCTAACCCAGATATTCTTCTGGATTGCCACTGTAACAGGGAAATTTGAATTTATAAGCAGATATTGTGAGATATTCTCTTTTATTATAGTAATAATAAATCATTACATTATTCTATTATTGCTCCTAACTCTGACCCACTAAGGTAAGAGAATTGTAACAATGACCAGAAGTATCAACAAGAATCATCAACTAACACCAGCAGGTCAAAAAAGTTTACATGCAGTTTTTCAGTCTGGCTCCTCTCTAACTCAGAGAAGCTTGATTGTGTAGCTTTGAGCTGAATTCTTATTACTGCAGATAAGACCCGATGCAGTGATGATTTGGCTAAATTTTACTGAAAAGTTCACCTGCCAGCAGAACCAAAGAAACAGCTTTGATGACACTGACGTACCTCAGACAGGTTTCCCAGGTGACAATTGGATCAAATACCTATTGTACAGAAA